>NC_134354.1:499518710-500118710 GCF_048569485.1 Anomaloglossus baeobatrachus
TGGTGGCTGAGGATGCAGTTGTAGACGTGCTACAAGTGCTCCGACTCTGTCCAGGAAGGCGCAAGGTAACTTCGTCGTCGGTTGCATCCTCCTCCACCGCCTCTGTTGACCTCCTCGAGTGCCTGACTGGGGGTTGACAGTAGGTGGGATCTAGAACGTCATCATCAATTGTTGTGTTCGCACTCCCCTCCCCCTCAGACCGAGCCTCTTCTTGCCCTGACCGAATATTTAAGTTGTCATCCCAATCGGGTATCTGCGTCTCATCTTCATCAGTATGTTCCTCATTGTCTATAACCACAGGTGTTACAGTTTGTGACAAAGGGTCAACATTATGCTCAGAAACTTGGTCCTCACGGCCTGAATCTGAGTCACAAAGGTTCTGGGCATCACTGCAGACCATTTCCTGTTCTGTACTCACTGTAGCTTGGGAGCAGACCTCTGATTCCCAGGCTATAGTGTGACTGAACAGCTCTGCAGACTCAGCCATCTCAGTTCCACCATACTGTGCAGGGCTGATGGAGACTTCAGAGCTGGGAGAAATCAAGTGTGATTGGGATGACAACTCAGAGGAATGGTGTTTTTTGGATGCGGTACTTGAAGTGGCTGAGAGGGCACTTGTTGGACCACTTGAGATCCATTCAAGCATTTTCCTTTTTTGCCCATCATCTACCTTTGTTCCTCTTGTTCGTGTCCGTAAAAAAGGGAGCACATCGGATTGTCCACAATAAGTAGTAGACATCTTACTTTTGCTAGTAGATGGTCTATCTTCAGCAGATGATAATGGAGCTTTGGCACCTTCCCCACTGACAAAACCTTTTTTGCCTTTTCCACCACGCCTCTTCCCCTTTCCACCAGCTTCTGTCATTTTGCCACTCATGTTGATTGCGACAAGATTGTGGACTAAAAATGTGGTAGTAAAAATTGAGAGGTGGTGAAGATTGCAGTGGTGGTCTAGCTTTATTAACAGCAGAATAATAAAGAATAAATATCCCTGACAATGTAACTTAGTTATAATTCGTTGGAGTGTGCAACGCAGGCAGACGTGCTGCAAATGTCTTGGCACTAGTGGGACTATAGCAAAGTCCAATAGCCACGTATAGGATGCCACTAGGTTCACTGAGTGTGTGCTAGTATAATGGCTTAGTTATAATTAGTTGGAGTGTGCAACGCAGGCAGATGCGCTCTGCAAATGTCTTGGCACTAGTAGGACTATAGCAAAGTCCAATAGCCACGTATAGGATGCCACTAGGTACACTGAGTGTGTGCTAGTATAATGGCTTAGTTATAATTAGTTGGAGTGTGCAACGCAGGCAGACGTGCTGCAAATGTCTTGGCACTAGTGGGACTATAGCAAAGTCCAATAGCCACGTATAGGATGCCACTAGGTACACTGAGTGTGTGCTAGTATAATGGCTTAGTTATAATTAGTTGGAGTGTGCAACGCAGGCAGACGTGCTGCAAATGTCTTGGCACTAGTGGGACTATACCAAAGTCCAATAGCCACGTATAGGATGCCACTAGGTACACTGAGTGTGTGCTAGTATAATGGCTTAGTTATAATTAGTTGGAGTGTGCAACGCAGGCAGACGTGCTGCAAATGTCTTGGCACTAGTGGGACTATAGCAAAGTCCAATAGCCACGTATAGGATGCCACTAGGTACACTGAGTGTGTGCTAGTATAATGGCTTAGTTATAATTAGTTGGAGTGTGCAACGCAGGCAGACGTGCTGCAAATGTCTTGGCACTAGTGGGACTATAGCAAAGTCCAATAGCCATGTATAGGATGCCACTAGGTACACTGAGTGTGTGCTAGTATAATGGCTTAGTTATAATTAGTTGGAGTGTGCAACGCAGGCAGACGTGCTGCAAATGTCTTGGCACTAGTGGGACTATAGCAAAGTCCAATAGCCACGTATAGGATGCCACTAGGTACACTGAGTGTGTGCTAGTATAATGGCTTAGTTATAATTAGTTGGAGTGTGCAACGCAGGCAGACGTGCTGCAAATGTCTTGGCACTAGTGGGACTATAGCAAAGTCCAATAGCCACGTATAGGATGCCACTAGGTACACTGAGTGTGTGCTAGTATAATGGCTTAGTTATAATTAGTTGGAGTGTGCAACGCAGGCAGACGTGCTGCAAATGTCTTGGCACTAGTGGGACTATAGCAAAGTCCAATATCCACGTATAGGATGCCACTAGGTTCACTGAGTGTGTGCTAGTATAATGGCTTAGTTATAATTAGTTGGAGTGTGCAACGCAGGCAGACGTGCTGCAAATGTCTTGGCACTAGTGGGACTATAGCAAAGTCCAATAGCCACGTATAGGATGCCACTAGGTACACTGAGTGTGTGCTAGTATAATGGCTTAGTTATAATTAGTTGGAGTGTGCAACGCAGGCAGACGTGCTGCAAATGTCTTGGCACTAGTGGGACTATAGCAAAGTCCAATAGCCACGTATAGGATGCCACTAGGTACACTGAGTGTGTGCTAGTATAATGGCTTAGTTATAATTAGTTGGAGTGTGCAACGCAGGCAGACGTGCTGCAAATGTCTTGGCACTAGTGGGACTATAGCAAAGTCCAATAGCCACGTATAGGATGCCACTAGGTACACTGAGTGTGTGCTAGTATAATGGCTTAGTTATAATTAGTTGGAGTGTGCAACGCAGGCAGACGTGCTGCAAATGTCTTGGCACTAGTGGGACTATAGCAAAGTCCAATAGCCACGTATAGGATGCCACTAGGTACACTGAGTGTGTGCTAGTATAATGGCTTAGTTATAATTAGTTGGAGTGTGCAACGCAGGCAGACGTGCTGCAAATGTCTTGGCACTAGTGGGACTATAGCAAAGTCCAATAGCCACGTATAGGATGCCACTAGGTACACTGAGTGTGTGCTAGTATAATGGCTTAGTTAGAATTAGTTGGAGTGTGCAACGCAGGCAGACGTGCTGCAAATGTCTTGGCACTAGTGGGACTATAGCAAAGTCCAATAGCCACGTATAGGATGCCACTAGGTACACTGAGTGTGTGCTAGTATAATGGCTTAGTTATAATTAGTTGGAGTGTGCAACGCAGGCAGACGTGCTGCAAATGTCTTGGCACTAGTGGGACTATAGCAAAGTCCAATAGCCACGTATAGGATGCCACTAGGTACACTGAGTGTGTGCTAGTATAATGGCTTAGTTATAATTAGTTGGAGTGTGCAACGCAGGCAGACGTGCTGCAAATGTCTTGGCACTAGTGGGACTATAGCAAAGTCCAATAGCCACGTATAGGATGCCACTAGGTACACTGAGTGTGTGCTAGTATAATGGCTTAGTTATAATTAGTTGGAGTGTGCAACGCAGGCAGACGTGCTGCAAATGTCTTGGCACTAGTGGGACTATAGCAAAGTCCAATAGCCACGTATAGGATGCCACTAGGTACACTGAGTGTGTGCTAGTATAATGGCTTAGTTATAATTAGTTGGAGTGTGCAACGCAGGCAGACGTGCTGCAAATGTCTTGGCACTAGTGGGACTATAGCAAAGTCCAATAGCCACGTATAGGATGCCACTAGGTACACTGAGTGTGTGCTAGTATAATGGCTTAGTTATAATTAGTTGGAGTGTGCAACGCAGGCAGACGTGCTGCAAATGTCTTGGCACTAGTGGGACTATAGCAAAGTCCAATAGCCACGTATAGGATGCCACTAGGTACACTGAGTGTGTGCTAGTATAATGGCTTAGTTATAATTAGTTGGAGTGTGCAACGCAGGCAGACGTGCTGCAAATGTCTTGGCACTAGTGGGACTATAGCAAAGTCCAATAGCCACGTATAGGATGCCACTAGGTACACTGAGTGTGTGCTAGTATAATGGCTTAGTTATAATTAGTTGGAGTGTGCAACGCAGGCAGACGTGCTGCAAATGTCTTGGCACTAGTGGGACTATAGCAAAGTCCAATAGCCACGTATAGGATGCCACTAGGTACACTGAGTGTGTGCTAGTATAATGGCTTAGTTATAATTAGTTGGAGTGTGCAACGCAGGCAGACGTGCTGCAAATGTCTTGGCACTAGTGGGACTATAGCAAAGTCCAATAGCCACGTATAGGATGCCACTAGGTACACTGAGTGTGTGCTAGTATAATGGCTTAGTTAGAATTAGTTGGAGTGTGCAACGCAGGCAGACGTGCTGCAAATGTCTTGGCACTAGTGGGACTATAGCAAAGTCCAATAGCCACGTATAGGATGCCACTAGGTACACTGAGTGTGTGCTAGTATAATGGCTTAGTTATAATTAGTTGGAGTGTGCAACGCAGGCAGACGTGCTGCAAATGTCTTGGCACTAGTGGGACTATAGCAAAGTCCAATAGCCACGTATAGGATGCCACTAGGTACACTGAGTGTGTGCTAGTATAATGGCTTAGTTATAATTAGTTGGAGTGTGCAACGCAGGCAGACGTGCTGCAAATGTCTTGGCACTAGTGGGACTATAGCAAAGTCCAATAGCCACGTATAGGATGCCACTAGGTACACTGAGTGTGTGCTAGTATAATGGCTTAGTTATAATTAGTTGGAGTGTGCAACGCAGGCAGACGTGCTGCAAATGTCTTGGCACTAGTGGGACTATAGCAAAGTCCAATAGCCACGTATAGGATGCCACTAGGTTCACTGAGTGTGTGCTAGTATAATGGCTTAGTTATAATTAGTTGGAGTGTGCAACGCAGGCAGATGCGCTCTGCAAATGTCTTGGCACTAGTAGGACTATAGCAAAGTCCAATAGCCACGTATAGGATGCCACTAGGTACACTGAGTGTGTGCTAGTATAATGGCTTAGTTATAATTAGTTGGAGTGTGCAACGCAGGCAGACGTGCTGCAAATGTCTTGGCACTAGTGGGACTATAGCAAAGTCCAATAGCCACGTATAGGATGCCACTAGGTACACTGAGTGTGTGCTAGTATAATGGCTTAGTTATAATTAGTTGGAGTGTGCAACGCAGGCAGACGTGCTGCAAATGTCTTGGCACTAGTGGGACTATAGCAAAGTCCAATAGCCACGTATAGGATGCCACTAGGTACACTGAGTGTGTGCTAGTATAATGGCTTAGTTATAATTAGTTGGAGTGTGCAACGCAGGCAGACGTGCTGCAAATGTCTTGGCACTAGTGGGACTATAGCAAAGTCCAATAGCCACGTATAGGATGCCACTAGGTACACTGAGTGTGTGCTAGTATAATGGCTTAGTTATAATTAGTTGGAGTGTGCAACGCAGGCAGACGTGCTGCAAATGTCTTGGCACTAGTGGGACTATAGCAAAGTCCAATAGCCACGTATAGGATGCCACTAGGTACACTGAGTGTGTGCTAGTATAATGGCTTAGTTATAATTAGTTGGAGTGTGCAACGCAGGCAGACGTGCTGCAAATGTCTTGGCACTAGTGGGACTATAGCAAAGTCCAATAGCCACGTATAGGATGCCACTAGGTACACTGAGTGTGTGCTAGTATAATGGCTTAGTTATAATTAGTTGGAGTGTGCAACGCAGGCAGACGTGCTGCAAATGTCTTGGCACTAGTGGGACTATAGCAAAGTCCAATAGCCACGTATAGGATGCCACTAGGTTCACTGAGTGTGTGCTAGTATAATGGCTTAGTTATAATTAGTTGGAGTGTGCAACGCAGGGAGACGCGCTCTGCAAATGTCTTGGCACTAGTAGGACTATAGCAAAGTCCAATAGCCTCGTATAGGATGCCACTAAAAAACACTTAGTGTGTGCAAGTATAATGGCTTAGTTATAATTAGTTGGAGTGTGCAACGCAGGCAGATGCGCTCTGCAAATGTCTTGGCACTAGTAGGACTATAGCAAAGTCCAATAGCCTCGTATAGGATGCCACTAAAAAACACTTAGTGTGTGCAAGTATAATGGCTTAGTTATAATTAGTTGGAGTGTGCAACGCAGGCAGATGCGCTCTGCAAATGTCTTGGCACTAGTGGGACTATAGCAAAGTCCAATAGCCACGTATAGGATGCCACTAGGTACACTGAGTGTTTGCTTGTAAAATTGCTTAGTTTAAAAAAGTTGTAGTGTGCAATGCAGGCAGACGTGCTCTGCAAATGTCTTTGCACTAGTGGGACTATAGCAAAGTCCAATAGCCACGTATAGGATGCCACTAGGTACACTGAGTGTTTGCTAGTAAAATTGCTTAGTTTAAAAAACTTGGAGTGTGCAATGCAGGCAGATGTGCTCTGCTAATGTCTTTGCACTAGTGGGACTATAGCAAAGTCCAATAGCCACGTATAGGATGCCACTAGGTACACTGAGTGTGTGCTAGTATAATGGCTTAGTTATAATTCGTTGGAGTGTGCAACGCAGGCAGATGCGCTCTGCAAATGTCTTGGCACTAGTGGGACTATAGCAAAGCCCAATAGCCACGTATAGGATGCCACTAGGTACACTGAGTGTTTGCTAGTAAAATTGCTTAGTTTAAAAAAGTTGTAGTGTGCAATGCAGGCAGACGTGCTCTGCAAATGTCTTTGCACTAGTGGGACTATAGCAAAGTCCAATAGCCACGTATAGGATGCCACTAGGTACACTGAATGTTTGCTAGTATAATGGCTTACTTAGAATGAGTTGGAGTGTGCAGAGGACAAGAGGGTACAGTGGCAGGATTGTGGTGCTCTGGGTAGAGGAATGGAAGCCTGCCTTTCTGTTCCCTCCTAATGGTGAAATGCAGGGAGGAAATCCCTGACCTGGGCTACACAGACGCTGTTGCTGTTTGCAGGACCTGTCACTTATGGCTCTCTGACCCTGCCGCTTTGAGCCCTTAAAAGGACTGCTAGAATGTGCTCTCCCTAAGCTGTCTAACGCTGTGTATGCAGCGCATACAGCTGTATCGGCTATAGGACTCAGGAGGACGGAGCTGCGACACTGATGTCTGACACCAAAGACGCAGAAGGCAGATAATGGCGTTCGTGAAGAAAATGTCCGGTTTTATAATGCAGGGACATGTGACATGCAGATCCTATCACACATGCCGTTGCTTCTCTGGCTCAAAGTCCACTTAGGTGTGTGTGTGTCTGTGATTGGCTGACATGCTGGCCCGCCCCACAAGACGCGCGCGCTTAGGGAAGGAAGACAAGAAAAAAAAAAAAAAAATGGCGATCGCCATTATAGAAACAGCAGTGATCTGAAGGCGCTGTTCACGCACACTATACACTGAAATGTGATAATAGTTTGATTCACAGAGTGACTTACACTATTACAGCAGAAACCAAGCTAGGATTTAGCTGTTTTTTGGCTGCTAGAACCGTTCTCGAACGTTTCTAGAACTATCGAGCTTTTGCAAAAAGCTCGAGTTCTAGTTCGATCTAGAACATGCCCCAAAATCACTCGAGCCGCGAACTGGAGAACCACGAACCACGAACCGCGCTCAACTCTAGTGACAACACTTTTGGCCATGACTGTATCAATATTTATAAAAGGGTTTGATGCTCAACTATTAAAAATGGCTTTGGGGTTATATATAATCTATTTTTAGAAAATGATTAATAAAGGCTGGACTAGATGGACCTGTGTAAATGGACTGAGGAGCATGACAAAGAGTACATTGTGTTGACTTGGCTTCCAAATTGGCCAGATCTTGATCCAAAGAAAATTTGCAAGTAGCCCAATCTTGCAGCTTACATGACTTACAGATTTTGTTTGGAGTCATTGCCTTGATGCGGTAGAGCTGTTTTAGTAGAAACGGGGGGGGGGGGGACACACAATTTTGAGTAGGTGATTTAATATTATGCCTCTATGTAGTGGCAGCAACACTTGCTGGGTTTCTATCCACCATTTTTATGGCCAGAAAAATGGTTGATATCCATTACTAGAAAATATACTTTGGCTTGTTTTAATTAGACAGGTGCACCTAAGAACAGTAATATAGTATGTACAGTATTTCTTGTTAGAACTACAGTATATTAGTTGAGTATATTTCCAAGATGTGACACAAGTCAGGTTGATGGAGAAACACACTGTTGCGTAATATGCTATATCGAATATGAAGCAAACCTGAAGCCAGAACACTTTATTTTTCCTCTTATCATTGCGTCTCAGCAGGGTCTTTTCATTTCGAGTACACCATCATTCCAATTGGAGTGTGACAGAGTTTGTCCTTTATATAATACATTTGTTGTTAGCATGGACAGATATGACAAAGGGAAGCCTTTAAGCGTTGTTTCTGTTTCTTTTTCACCCAAGCATCAATTTTCCTTTAAAGCTCATATTTGGAGGAATAAGTAAATGATCTTCAGTTAGCTTTAAAATGATAATCTGTGTAGTTAGTAGTGATGAGCGTGTGTTCTTACCACTGCTTGATACTCAATCGAGCATTGTGGGGCTCGGGTATACTCATTGCTCGGCCAAGCATTGCAGGTGCTTGAGCGCCATGGGCGAGTCCCCTCCGAGCATGTTTCATGGCTGTTTTTCAACCACTAAACATTCAGGGATTGCCTGCCAATCACAGTAGTGTTGTAGCCATGTTGGCTATTGGTTTAACCTAATAAGTAAAATAATTTTAAAGAAGCGTGGGAGTCCCCCTTATTTTTGATCACCAGCCAAAGTAAAGCAAATAGTTCCAGGTTGATATTATCAGACTGGGAAGGCTCATGGTTATTTGACTCTTCTCAGTCTAAAAATATTAGCCCGCAGTCACCACAGAATTGACGCATCATATTAGATGCGCAAATTCTGACGCTTCTCCCTGGGTCTTCAGGATTGCCCTGGTGCAGTCGAAATCGGTGTAATATTTTGGGGGTTGATGTCAGCTGTGAATAGTCATGTGGCATCAAGTCAAGTGGTTAGTAATGGATAGGGGACTATCAGACACTCCCATTACTAACCCAGTAAATGTAAAGTTAAAAAAACACATACACAGGAAAAATAGTTTTTTGTATAAAAACTCCCTCACACTTTTCCTCGTTCAGCAATTTATTAAAAAAAACAAAAAATTCCCATGAAGCTCTGGTGTAATCCACTATCCACGACTGCAACTCTAACGACTGTGCATAGCAGTAAAATAGAGACGCCAGGTAAGACACCAATGCTCATTAGAGCCACTGGATCAACATTGCGCTCAGCAAAACACAGCAGCTCTGATTAATGCTGTCATCAGCCAGCATCTGTGAATACCTGTACTTTTCTTCTATTCTCAGTCCCTGGAGTTGCAGTCTTGGTCAATGGAAAACGTCAAACTTTTTTTCTGTGTATTTATTTTTTCAACTTTACACTTACTGGGTTAATAATGAGAGTGTCTGATAAATGCCTATCCATTACTAACCCATGGGCTTGATGCCAGCTGACATTACACAGCTGACATCAATCCTATTAACTTATTACCCCAATTACCACCACAACAGGGCAATAAGGAAAAGTTGAGGAGGAGTGCCAGAAATGGTGCATCAAATGAATGTGCCAATTGGGTGATGGCTGTGTGCTACTATTTTTAAACTGAGAATTTCCAAATAGCCATGGGCCCTCCTAGCTTGATAATACCAGCTCACAGGTGTCTGCATTACCTTGGCTGGTTACCAAAAGGAGGGAAGCCCATGCCGTTCTTTTAAAATTATTTATTTATAAATAAATATTTAAAAAAAAACTGGTGCAGGATCTATCTATCTATAGACAGGTCTAATTTACCTTGGCTCATTATCAGGAGTGGGAGGATCCCATTCTTTTTTCAAATTATTTATTATTTTCCTTCCCAGCAATGCCCTGAGAGCCAGAGATGCATTCAGGTGTCTTCCCCATGGTGTTCCCATTTCATTTGGGCTCTTTTTCAATGAATTTCAGTGATTTTCCGCCCTCCTCAACCTTCTAGTGAGATCTGCGTGAAAAATACTTGAGTTCTCCATAGACTTCCATTATAGTCGTTACTCAAACTAAGGTAGGTCTAAGCTCTGGACCAGCTTGATTTGAGTAATGAGCCCTCAAGCACTTTAATGTTCGCTCATCACTAGTAGTTAGATATCTAGGAAATTCTGTTATCATTACACATGAGCAATACACAGTGCCAATGGTGGACACAGACTGAAAAGGAAGAAAGGGGCCACTGTGCAAAAACAATATATGGGACCTTTGCAGCCCAAGAACTCATAGAAGTGCACAATTCCACCTGCTTTGGAGGTGAAAATGGCCCCCTAGCCCCTTTTGACCCTGTGTGGCTGAACAAGTTGCACTAATGATATATACTGCTGCGCAGTATAAGTTTTAATACTGAGGCTCTTAGCAGTATATACAGTTATGTGTCACTTAAGAGGCTTTCACATCACAGATCAATCTTTTATTTTTAGAGCCCTTGCTACAATCACCTAAACTAACTCCTCAAACCCTCGGCAATTAGCTAAGTTTTCTCCGTAACTTGCCTTTCCCCTTTATTAAGTTGCTCTGGTACTACGCAGAAGAACATATGGACTCTCCACTTTGAGCCACTGATAGGAGGTCCTTGAGTGGTATACCCTCCTCTATAATATTCATATGCCTTTAAGTTGGTTTTATGGTTTCAGAAAAGCTGTGCTTTATTTAATCTTCCTGGGAGAAACACCAAATCTGCCATTGTTTTCAGAGTCTTTTTTTCTGCAGCACCGGCTCCACATCAACTGAGCAGCAGCCAATCAATGAGAGTTCAGCAGATACAAGTAGAGCGAAAACTGGAGAGGTTGAGTAAATCACAGATTTTTCTTTTTTTTTAATAGGCCTTGCCTGAGAACAGAGATTTTCTGAAACTGGAAAATCCCTTCAACACAACTCCTATAATTAAAAATACAATTAATTTATAACTTTCCATTGTAATGGCATTGGTACATGTACAATATATTTAACCCCATGTAGGTAGTCCTACAGTACTCGAAGAGGAAGAGCATGTAACACCACTTTCTTATTAATAATGAGAAGTCTTTGTATGCATTGTAGTTGCTTACAGGATTGTAGTGAGAGGCATCCTCCTGAAGAAAATTGCAGTAAAGTTTTACCTAAGAGGAGAGTGCTACCTAAGAGGAGAGTGCTACCTAAGAGGAGAGTGCTACCTAAGAGGAGAGTACTACCTAAGAGGAGGTAGACCAGGAAATTTTCACTTGCAAAAAAAAATAAAATATGACTGGTCGTCCAAGTGTTTAATGCTAGTAAGTGTATTCTGCAACAATTAAAGGAACCTGTTATCATGTTTTCTCCATATTCAGTTAAAGAACCATCTGTAATTCCTCTTTAACCAGAAGTTAAGCAAGGTATATATAAGATACCAGCACCCCAAAAGATCAAAGAACATACCGAATATATTTTTCTTGTACCGTTTGCTAATCACCACGGCATGGTCTGATGGACATTGCTGATCAATGTTCGGTGCACTACCCTGCCTTCCTCCTTTGATGGATGTAGATGACATCTCTTATGTCATCCATCCACCACTGCAAATCTCAATGCAGTTGAAGCACAGACTTGAATTGGCAAGCTTTGCTCTTCCTCGAGAGAGCCAATGACGTGGACGTAAAGCTGCTAGTGGCGCATGCGCATTAGAGGACTTTGCTTTGGCCTCATATTACACATTTGTAGCATGTGGGCCAGCTGTTATTTCAGTGTTTTGTTTAAATAATATTTATACAGATGTAATGCAACATATACACAACCACATCTATTATTACTAAATAATTCCTTTATATTGTTTTATTGCATCTTGTTACAGGTTTATAAGCGTAAAAGGGAAGTAGTTTTAGTTCAATGGAGAGTTATTGTTCAAACTCTTGTGATAAGAAATTTACATGGGGCTAAAGAGAGTTCACTACAGGAGATCTGTGCAATTTTGTCAAAGTTTTTACTTTGGCTTCAGGTTTGACTTAAATAACCACTCCAGTGTTTGTGTTTTTTTCCAATGCTTTTGAGTGGTGCTTTAAATATAAGTGCCCTGTCCCTGTTCTTATACTTTCATCCTTTTTCGTAGCCATTCCTGTCACATGGCATTATCTTGTGCCCATGATTTTTGACTGGCTGGAAGTCAGAAGTAACATCACAAGAACTAAATACAACTGGATGAGAGCCAGCATGAGGCCAGAACCAGTTTTCCATAGAGTTGTATTCTGCTGTGACATCCGACACACTCCATGAAACATGGCAGGTCACAAATCGCTGGAGATCAATACTGGAACAAGATTAAGATAGTGATAGGTGAGTATAAGACAGGGGACATATTTAAGGCACCACTCAAGTGCAAGAAAAAAATGCTAGAGTGCTGCTTTAACCCCTTAGTGACAGAGCCAATTTTGACCTTAATGCCCACACCAAATTTTACAATTCTGACCAGTGTCACTTTATAAGGTTATAACTCTGGAACATTTCCACAGATCCTGGTGAAGATCCTGGTGATTTTGCGATTGTTTGTCTTAACATATTGTACTTCAAGAAATAGTCAACACGGGAGACAGATACCGTATCCCCTGGATATTAGATAAACCTCAGATAATTATTCAGATATAGCACCAAGTGAGGTTAAATATTAAAACATAACTTTTAATGTTCCTAAATGAAATGCAGTGTAGCACATACACCCTACAGTGGAATAAAAAACTTCAAACAGTTGCCCACATGAGGAAATGCATAAGTAGAACACATAGAACACATGGATGTAGTGATAGTAGTCACCTATGTCCCAACCACTTCTTTAAATGCAGAAAACAACCTCAGGGCACAAAAATAGATAATATCAGACCTGAACATTCATGGACAGTGGTCCTGTTAGACATTAGTTATGCTCCCATCAGCATAGTACAAAAGCAATTCTGCAATGCAGAGAGACAATACCCAATAGTCCTAAATCAATAAATATACTAGCAGGGACTAAAACTTAACTTTTAATCTAATAATAAAATCACAAGTGATTGTACATTACTTGTGCAATATACAAAATTTGCCAAATGTCAAGAAATTAGACAGATCTCACCCAGACTTTCTCCATTGGTAAGATTGTACACCGATCCAGATGTAAAAGGTCACTGGCTGGAAGGACCAATGTCAGCCGTCGGGTAACTGTATATCAGCCCCTGTCGTGCCCCGTGAATAGATTTCCTCCCTGACAAGGGCAGCACCATAGTAAGTTGTCTGCCCCACAACCACAAAAAAGAGAAAAGACGCCCTCCCAACACGTTTCCCACTCAATAGCGAGAGTTCCTCAGGGAAGACAAAAAGAGGTCAACTTGCTGTGGCAGGGACTGGTACAGGCTTCAGGGGTAAAAAAACAATGTGTACAGAGATAGACGGTGGTCCCATCAGCATACAAACATTATAAAACAGACAGACATAGAACCTTCTCACCCATTCAGCAGATGGGTCTTGTCCGTAGTAGACTCAGCATCCATGGATGGTGCTGCCAGTGGGCAAATTGATTTCACACGAGGAAGATATAATCATCCTAAACCCAAAATAGCTCCCGCCCTGACAAGAAAGAGCACTCCACACCTGATACCCACTGTGGCTGCCCTCTTCTGCCCAGTCGTGCCTCCCAATGCGTTTCACCCGATATATGTGCTCATCAGGGGAGAAAAAAACTGCACACCGTCATCTACACAGGGCCACTGAAACAGCATCCCTTATGTATCCACTAGACTGTCATAGCTTAAACCTTGGAGATAGGCTGATGCTGGGGGGCGCTATATCTTTATTCCTTACCACCATTTTAAAATGGCAGTAAGGAATAAGTTCCCTTAACTGCCGCTGTTTCAAAATGTAATGCAGTCTTTAAGGGGTTAATATATCAGAACACTTTAAAGAATAGTAGAAAAGCCACTGAACTAAAGGGGTTGAGACTTCCACTTAATTATGCTGTGAAAGACTGTTACAGGAATCATGTATTAATTTGTTTACATTGTGTTCTTGTAATGTAAACTATTTTTATACTGTATAAAGTCGTGGTCATCACTTAATATATAAGATGCAATTTGGCTCTATACTAATTCTGGATGAGATTAATTTACAGTCCCTTTCATGCTCAGTCATTACCTTTTAAATAAAACAGGAGCACACATATAGAAAAGTATAATATGGTATATTATTCTTCGTTTTGATGATTGTGTCCCTGTAGCTATTGAAGTACCTATATTACAGTAGATATTAATCAGCAGTAGCTTCCAAACTGTCCCCCACCGGTTGGTTTCATGCATGATAAATTCTTCTCATGTTCAGCATTGTTGAGTATTTGTAATGCTGATAGCAATTAATGCATGGCTGTTTGTTTGAACTATTACTACATTAATTTATCATCTCTGTATGTTTTGCCCTTGCTATAATTAACCTGCTGCTAGTCTACTTGTTGTTTATTAACATACTCAATGCACTTCATGATCATATTTTATTCCTTCTACTGCTTGGTATGCATGCTCTATATGCTAAATGTTATAGGTTTTCCAAAGTTAATAGCTATTAGTGCTGAACATGTGAGTGTTGGTGTGATATATTTCCTACCTATGATGGGGTCCATTAACCAGTCCATTCTCATTGTATCAAATTTACAAATACCATGAACAACTGCAACATATACAGCATATTGATCTTTATGTAGTTCTCATAGAAATTTATAGCATTGAACTAGATTTCCATGTGTTTACGCCAGTCTAAAATCTAGCAAAACCATGAGGCCATCTGTTATACTCATGTTTTTGGAAAGGAAAGATGATCATTTTGGCAGGAGAACTACAGGGACTGCCTCAAATTAGATAAAGTTACTTTGACTGCTTCTCTTTACATACATTTTAAACCTTGATGAATTCTGACAATATTCAGTTTGTAATGTATACATAAGCTCTCTCCAGCAGTGGATTTATATATCAAATAATACATTCATCGTGGAAGGGAAGGAGAATGATGTTATTGCTTAGAATATGATACACAATCCATCCTTTAGAACAGCACAGGAAGATGGTAGATTAGATTAATTCATTTTGGACCACCAACCTGTTCATTAAAGGGGTTTTCTGATTTGCATAAATTATCACAATGTTCAGGAGAAATTTAATGTTACATATATGCAGCCAGTTGCTCCATTCAACTTCTCCTGACCACTCCATTGCGTCCAGGGTAGAACCAGAGGAGAATGGGGAATGGAATCCTATAATTCTTGTGTTACATAGACATTATCAGTCAGGGTCTAATTTTCCTATGTCTTATAACCCTTCTAATCTCTCAGAATGATCAGGTATAGATCCCAGATTCAATATGAGCCAACAACGTGGTGCTGCAGCTAAAAAAAGCCAACAAAAATCTGGGATGTATCAAGACAAGCATTTAATCTATATCAAGAGAGGTAATTATTCTCCTATACTCTGCCCTGGTCAGACCCCACATGAAACACTGTGTACTGTTCTGGGAGCCCCAATTCAGGAAAGGCAGCGATATATTGGATTAGCAACAAAAGAGAGAAAATCCAGCTCACCTGCCATCAAAGTCCATGCTTTCCTCCAGAGTGCACGAGTCCTGCCGGTCAGTCCATACCGGTATGTGTGGCAAAGAGTGAATAGAAAAAAGTGGGCTCAGCACTGGTATAAAAATATATATAAAAAAACTTTTATTGGAATCCGGTTAAAACATAGTCTGGGAACACGTTGTACACAATGAAGAGCAGGAAAAACTTTTTCCTGCTCTTCATTATGTACAACGTGTTCCCAGACTATGTTTTAACCGGATTCCAATAAAAAAAAATTTATATATATTTTTATACCAGTGCTGAGCCCACTTTTTTCTATTCAGCGATATATTGGAGCAAGTCCAGAGAAGAGCAACCGAGATGGTAGAAGGTCTGCAAACCATGTCATATGAAGATTGGCTAAAAGGAGGAATGTTCAGTTTGCAAAACAGAAGGCTGAGGGGAGACTTAATAGTGATTTACAAATATCTGAAAGGTAGTCACAGTGCAGAGAGAACTTCCCTATTCTCATAAGCACAAGGAAATACAAGAAGTAATAGCATGAAACTAAAAGGATCCAGATTAAACATTAGAAAAAACTTTCTCCCGTTGAGGGCAATTAGAGAGTGGAACAGGCTACCACAGGAGGTAGTGATCTCTCCATCAATGGAAATTTTCAAATGTAAACTAGATAAACATATAGCTGGGATGATTGAGGAAAACCTGCACTCGCAGGGGGTTGGACCTATGGGCCCTTGAGGTCCCTTCCAACTCTACCATTCTATGATCCTATGGTCAAAAAGCAAACCATAAATCAACCTACAGGTATCGGCATTATAACTTCTTGTCAGCCTGACTTCTGAACCAAAGACTTCACCTCATTCCCATCTACCGACTTTAGTCCATTTGTAAAAATCATGTTACTAGAGTGCCTTCTACTCAAAGCTAGAAAATTGAAATGTAGGTGAAATTTCTATGAAATTGATCTGTGTATGACTAGGTAAAAGTGTCTAAAATATAATAATAAAACAGCCTTACTTGTCAGGTAGTGATATTAGAAATGAAATAATGTGCACTAAAGTATATGTAACCCAGGCGTATTTTACTTCAGCTAAAAGCATAGAAAATTATGAATAATATATTTTTACAATGTGAAGTTATTAGTACAGTAAGGTCAAAATGACAGTTCTATTCTATGTATATGTTCTGTAGAATAAGCTCTTACTGGAGAAACCTTAATAGCAAAAGTGCAGAGCAAAAGCCATTTATATTGTAAAGAGACACACCTCCACCGACTAGATAGGGAATTCCCAGACGTCCCACTATCTCCCTACTTTATCTTCTGAAAATAGGTTTCAGTATGTTCTGAATTCAACAGAGGGCTCACACAAGTTCTCATCTTTCACGCTTATTTTTTTCACCTATTCTTTAAATATTAAACCAGTGAAAAAATAAATTTTCGCTCCTTCACAGTTTTCCCTGTTCATCGCAGGCAAATATACTTTCTTTAAAAGGTAATTGAGGTCTGACATACATCAGATGAATAATAAGACTGTGCATTGGTAGGGATGAGGATTTAACTCTAATTTAGAGATTCTTTAGAATATCTGAGACAAATTACAAAAAAAGACATTCATACAGATAGTACTTTAGAGGCTGGAGAAGGCATTAGAAATCTTATTACAAGGTATTGTCAGAGACTAGACACCAATGATCAAATTGTTGTTTAAAGGGAACCTGTCAGGTCCAATATGCACCCAGAACCACGAGCAGTTCTGTGTGCATATTTCTAATTCCTACCTAACTGTCCCTGTATCTTGTAGCATCGATATAGAGATCTTTAGAAAAAGTATTTCTAAAGATCTTTTATAATATGCTAATGAGCGTGGGGACTAGTCCTCTGGGCGTTAGTTCCCCTGGCTAGCCGGCTTCATTAGCATGTTAGTACACCCATGTGGGCGTGCTAAGATGCTAATTAATGTGCAGCAAAAAAAGAGAGACAGGGCTGCACAGCTATGGTCATAGAAGGAATCTAATCAAGTAGTGAGGGTGCAAAGCCTACCAAGCTAAATGCATATAAGGAGAAAATAAGTAGGCAAAGAGCACTCAACTCACCGGATAAATGCAAAAAAATGACACAAGATTTATTAGTAAACAATTCAGTGCAAAACACCATAAAAACAATTAAAAACAAGGACACTCGTCCCATTGACCTAGTAATAAAGTGCTAATGCAATGTATACATAAATACAGGCACAGCGGTACAGCGAGGGTAAACATCGGGTAACCAAGGGAAGACCTTTCCCTGGTTACCCAATATTTACCTTCGTTACCAGCGTCCGCCGCTCTCGCTGCCAGTGCCAGGTCCCTGCTCTCTGCACATGTAGCTGCAGTACACATCGGGTAATTAACCCAATGTGTGCTGTAGCTAGGAGTGCAGGGAGCCAGCGCTAAGCAGTGTGCGCGGCTCCCTGCTCTCTGCAGATGTAGCTGCAGTACACACCGGGTAATTAACCCAATGTGTACTGTAGCTAGGAGTGCAGGGAGCCAGCGCTAAGCAGTGTGCGCGGCTCCCTGCTCTCTGCACATGTAGCACAGCGACGCGTGTCGTTATGATCGCTGCTGCTTCTGCTGTGTTTGACAGCTAAGCAGCGATCATAACAGCAACTTACAAGGTCACTGTTGCGTCACAGAAAATGGTGACGTAACAGCGACGTCGTTGTCGCTGTCGCTATGTGTGAACCCAGCTTTACACTCAGGGGACTAATCCCCTCTCTCATTAGCATAAGATAAAAGATCATTAGAAATACTTTTTCTAAAGATATCTTTATCTATGCTAGTGTATTCAGGGACCGTTAGGCAGGGATTAGCACTATGCACCCAGAACTGCTCATGGTTCTGGATGCATATTGCACCTGACAGGCTCCCTTTAAAGATTTTTTTTTTTTTATCCTTTATAGACAAATATTTACAGCATGGTGAAGAAATAAAAAAATCAATTACTTGATGATCCTGAAATATTTATGCATAGCCAGTATTTATTAGCAGCAAAATGTGTGTCTAAACTTCATACATTTATCTATTTACAGTCATGAGAAAAACTAGGTATGTGCTCTTTAAATTCTAAGGTTTTATATATCAGGAAATAAAAAGACCATCTGGTACGTAGATGATCTCAGAATTAGGTAAATGAAAAATGAAGCCTCTGTAGAAAAACAACAAATGACAAAACACACTAGGTCATTATATATTTAAAAAAAACTGGTCCAAAATTCAGAACCAGTGTTTGGAAAGTTAAGTACACCCTTCTGCTTCCATAGACGTTTTGAGAGTCGGTAACACCAGGTGCTACCAATCAAATAACCTTGAATATTAGGTAATCAGCAAGTGTGAGCACCGCTATAAAAGCAGAAGTATTAGTATCATTTTGCTGGTCTAAAGCATTCAGGCATGTACTAATCCAGTCCATCATCAATGATCTCAGAGAAGCAATTGTTGCTGCCTATCAATCTAAGAAGGGTTATAAGTAGAGTTGAGCGCGGTTCGTGATTCGAGGTTCTCCAGTTCGTGGCTCGAGTGATTTTGGGGGCTGTTCTAGATCGAACTAGAACTCGAGCTTTTTGCTAAAGCTCGATAGTTCTAGATACGTTCGAGAACGGTTCTAGCAGCAAAAAAAACAGCTAATTCCTAGCTGGCTTTCCGCTGTAATAGTGTAAGTCACTCTGTGACTCACACTATTATGACATTTCAGTGTATAGTGTGTGGGAACAGCGCATTCAGATCACTGCTGTATGTATAATGGTGATCGCCATTTTTTTTTTTTCCTTGTCTTCCTTCCCTAAGCGCGCGTGTGTTGTGGGGCGGGCCAGCATGTCAGCCAATCCCAGACACACACAGCTAAGTGGACTTTTAGCCAGAGAAGCAACGGCATGTGTGATAGGATGTCCATGTCACATGTCCCTGCATTATAAAACCGGACATTTTCCTCCAGCATGCCATTATCTGCCTTCTACGTCCTTGGTGTCAGACATCACTGGCGCAGCTCCTATCGCCGATACCGCTGTATACGCTCCATACACAGCGCTGGACAGCTTAGGGATAGCACTTTCTATCAGTCCTTTTAAGTGCTCATACCGGCAGGGTCAGAGCCATAGGTGACAGGTCCGTGAAAACAGAGTTTAACAGCTACACAAGATGACAGCGTCTGTGTAGCTAAGGTCAGGGATTTCCTCGCTGCATTTCCCCATTAGGAAGGATAGAAAGGCAGGCTTCCTTTCCTCTACCCAGAGACCCACAACCCTGCCACTGTACCCTCCTGCCCTTTGCACACTCCAACTCATTGTTACTAAGCCATTATACTAGCAAACACTGAGTGAACTTAGTGGCATCCTAAACGTGGCTGTTGGACTTCTGTATCGTCCACTAGTGCAAAGATATTTGCAGCACGTCTGCCTGCATTGCACACTCAAACTCATTGTTACTATGCCATTATACTAGCAAACACTGAGTGAACTTAGTGGCATCCTAAACGTGGCTGTTGGACTTCTGTATCGTCCCACTAGTGCAAAGATATTTGCAGCACGTCTGCCTGCATTGCACACTTAAAGTCATTATAACTAAGCCATTATACTAGCAAACACTGAGTGAACTTAGTGGCATCCTAAACGTGGCTGTTGGACTGCTGTATCATCCCACTAGTGCAAAGATATTTGCAGCACATCTGCCTGCATTGCACACTCAAAGTCATTATAACTAAGCCATTATACTAGCAAACACTGAGTGAACTTAGTGGCATCCTAAACGTGGCTGTTGGACTGCTGTATTGCCCCAGTAGTGCAAAGATATTTGCAGCACGTCTGCCTGCATTGCACACTCAAACTCATTGTTACTAAGCCATTATACTAGCAAACACTGAGTGAACTTAGTGGCATCCTAAACGTGGCTGTTGGACTGCTGTATTGCCCCAGTAGTGCAAAGATATTTGCAGCACGTCTGCCTGCATTGCACACTCAAACTCATTGTTACTAAGCCATTATACTAGCAAACACTAAGTGAACTTAGTGGCATCCTAAACGTGGCTGTTGGACTTCTGTATCGTCCCACTAGTGCAAAGATATTTGCAGCACGTCTGCCTGCATTGCACACTCAAAGTCATTATAACTAAGCCATTATACTAGCAAACACTGAGTGAACTTAGTGGCATCCTAAACGTGGCTGTTGGACTGCTGTATCATCCCACTAGTGCAAAGATATTTGCAGCACGTCTGCCTGCATTGCACACTCAAAGTCATTATAACTAAGCCATTATACTAGCAAACACTGAGTGAACTTAGTGGCATCCTAAACGTGGCTGTTGGACTGCTGTATTGCCCCAGTAGTGCAAAGATATTTGCAGCACGTCTGCCTGCATTGCACACTCAAACTCATTGTTACTAAGGCATTATACTAGCAAACACTGAGTGAACTTAGTGGCATCCTAAACGTGGCTGTTGGACTGCTGTATTGCCCCACTAGTGCAAAGATATTTGCAGCACGTCTGCCTGCATTGCACATTCAAACTCATTGTTACTAAGCCATTATACTAGCAAACACTGAGTGAACTTAGTGGCATCCTAAACGTGGCTGTTGGACTGCTGTATTGCCCCAGTAGTGCAGAGATATTTGCAGCACGTCTGCCTGCATTGCACACTCAAACTCATTGTTACTAAGCCATTATACTAGCAAACACTGAGTGAACTTAGTGGCATCCTAAACATGGCTGTTGCAACTAGGGCACAAGTGCTGCCACTGATGGGGTGTCTGTGTAGCCCAATTTTTGGAAAAAAGGGAGACTCCGCTTGGAGTAACCCTTGCTTGCTGTGTTTTTTAAAAATGATCCAAGATGAACAGAGCTGGGATCAGGAAAGACTTTGCTACCTACCCCAGTGTCATTCTGGGGACAGTTAATTATGGCATATTTTTGAATGTGCTTGATGCAAATCAAAACATCCTGTTTGCAACTAGGGCACAAGTGCTGCCACTGATGGGGTGTCTGTGTGGCCCAATTTTTGGAAAAAAGGGAGACTCCGCTTGGAGTCACCTTGCGGTGTTTTACATGATTTTAGAAGGGCATCCCATGCCTATATCTGTGTCTCGTCCTCTTTTTCCTCATTACGCTCTTTTGTTTTCGCATGAGAATTTGTTCTTGTCATTTTCCCATGTGTTTGTGTTGTGTTGTGAGTTGTTTGTCACCTTTTGGACACCTTTGAGGGTGTTTTCTCGGTGTTTTTATGTGTTTGTGAATGCCTGCCATTGTTTCCTATGCGGTTCGAGTTCGGTTTGTCGAAAGTTCGACGAACCGAACTCGAACGGGACCTCCGTTCGGCGAACCGACCTCGAGCCGAACCGCGACCGGTTCGCTCATCTCTAGTTATAAGGCCATTTCCAAAAGATTTGAAGTCCATCATTCTACAGTGAAAAGCTTTCAAGACAGTTGGAAATCTTCCCCAGAAGTGGTCTATCCAGGAAATTCAACCAAAGGTCACACTGTATTGCTCAGAGAAATTGCAATAACATCAACAGTTACAGCTCAACTTTAAAGACCTCACTCATCATCCTAAATGTGAAAGCATGTTCTAGGTCTAGATAATACAATTAGAAAGAAACGTAACTAGTATTATTTGCTTGGAACTGTTGCCAAGGGAAAGTCTCTGCTTTCTACAACGTGGCTAAAGTTTGCAAAGTTGCACCTGAACAAATCCCAAGACTTCTAAAACAATATCCTTTGGACAGACAAGACCAAAGTAGAGATGTTTGGCCATGATGCTTAGTACCATGTTTGGATAATACCAAATTCGGCATGTAATCAAAAACACCTCATACCAACTGTCAAGCTTGGCGGTGGAGGAGTGATGATTTAGGCTTGTTCTGCAGAAAAAAAGACCTAGGCAGTCATGAAGTAAACCATGTGACGATATCTATCCAAAAACTAAAGCTTGGCTGAAACTGGGTCATTCAACAGGACAATGATTTCAAAGACACAAATCAAAATGGTGGGAAAAAAAAATCAAAGTCTTACAGTGGTCAAGTCAAAGTCAGGACCTCAACCTAATTGAAATGTTGCGGCGAGACCTTAAGAAATTTCTGCATAAATGAATGCCCTTAAACCTCAATGAACTTAATCAACATTGTAAAGAGTTGACCAACATTCTTCTACAGGGATAAAGTAATACGGAAAATGATTATTTCAAATTATTGTTGTTAAAGAACTTGGCAGAAAGTATCCAATTTCCTAGCATAATGACAAATACAAAGGGAATAAAGAATTACATTAAACTAACTGTGCAAGGGTCCAATGTTCTCTCAAAGTTTTGTACTATGAAAGTAACAGACATAGAAGGTTGTAACAATAGAAAAATACAGAGGTGCTTCCTTGTGTGAGTCAGTCGGGTGTCAGAGAGAGGGATTGAATTATGGAGAGGCTCACCGGAGCAGTTGTTGCAGTTTCAGGCACAATAATGGTTATAGTTGGAAAGAGACTGCAGCATACATTGCCAATCCTCCAGAAGGGAGGATGAGACCACCAAAAGAGAAGAAAAATTGAGCAATGGAGAGGCGCCGTCATTTAAATTGTCATTGTTCCTTTGGCATCTATGTGCTTCAATGCAGTTGCAGTTTACAGTTTTAAATTATCAACCCTGGTACCCAATGGGTTAAATGACTGCATAGATCATATTTGCTAAATGTGGACTATATAAAGGATAGTTCATAACATACAATTTGTTTTAGATATATGAACATAATCTTTTTGTTTGTAAAACTAATTATTGTATAAACAAGATTTTAAATGGATCAATATTTTATACTAGCTGTAGTACCCGGGCGTTGCCCGGGATAGTAACTGTCTCTTTGTCTCTCTCCGAGTTTCTGTCTGTCTCTCTCTGTCTGTCTCTGTATCAGTCTCTCTGTCTGTCTTTGTATCAGTCCCTGTCTGTCTCTGTATCAGTCTCTCTGTCTGTCTCTCTCTATCTCTGTGTCTGTCTGTCTCTCTTTATCTCTGTGTCTGTCTGTGTCTGTCTGTGTGTCTCTTTATCTGTCGGTCAGTCTCTTTCCCCGTCTGTCTCATTCCAGGTTTGTCTCATTCCAGGTCAGTATCTTTCCCCTTCTGTCTTGTTCCAGGTCTGTCTTGTTTCAGTTCTGTCTTGTTCCAGTTCTGTCTCGTTCCAGGTCTCTCATTTCAGGTCTGTCTCTTTCCCCGTCTGTCTCGTTCCCCATCTGTCTCTTTCCCCGTCTGTCTCATTCCCTGTCTGTTTCGTTCCCCATCTGTCTCGTTCCCCATCTGTCTCTTTCCCTGTCTGTCTCTTTCCCCGTTTGTCTCGTTCCCCATCTGTCTTGTTCCAGGTCTGTTTCATTCCATGTCTGTCTCTTTCCCCATCTGCCTCTTTACCAGTCTGTCTCTTTCTCCGTTTGTCTCATTCCCCCTCTGTCTCGTTCCCGATCTGTCTCGTTCCCGATCTCTCGTTCGTCATCTGTCTTATTTCATCATCTGTCTCGTTCCCCGTCTGTCTCATTCCCAGTCTGTCTCATTCCCCATCTGAAAATGAAGAAAACGATCCAGCTGAGTGACCAGGTGATTTATTCAGTGCAGTTCAGACAAGGCATATGGTCGTGGTTAACGCGCTTCTGGCTTAACGCCCTTAATCATAACCATAGTTATGATTAAGGGCGTTAAGCCAGAAACACGTTAACCACGACCATATGCCTTGTCTGAACTGCACTGAATAAATCACCTGGTCACTCAGCTGGATAGTTTTCTTCATTTTCATTGCTGTGCAGCCAGGGCAGGGCCGGATCCGAGTCTGAGGCGCGGTGAGGTCAGACATGGGAGAGCTGGATTCCTTTACTCATTCCCTATCTGTCTCTTTCCCCGTCTGTCTCTTTTCCCGTCTGTCTCTTTCCAGGTCTGTCTCTTTCCAAGTCTGTCTCTTTCCCCGTCTCTCTCTTTCCCCGTCTGTCTCTGTATTTTTCCCTGTCTCTTTACTTTTCTCTGTCTCTTTCCCTGTCTCTTTACTTGTCTCTGTCTCTTTCCCAGTCTGTGTCTTTCCAAGTCTGTCTCTTTCCAAGTCTGTCTCTTTCCCCGTCTGTCTCTTTCTCCGTCTGTCTCTTTCTCTCTGTCTCTTTCTTCGTCTGTCTCTTTCTCCTTCTGTCTCTGTCTCTTTCCCTGTCTCTTTCCTTGTCTCTGTCTCTTTCCCTGTCTCTTTACTTGTCTCTGTCTCTTTCACTGTTTCTTTCCCTGTCTGGCTGTCTCTTTCCCTGTCTGTCTTTGGCTGTCACTCTGTTTGTTTCCCTGTCTGCCTGTCTCTTTCTCTGTCTGTCTGCCTCTGTCTGTGTCCTTGACTATCTGTCTCTCTCTCTGTCTCTTTCCCTGTCTGCCTGTTTTTTTCCCTGTCTGTCTGTCTGTCTGCCTCTGTCTGTCTCTTTGACTGTCTGTCTCTCTTTATCCGTCTCCCCACTGACATCTTATTACCTCACAACTGACATCTTATTACCTCACACATAAGCTTCTCATACTAACAATTTATTTTGTTCCTATAGCAACCAATTACAGCTCATATTAATAACCTAATAGCTCGTAGCACCATTGACTTTAATATAGGCAGGCTTTTTTGGAGAGTAACTGTAAAGCGTGGGGTTACATTTTCCCGTCCAAACATAGTCATGATTGTAAATGCGATGGTGTGGATTCCTTTAGCGGACCTGCACACACACACCCATACAGTACACACATACAGTACACACACACACACACATATACTCAGTTGTATATATTAGATTATGCTAAAAGTGTAATATTCATGTTTTTTTATGGCAAGGTTAGTTCAGCCTTAAATAGGTATCTCCTATTTGACAATGCCACATGATCAAATCTGTTATATAAATGCTGTTCAGTTTGTTTTCAGTCATGCCCGATGAAGAGAGCAAAACGCTCTTGTAACGCTTTTGTTGTTAATAAAGTCTTGTCCTACTTGGAAAAGCCCCTCTTCATTGACCGATTTTTCTTCTGTTTTGGTAGACATAGAAGGTTATTACCCATCATATGTATGACATCTTAACAGAAAATGCCAGAAATGTCTGAGATCCACAAAATCTGAATTTCGACCCTCAAACATTCTTCCAAAAATTAGGCATTTTTCTCTACTTACTTCTATCAGAATCAAAGAATTACACAACTGAAATGCATCTTAACAGGGGAAAACTAAAACTTCTTTCCAGCATTCTTAGCTTAATCCTAATTGAAACCAATTTCATTATTGCCACTTGGTTTCTGCATTCAGTCATATATTAACAAGTCCTTCAAGTATGTGCAGAATAATTTTCTTGAAACCTTGAATTAGGAAAATGGCTATATAAATGTCTACTTTGCCTTGGGTAGAAAGGACCTTGATATTCTTAAACAGTCCATATTGAGTCCATATCAGCGTTCACTTTTGTTTTTAACTTTGTTAATGTTATGGGGAACTTTGCTCTATCATGAGATTTTTTTTTTAGGACTTGGCAAATTATACATTAGCTACATGAGTAGATAAACATGTAATTTCCGTCTCTCTGCCTTTAGAGACTTCTGGCGGGATCTGGGCCAGAGTCTCTCTTTGTCATCTATAACTCCTCAAATTAAACGTATTACCTTTAGCGCTGAAAGGGTTAATATTAGTGATGATCGAATACCTCAAATATTCGGCTTCGCGAATATCCGACGAATAGGTTGCCGCTATGCGAATATTCTATGTGCAATGTAAGTCTATGGGAAGCCCGAATAGTTCCGAATAGTTGTTATGCAGGTTTCCCATAACCTTACATTGCGCATCGAATGTTCGCGAATAGTCGAATAGTGGCAGCCTATTTGGCAAATATTCGCGAAGCCGAATATTTGAGGTATTCGATCATCCCTAGTTAATATCAGTTTTTGTTGCCAGCAGCTTTCCGACAGCTTCTGATTCATTCTGAAGCTAGGCCTCAAGGTGGAAGGAACTGCTGGAGACCTTGTTGTATGAAGCAATGTAGGCTCTAGTCCTGGTGTCTGACTTCAGCCGTGAATTTGGGCTTTATCCTTTTGTTGTTTCCCCCATCTGTTGTACCTTCCCTTCTGGTTGTTTAGTGCAGTGGTGGGACTAGTGATCTTCATCTGCCAGCTCTCTCGCTACGGTTACTATAGGGTCTCTCAGGGCTTCAGGTATCCTGCTCGGCGACAAGTGCAGAACCTGTATAGGGACTGGTTAGGAGTGCAGACGGTGACCCAGCATTCCCTTCCCTAGCACTAGGGCCCACTGTTGTTAAAATGTCCCCCGTGTATCCCTTTTTTGTTGTGGTGAAACCCCTGTTTTTTGTGTGTCTTGCCCCACACACAGACATTTTGTCATGCACGGACCTTCCCCAAGACAAAACACCAACACTACTACCATATGATGACACTGCAGCAAGGGAAGATGTGTCTGAACACACCATAAATAAACCCTAAAGAAAAAGGATTAGTACATTGGCAAGTTCCAGACTCTCACACACAGAACGGGTAGTCCTGCTAGTGGCACTCCTCTCTGAAGCCCATTATATTAGATTGTTGTTGCTGCTTCCATTCACCATTTTGAAGCCAACTGCTACCCTTGGCCGTGGAACACAGAAGAAACCAATAGGGATGTCAAGTTGCCTGACAGCATGTAAGATGCCTGTGATAGGAGTGACACCAGCAGAACTACCTAATCTGTGTAATAGAGCCCGGCACTTGACAATCCTTATTGTTTTGGGTTTCATGGGGTCTCTTGAGTGTGATTCTTTTTGTGCTGTCGGTGTTTCTTGGTGAAAGGTCTATCCATGATTTACTACTGTAACATATTGTATGTAAACAGATGAGCAAGAAATATACCATATTACTGTAGGTATCAGTGCAATAGTTAATATCAATGTGTTTTGCAAAGTAAGAAATGCATTACATTTTGAAACACCTTAAAAAGTAGTTTGTTCTATCCAGACTTCTATAGCTCCAGATGACATCACCTGACAGCGCTATTTTTTTAAACATGTGAATTTCAGGGAGCTGCAACCAACCACAGCCCTCTCACAGCATTGGCATTCTTTCCAAGATTGGAATACTACTTATCAATGATAAGAAACCCAGTACGTCATCCCTTATATTGGACTGACCTGCTGGTGCAGAGATCATTGCTTTCATCACTCATTCACCATCATTAAAGGTTAGTGAATATCGACACTTACCACGCGGTATAAACCAAATTATATGCAGCCAGTTCATTATGAATATTATCCCTAGAGTTATGTGCTGACATTAATTAATATAGCATTAATACTTAATATGGTTTTACTGCTTTGCATACAAGGTATATGCCAATATATCAATTCTTTTTCTTTAAATTTATATAACTAACAATAAATTTAAAATTTTGAATAAAAATTTAAAGAGAACCTGTCACCAGATTTTTGAGGTGTAAACCAAAACTAGCACCTTAACCAGCACCAGTGCTGCATTCCATAAAGGTGTATGTTATCACTTTACTCCCCTTGTACACCTCACGCAGCAGACGTCATCCACATCCTCGCTGGTTTGCGCATGCGCGCCTATGTATTCGGCTCTGCCTCTAGTAGAGCAAAGTGAAGTATGCCTGCACCAGCTGGCAATGTCTTTGCACAGGTGTGAGATTTTGTTGGTGATGTGGATGGCGCAGGAGGCATCATCCACATCAATGACAAGAGGACAGCGTTAATCTGGGAGAGGAGAATGATTATCAGACCAGACCCAACGATTTACATATAACGTGAGAGAATACAGAAAGGTATTTGTGGGTTGCACTGGGGGAGTTAGTGGATAACATGCACCTTTATGGAATGCAGCACAGGCTGCATTCCAGCACAGGACAGGCACAGCACAGGCTGCATTATCAGACCAGACCCAACGATTTACATATAACGTGAGAGAATACAGAAAGGTATTTGTGAGGTGCACTGGGGAAGCTAGTGGATAACATGCACCTTTATGGAATGCAGCACAGGCGCTGCTAAAGGTGCTAGTTTTGGTTTATACCTCAAAAATATGGTGACAGGATCCCTTTAATTTTGAGACACATTTTACAAAATATTGCTTGTGACAGATAGCGTAGACTTATTTTAAATTCAAGTTTGACATTTTGTATAAGTTTATGTGAAGAATTATATGATGAAGATTATTAGCCTAAAACCCAACTGTTAGGGGTACTTTGCACACTACGACATCGCAGGTGCGATGTCGGTGGGGTCAATTTGAAAGTGACGCACATCTGACGTCGCTGTCGACATCGGAGTATGTGAATCCTTTTTACTACGATTAACGAGCGCAAAAGCGTCGAAATCGTATGATCGGTGTAGCGTCGGTCATTTCCATAATTTTGGAAGGACCGATGTTACGATGTTGTTCCTCGTTCCTGCGGCAGAACACATCGCTGTGTGTGAAGCCGCAGGAGCGAGGAACATCGCCTTACCTGTGTCCCCGCTGCAATGAGGAAGGAAGGAGGTGGGCGGGATGTCTACGTCCTGCTCATCTCTCTGCCCCCCTGCTTATATTTACCGCCTGCCGTGTGACATCCCTGTGATGCCGCACGACCCACCCCCTTAGGAAGGAGGCGGTTCGCCGGCCAGAGCGACGTCGCAGGGCAGGTAAGTGCATGTGAAGCTGCCGTAGCGATAATTGTCGCTGCGGCAGCTATCACAAGATATCGCAGCTGCGACAGGGGCGTGGACTATCGCGCTCGGCATCGCTACCATCGGCTTGCGATGTCGTAGTGTGCAAAGTACCCCTTAGGGTACGTGCCGGCGATGGGTTTTAATTGCATTTTTGACTGAGTATTTCGCTGCATCAAATATGCAGTATTTTACAGTGCAAGCAAAGTAGATGAGATTAATAGAAATCTCATGTCCACGGTCCCTTTTTTTTCCTCAACGAAAAACTGATCTACGGTGTTTATCCAATTTGCAGCATATCAATTTCTCTTATAGGGACGCTGAATTTTCTGTGCAGAATTTCTCCGCAGACCTGCATTAGATGCAGAAAATCCGCAGCTAAAAAAGGCACATGCATCAAAAATGCATTTAGTCCGCACCTAAGAATGTCAATACGGGAAGTTCACAAGCCAAAGCGACTTTATTTAAAGCATGACACACCAAAAATTCAACAAACACTGATCGCGGGAATTTAGGCTTAAAGTGGAACTGTCATTTCAGGTAGGTATCTGTTCCTTGCTCTTTCCTTCAAGCATAGAACTTCTTAACCTCCAGCTGCAATCTCCTATGTTAGTAGTGAAAAGTTTGTGTTCATTAAAAACACATTTGCTTGTAAATTGAGAATATCATGAATGAATGAACATTTCAGAAGGTGAAAAAAGCCGATTTTTCTAATATGATATATTACATTTCTAATTTTCATGTGTACTATGGATGTTTGAAAAAGAAAATGACTGTCACTCTTTAACGCCTTCTTGACATTTGATGCACATTTATATCATCATTGAGAAGGGGTTCCCACAAATTGATGTAAGTGTATGTCATGGCGATTATGCAGGCACAGACGTTTTGCCTGCACAATTGCCATTGGGAGCTTGGCATAAGTTATAGTCGAGCTCCTGTTGTCACAGTCAGGGAAGGTCCCTGCACTGCTCTCGACTGTTTAACCCCCTAAGTGGAGTGATCAATAGTGATTGCAGAATTTAGACGGCTGGGAGAGGTAGTGCACTCTCTCGCCAACCTGATTGGAATGTGATCACGGGGGCTTGCTTGGTCCTTGCCATGACAACCCGAGATCATGAGGACAACCTCCAGGTCAGCCAGCTATGGCAAGCCTGTCAGACCATGTCAGGAGCATGGTCTAAAAGACTTCTGCCAGTGTCACACTGTCAGGTATAATGTATTGCAATGCTTGTGCATTGCAAGATGTTGTACCAGCATTCAGAGTAATAAATGTCAATGCCCCATATAGGGATTAAGTAAAAAAGTTTAAAAAAAAATTGAAAAAATCTTTTAAGAAAATCAGAAAATATAGAACATGAAAAATGAAAAAAAATATTCTACAAATAAATATGTAGATTTATGTAAAAACAAAAGTAAACAAAATAAAGTATTGGTATTGCTGCCCGATCTATAAAACTGTCACACAAGTTAACCCGTTAAGTGAACACTATAAAAAAAAAAAAAAAAGAAATAAAAATTGTAGCAAAAACAATGTCTTTTCATCATACAGCTGACAAGAAAGTGGAATAAAATGCGATCAGAAAGTCAAATGAAATGTCATCTTTTCCCACAAAAATTCAAAATACAATATAGCTCTATCAGGGAAAAAATAAAAAAGCTATAGCTCAAGGCTAATTCAGCTATAAAATATTTAGGGATATTGCTATCAAAAGAGATAACTTTGACATATTCTTTTCATTTCCCTAAACTACTTCAATCAGTACAAAGGGACTGCTCAAGATGGATGAGGAATGCTTTTACATGGTTCAGTAGAAGTGCAATCATTAAGATGATCATCCTTCCAAAGATTCTGTATCTCATTCAAGCTCTTCTGATTGGGGCCCTTTCATCCTTCTTCAAGAGGCTTCTTTTGGTGGAAGCCAAATTCATATAATATGGTAAACCTCCCGGTACCAGCAGAAACACACTATATTTTTCTAAGTCCTCAGGGGGAACAGCCTTGCCTAATTTTAGATCCTATTATATAGGCTCTCACCTATCAAGAATCCTAGATTGGTGTAGGAATCATACAGTGAAGCCTGGGTTGGGATCATCCAAAGCTTTACCAATATCCTGCTGACTGTTTTTTCTTTTGCTAGATTTATCCTTAGTGAAATCCCGTAAAAATTATCCCATGATTGGGGCTACCCTCGCTTGCTGTACCCATCCCATGGTCCCTTTTCATACATTACTTTTATCGTCCTCTATTTTTCATAATTTGAGCAATCCATTTTTCCCCTGGGGTTAAAAGATAAAGTTTTTTGTGCTTGGCTAAATGGGGGTAGCTTCAGAGTGTCTCATCTTGTGGTGGACATATCTGGCCTTCAAAGGAATGCCTTTTCAGCCTTTCTAATAGCACTCCCCTGGGAACCTGGAGAGTAGGTGAGTTTTTCCACTTTTTCCATTCATTTCCTTCTAGACCCTTTTATAATAATATCAAAACTTCTTTTGAGGTTGTGAGCTTGGACACAGGACCATTAAGACACACTTTACCTTCTAATTCACCTTGCTGATCAAACTCCCAGACCAACCTAGCACCAATTTTCAAACCAAATGGGATGAGGCCAAGTATAAATGACTCTTTAGTTGGTATAGAGTCTTGACTCCCCAGCACTGCATCTTTCTGGAGGCAAGCCCTTTGTGTGGAGCTGTGAGGAGGACATTTCCTGGTCTTGCAGGTTTCTCTCTTTTTTTGTGGGGAAAGGGCAGCAGGTGATACGTAAAATCACAAACCTCATTTTAGACCGGAACCCGGCTCTCATCCTTCTCCATCAGTGTGACATTCCCTTAAAGGGAATCTGTCATCAGTTTTATCTATATAAGCTAAGGACAGCATGTAGGGGTTAAAAACAAAAAGTAACTATGCCATTCTTAACTGTGTGTGTGCTATAGTTTACTTAAACTATTGGCTTTATTACCCTGTGATTCACATTGCAAGACTAGAAAGGCACCTGCAGAAAAGTCGGACATGCCCCCTATTGTGATTGACACCTCACAGTCAATGTACAATCTCTATAGAGAGCATGGTGTGGGTGGAACAGCATTCCCAGTTCAGCTACATGCTTAAAACTTAATTTTTTTAGTATGTTAGAACAGCTGCACCCAGTAATCTATATGATACATGGTTGGATTTAGAATCTCCTTGCCTACATTATGTTGATGTCAGATGAGGTAGCGAAATCCTGCTGACAAACTCCCTTTAAAAACCTACAGGCATTTTGATATTAATACATCTAATCGCAACAGCAAAACTTTGCATTTCCCTACTTTGGAAGAAAGGTACTGCTCCAACAATCTCCCTCTGGTTTACTAAAGTAAATGAGGTAATGTAAATAGTAAAACTCATTTCTGTGATTAATAACTCTTATGATCGTGTCTGTAAAACCTGGCTTTATTAGATGGAATTTAGAACATTGGATGACTATCAGATCTTTATGTTGGAGAATTGATCTGTACCCTTTGGGCCTCAACTGGGAACATTTTTTCATATTGCCATTCCTCATGTACCCCCCTCCTCTTATCCTCTCTTCTTCTTGATTGCTCTTCTGCTGTTCTTTTCTGCTGTTCTCTTTATTCTTCTTTCCTCTTTACATACTTTTATGTCTGATTTGCTACAATTGACTTAAGCAATTTTGGCTATGGATTTCCATATACTGCTCTTTAATGCTCAAATGGTGTTTTTATTCTGTGTAAATCTCAGGATCTGAGTAATCAGTTAATTGTTTTGGTTGATATTTCTATCTCTTGGGTCTAAAACACACTTCCGCAAAAAAACGTAAGTGTCTCATGGTCCGTTTTTCGGGTCCGTGTTCCGTTTTTTAGGGGCGTTTCTCCGGTACGTATGGCATCCGTGTGATGGCGTATGCGAGCCGTGTGTGCATGTGGAATGTCTGTATTGACATAAAATACGTACGTGTGCTGTCCGTGTACTGTCCGTTTATAAAGGCCCGCATTCTTACCCAATTAATGTTGTTAATCATTCATCATGAGATCCTGGTGTTTTTGTTTGCCATCAATTGACCTGATAGATTGGTAACAAGTGTTTCAGATTTCGTGATTAAAAACGGACACGGATGATACGTGCTGAACACGGACATACTCCGTGTGCGGTCCGTGCAGGCACGGACCCATAGACTAAAGCGGGTCCATGCCTGCGTGCTGCCGGCCAAAAACGGACATGTCGTCCGTGTAGAAAAGCGCACACACGTACTTACGACACGGATACACGTTCCATGTGATTTTACGTGTGTGTGCTATCTACCATTGAATAACATGGGTCTCCGTGTGTACGTGTCTCCGGTACGTGCTAATACGTACCGCACACGTACAAAAAAAACGGATGTGTGTTGTGGGTCTTAGTAATTGTTTCTTTGTATATATAATTGCATGGTGGGTGCTTTATGACGGTATGTTTTTTATCTCTACATAGTGTATACTCAATAAATAAAGATAAAGGTTTTTTTAAAAAAAAAACTATAGCTCTTAAAATACAGCAATGCAAAAATTATTATTTTTTTTCTAAAGATTGTTTTTATGGTGTAAAAGCATCAAAACATAAAAAGTATATAAATGTGGTATTGTTGTAAACGTACTGACCCGAAAAATAAAGCTGTCTTATGATTTTTATGACCCGGTGAACGGCGTAAAAAGAAAAACAAAAAAATAATAATTCCTGAATTGCTATTCCATCTTGATTCTGCCTCACAACAAGCAGAATAAAAAGCGATCAAAAATCGTTATGTGCTCTTCAAAATTTGGTGATGTGAAAACCTTTATTTTGTATGAAAACGTTTTTTAGTGTGATAGTGGCTAGACCTAAAAAATTATATCTGAATCTGGTATCACCATAATCATACTGATCTGAGGAATAAAGTTGTTTTATCACTTATACCGCTAGGTGAAAGCATGAAAAATAGTAATAAAGCCAATCCTTCAACTTCTGTTGATTTATTTATTCTGCCTCCTGAAGATCACAGTAAAGCTTAGCTCACATTAATCCGGTGCTCTGCGCTGAGCACTTACATCAGGGATTAACTGTAAATCTCTGAAAAAACGTGATTCAGTCAAAATACTACTGAAAATTCACTGTAATAAGGAAGATGGAGACACTTTGAATTCCTCACTAGCCTGTAATCTGGTGGTGTTCCTTTTTTACACGTCTTTTTAGCTGTGCACAAAAGCACAGTCAACAACAGTTTTGTGCACTTTTGAAAAGATGGATACTGCTGAACAGAAGCCAAATGGAGTCTGGGAGTAACTCTCCTGCCTCATTAGTGAATGGATCAGTCGAGGGTTTCATCTGAATCATGTAGTTTGAAGGTGTAAATGGAACACTAATGTAAGTGCTCAGCATAGAGCACAGGATAACTGTGAACTGATCCAAAATGCTCTGTATCCCAAAGAGTCACCAAATAGGATTCAACTCAACTCACAAAAAAACAAGTCCCTGTTCAGGCCTGTCATCTGTTAACAGAAATAAAGTGGGCTTCCACATTACTGGTAGCACAGAGGAGTTAGAAAAGCATTAGGGCTCCACCTCCCCAAAAAATCAGCAAAATCTGCACTCCCAAATACAAATGCCTTCCTCCTTTCTAAGCACCACAATGTGTCTAAAACATAGTTAACGTCTACATGTTTGGCATTGTTGTCGTGAGTACAGACCACTTAATTTATCGGGTGTGTATCTTCAGAAGCACGAGCTGGACACAATATATGGGAACTAAAATGTACTGGGCACTACATGCGTTTAATTGCAATTTTTTAATTCTGCAACATTTAATACATTTGACTTGGGTGTTTTCCAGAGGCAAACTTGTCAATACACCCATAGATAAATTCCCAGAGAAGTTGAATTTCCTATATGTTGTCACTTGAGGGGGTTTCTGCTGTTCCGGCACTTAGGGGCTCTGCAAATGGAGCCTGCAAACTATTGTAGGATAAATTGTGCTCCAAAAGTCAAATTGCAGTCTTTTCCTCCCAAGCCCTGCAGTGTGGCCAAACAGTACTGTACAGTCACATGTAGGGTATTCCCACATTCAGGAAAAATTGTGTACAGTGAAGGAAATAATTATTTGATCCCTTGCTCCCTTTCTAATTTTGTAAGTTTGCCCACTGACAAAGACATGAACAGTCTATAATTTTAAGGGTAGGTTAATAATTTTAACAGGGAGAGATAGAATATCCAAAATAAAATACTGAAAATCACATTGTAAAAATGATATTAATTTATTTCCATTTTGCAGAGAGACATGAGTATTTGATCACTCTGGCAAACAAGACTTAATACTTGGTGGAAAAATCCTTGTCGGCAAGCACAGCGGTCAGATGTTTTTTGTAGTTGATGATGAGGTTTGCGCACATGTCAGAAGGAATTTTGGTCCTCTCCTCTTTGCAGATCATCTCTAAATCATTTAGATTTTGAGGCTGTCACTTGGCATCTCAGAGCTTCAGCTGCTACCCCATCCATAAAAATTACATAAAATAGCGATCAAAATGTCTTATGTACCCCAAATTGGTTTCAATAATAACAAGCCCTTGCACAGTTCAATTGACAGAAAAACAAAAACATTACATCAGATAATTTTAGATTATTTTTTCCCCCACTTAATTAAAAAATAAAACTGGGAATGCTGAATATTGCCAGAATTATGTTCCCTGAAAAATGATGTTTTTACCACAAAATAAATGCAGTAAAAACAAAACTCAAAAAACAATTGTTTTTTTCATCGTTCCATCCACCTTAGAATTTTTTTATAATTTTCCAGGACCATGTTTAGTAAAATGAATAGTGTCATTAAAAACAACTCATCCCACAAATAAAGTAAGGGCGGCTTTGCACACTACGACATCGCAGGTGCGATGTCGGTGGGGTCAAATCGAAAGTGACGCACATCTGGCGTCACTTGCGTTGTCGTAGTGTGTAAATCCTAGATGATACGATGAACGAGCGCAAAAGCGTCGTTATCGTATCATCGGTGCAGGCTCCAACATTTCCATAATGCCGGTGCCGCGACAGGTACGATGTAGTTTCTCGTTCCTGCGGCAGCACACATCGCTATGTGTGAAGCCGCAGGAGCGATGAACATCTCCTTACCTGCCGCCAGCGGCTATATGGAAGGAAGGAGGTGGGCGGGATGTTTACATCCTGCTCATCTCTGCCCCTCCGCCGCTATTGGCCGCCTGCCGTGTGACATTGCTATGACGCCGCACAACCCGCCCTCTTAGGAAGGAGGCGGGTCGCTGGCCAGAGCGACGGTCGCAGGGCAGGTGAGTGCAAGTGAAGGTGGCGTAGCGATAATTTTCGCTATGCCAGCTATCACAAGATATCGTACCTGCGACGGGGGCGGGGACTATCGCTTGCGACATCGCAGCATCGGCTTGCGATGTCGCAACATGCAAAGCCCGCCTAAGCCCTCCTACAGCTATGTTGATGGAAAAAAAAGTTATGTTTTCTGGAAAAAAGGGGAGGGAAAATGCTAATTAAAACATGAAAATTAGCTGCTTCCTTAAAGGGTTAATGCATATATTATTGCTTAGCCATTCTGTCTACCCAATTTAGTTATTTCAAATGATGAGTAGGGCAAAGGAAAGTAATAAGGAACATACAAAAAGAAGTGGGGCAGCTTAATTCATATTGATTGTACAGTTTGATGCAAACAGCTGGAGTTCCGATAAAACAAAAAAAAGTTCTTCTATAGTCTTCAAAGCATGCTAAGCAGTTGTCTGGAACAATTATATTCTGATACCTACTACAAAGACTAAATCACTGTGGGAATGAAGGGTAGGCATACCCAATCCTCTGTTTACACTAGCAGATGTTTTCTTGTATGAGGAGAAAGACAAGTCTTCCCTTTGTTATTGTTCCCCTTGATATAGTCATCTATATAGATAAAAATAGCTTCCCGTTTATTGAAAAAAGTTTGATCTTGTCTACTCTCTACTTGGAAAATAATGATTAAAGATCAATTCCACCTCTTTATTAAAGAACAATTCATTCTAAAGCATTGCCTGCTGAGTTTCCTCAAGTGAAGTTTTTCATTTTTCCATTTAGGAGGTTTTTTAGGTATATAAAGATGTTGGATTCCTAAAAGTGAAGACCACTTATGGCTTCTGTTACTAATCTATTAGGGGTTTATACAGATGCCAGTGATATGTAAATCTGCCATATTAAGGTTTAGAAATCCCATTCCAAAATATCACACGGTATGGTGTAGGCGGAGTATTTTACTGACTACCAGCATGCAATCTGAATTTCTTATGTTAGTGGACCCTATTAAAAAATTAAAGGTAATTGTTTATTTAAAAGAGGTGGACCATGGTCACGCAAGCAGGGGCTCCTTGACCACCATTTTAACACATTCATACCTTTCAGTTCAATGTCTCAATGTAAAAAGGTACATAAGGGCGGCTTTGCACGTTGCGACATTGCACGTGCGATGTCGATGGGGTCAAATCGAAAGTGACGCACATCCGGCGTTGCAGTCGATATCGCAACGTGTAAAACCTTTTTGATACGATGAACGAGCGCAAAAGCGTCGTTATCGTACCATCGCTGCAGCTTCCGACATTTCCATAATGCCGGTGCAGCGACAGGTACGATGTTGTTCCTCGCTCCTGCGGCAGCACACATCGCTGTGTATGAAGCCGCAGGAGCGAGGAACTTCACCTTACCTGCCGACGGCTGCAATGAGAAGGACGGAGGTGGGCGGGATTTTTACATCCTGCTCATCTCCGCCCCTCCACTTCAATTGGCCGCCTGCCGTGTGACGTTGCTGTGACGCCGCACGACCCGCCCCCTTAGGAAGGAGGCGGGTCGCCGGCCAGAGGGACGTCGCATGGCAGGTATGTGCGTGTGAAACTGCCGTAGCGATAATCGCTACGGCAGCTTTCACTAGATGTTGCACGTGCGACGGGGGCGGGACTATCGCTGCAGCATCGATAACACATTGTTACCGATGTCGCAGCGTGCAAAGCCCGCCTAAGTGTTGTACTCATCTATATCCATCAGTCCCATATACTGTATAATTGATAGAATAGATAAAATGTTGTTTGTTGTCCAACCGCTTTAATTTTAGCAAACATGAGTTGTTCATTTAACTGGATCAAATATAGTCTCTTTGAATATATTACTTCCAGAGTTCCTAATTTTGCTGTTTAGATTTTGACTGATTGAACTAATAAATAGACCTTTGATGATTTTTTTTTTTTAACATATCTGGAAATAGGTATTGCTTAGCTTAAAGGCTTAAAGGGAACCTGTCACATGGAAAAATGTTATTAACCTGCAGATATGGAATTAATCTGTAGGTTAATAGCATTTGGAACCTGCCCGGGGCCTGCACATTAAACCTCGCTGCCGGTAGGAAATTAACTTTGATCCTCTTGGCAGTGTTCCGGTTTCAGGCGCGGGTTCAGTCATCGCTCTGGGTATAGTTAGCAGCGTCTATAAGCATGCCTCTAGCACTGACTGAAAGCCGCTATGCATTAGCAGAAGCTGTCAGTCAGTGAACAGGGTGTGGTTACAGCAGCCACTCTCCATACACAGAGAGGTGATTGAACCCACGCCAACGGCATGCCCATGACTGAAACCATAATGCTGCAGGGAAGATTAAAGTTAATTTCCTTCTGGCAGTGGGGTTTAATATGCAGGTGCCGGGCAGGTTCAGAATGCTATTAATCTGCAGATTAACCCCATATCGGCAGGTAAATTGTATTTTTCTATGTAAAAGGTTACCTTTAAGTAGTTTACCCTGACATATTTGATATTTTATAATCTGCAGATAGGTAAACGTTTATATATGACTATATAGCATTGTTGAAACTACTTATTTTTTTTTTACCTTATTTAATAACCAATATTGTCCGGAAAGCAATTGTACCGCCCTGGGGCTCGGCCGGCTGCCGAGCCGCTCGGATCCGTGCTCGTCGGTGGGTGGCTCGAGCTCCTCCCGGACCCGGGGGTCACGTCACTCTGAAGGGATGCTGGAGCTACGTGAGGGGTGGTGTTCGGTGGGGAAGTTCACGGCCGGGGTCCGCGGTTGTTTGGGGTTAAATTCGTGACGCCACCCCCGGTTTGTGGTGAGTGGGCACCACCGCTGCCGTTGACTAGGCTCCCGGGGATGGTGTTATGCAGCTTGGTGTTGATCCCCTCCGTGGGCAGGGGTTGGTGGCCCCGGGGGCCCGACTGGGGCAAGAAGGAGGTGCGGGCAGGATGGTGCGGTGCAGTGCGTGGCCCGAGGGCACTGTTGTACTCACTATGACAGATACACTGGAGTCTCTGGTAAACCAAAAGGATGGTGGTCGGTGCTCGCAGCCGGCTGCGCTTTGCCCCTTACTCAGGTTGGTGGTTCCCGCCTTTCTCCTGCACCTCTGTAGTAGAATGCTGACTTCCTTTGCTTCAGAGATGGGAGTCCGGTCCCCGGCTAGTGGATGTCAGGAGCCCATTTGCCCGCAGACGCTGGCCCGTGGGATCTCTATGCCTGGGCGGTGGCTTTCTATCGCCCTTGTTGGGCTGTTGCCTTAAGTCGGGACTTGGGTGGGAAAGGACCTAAGTTCCAGACCCCAATCAGTGAATTTGACTCGGCCCAGTGGCTTCTGAGCCTCGTACTGGGTCTGAGTACACCTCCTGGTGCTCCGGTTTCTGTTCGGTTCCCCGTTTCGGTACCGGCGGGCCACTACCCTGTCCCGGTCCCTGACGGTTTCACCGGCTGTCTTCCCGGCTCCTGCAGGCGGCCACGACCATCTGCCTCCTGGCCACAGGGTATCCGGGCTACGACCCAGATCCCTGACAGACGTTACTACTTTTGAACTACTCTCCTCTCCTCTCCTAACTCATCTGTGTGTTTTTCCCGCCTCAAGCTATCCGAACTCCTTGGAGGGCATGGCCAACCGCCGGGTGTGAACGTCAAGACCTGAGATGGGTGACTCAGGGCTTTTAGGTTGGCTGCTGATACTTTTTTAGGGCTAGGGTGTTTGTGCAAGGGCCTACCTATGACTACCTGGCTAGCCCAGGGCTTCACACAATCATATGCTTTTTTGAGCTTTCTTGATTACTTCAAAGGGGCATTCCAAAACTAACACTCATTTTAATCCTAAATGTCTGTCTATTTAATGTAATAATCAAATAACTTTTTCTTATATATTATAATTAGAAAGTCCCTACCATTCCCTTCCTACTCCATCGAGCTGCTTATTTTTATTCTTTTACCTACTTCTGTTTTGATGACATTTAACACGAGAATCCCAGTGGGATACTCAATTGGTATGTCATCAGGGGGCAAAGTCTGCAGTCACTGCCACGGCCTCTGCCCCCAACCTGAAACTAAGCACCATCAGTCATTTGCTAAGTAGAACTGGTACTAGCCCACTAAGCCCTGCCCCTGAAATGTAAGTCACTAAAGATGCTTTGTTTCAGGGTGGGGACAGAGGCTGTGACAGTGACCTCCCATTTGTGTATCGGAGTATGCCCTGGCGACTGTCAAACAGAACATCATCCAAATGGAAGTCGGTAGTAAACTTATTATAAAACAGAGTAGCGAGTGAAGGAACAGGCGGGACTTTTTAATTACATTATATTAGAAAATCAATAAGATTATTACATTAAATAGACACTTAGGATTAAAATTAATGTTAGTTTTGGACCTCCCCTTTAAAGAGACAACCAAATAAAGCAAAATATGCAGTGGGTACTTATAGTATTTTAGTAACTTGAGGCCACAAAGCGATAAACCGTTTGCTAAGGACAAGTAGACAAATCCTCTAAGAAATTGTATAGATTATAAATTATTTAATATAAAATGTATTTATAAATTATTTAATATAAACTAATTTTAGCCATGATTTTATCTTTGTGAATTGAATGGCAACGGCAATCACATGATATAAATAATGTCTCGAGATCACCAGTGGACACTGAGCTCAGAAAGTAGGAGTGGCACTGTTATGGGAGGTAGGTATGCTTTTTTTTATTTTACTTAGGGACATTGAAAAGGGGATGTTCACTAATGGACAATCCCTTTGACCTTTCAGCATAGGGTTTATCCCAAAACTACCTTTTTTTGGTGGATGGACTTATGTCAATCTCCTTAGCCAACTGATGAGTGGCAATTCATGACAAGCCTCATAGACCCATTTCCGATGACATAAAAATATCAATTAAAACTTCAAACAGTGACATTGGAATCACAGCATGATGTAGAGTGTATTATTGTTATATGCATTTTTTAATATATACACACACACACGCAGTATATATATATGTGTGTGTGTGTGTGTAAGAAAGTATATATATATATATGTATATATATATATGTATGTATATATATAGATATATAGATATATGTATACATATATATATATATATATATAAGTGAAAGAAAGTATATATATACACACATATATATATATATATATATTTATATATATATATATATATATATATATATATATATACACTTTCTTTCACTTATATATACTTTATTTTATATACATATGTATATATATATATATATATATATATATATATATATATATATACTTTCTTTCACAGGAACAATATTTGTAATAGTAGTTGATAACTGTAATACACTTAACAGTGCGTATGTAATTCAGGGTACGAACCCTGGATACATGAAAATAAACCTAAGTAAATTTAATCAATAATATATTCTTTTTTTACTGACGATATACTGCTTATAGAGTTGAAATGTTTACTAATCCTTTGCTCAAGCATGCTAATCCTTTTAAAAGAGACTATTTATGCTTTGAACAATTTTATGTTATAGTACAGGTTAAGCTGTAATCCCCCACCTTAGGAAAAAAATGTACTGATCTGCACTTAGCTCTGTTATGCCCTGTGGATAACGATTATGCATGACCAATATCTGTGTAATGTAAATTTATTTACATCACTTCTTCCCTATTCACTGTAATGTAGAACAGCTTGAAAGATTTTGTGCAGCTCTTATCGGGGCATATCTGAAAGCAAATGTTTCCAGTCCAAAGATGAGCTATGCTCCCACAGTGTTGACTGTAGCTAGGACTTCTCAGTATCTTGCTGTGCATTTTAAAGGGAACCGGTCATGTTGAAAATAACATGTGATCTGTAGGCAGGATGGTATCGGGCAGGAGGAGCTGATCAGACTATTATATAATTCTGTGGGATAAGTTTCAGTAAAATTTGCATTTTATTCATTAAAATCTCTAGTGTTTGTATAAATAGAGTCCAGTGTGAGGTCCTGTTCAGTGATTAACAGTCTTCCCTCTATGATTGTACATGGAAAGATGCTGTCAATCATCAAGTAGGACCGCCCCATGGACTTTTTATATTTGCATGTACACTGGGAATATTATTAAATTAATAAGTTGTACTGAAACTTTTCCAATAAACCTATATATAATTCTGATCAGCTTCTTGTCTATAGTATGTATTCTACAGTTCGAACTGCATGTACAATGTGACCTCATGGCTGCAGTTAGTTTATCTAAAGGCCGCTTTACACCCTGCGACATCGCTCAAGCGTTCTCATTGGGGTCACGGAATTTGTGACGCACATCCGGTTGCTTTAGCGATGCCGTTGCGCGTGACACCTATGAGCGATTTTGCATCATTGCACATGGGGGTCCATTCTCGAATATCGCTGCTGCAGCAGTAACGATGTTGTTCCTCGTTCCTGTGGCAGCACACATCAGTACGTGTGACACCGCAGGAACAAGGAACCTCTCCTTACCTGCCTCCCGCCCGCAATGTGGAAGGAAGGAGGTGGGCGGGATGTTCATCCCGCTCATCTCCGCCCCTCTGCTTCTATTGGGCAGCGGTTTAGTGACACAGCTGTGATGTCGCTGTGACGTTGAACGAACCGCCCCTTAGAAAGGAGGCGGTTTGCCGGTAACGGCGACGTCGCAGGGCAGGTAAGTAGTGCGACGCATCTGGGCGATGTTGTGCGCCATGGGCAGCGATTTGCCTGTGTCACACAACCGATGGGGGCGGTTACCCATGCTAGCGATATCGGTCACGATATTGCAGCGTGTAAAGCGGCCTTTAAAGTGTAACTGTTGTTTTAATTTCTATTTCATAAATCAATAGAACACATGAAAATAAGCAACTTTGTAATATAGCTTTTTAGACAAATTTGCTTCTCTCTCCAGAACTGATCAGTCATTATCAAAATTCTCAATTCTGAGGTTAAATCTACAGTATATACAGTGAAGACTTTCTCATTACTGAAATAGAAGATGGCAGTTTTTACTGATGAAATTCTATATAGATAGAAGATGGAGGAATGGGCGGAGCTCTACCTCTAGACCCTCCTCTGCCTCTAGCTCCTCTCTCTTTCCGTCATCATACATTCTCATCAGTAACAACTGCCATCTTCTATCTCAGCAATGGGAAAGTCTGTCTTCACTGAATATTTGTGATGGGCGAGCAAAAAAATGCTTGAGTGCTTGTTACTCGAGTTGAGCAATTTGTAATGCTCTAGTGCTCATCTTAAGTAATGAGTATAATGGGAAGTCAATAGGGAACTCGAGTATTTTTCCAGTAGACTCCCAAAGGGAGGTCTGGGGGGCTTGAAAGTCACTGAAATGAATAGAAACACTGCTGAAATAGAATGGGAACAGCATAGGAAGACGTCTGGACACATTTGTGACTACCAAGTTGCTGCTGGAAACAATGTTGTTAGAGTTTTACTCCGTTATTACGGACTGACAATAAAACGTAGAAAAGAGACGCTAAAATGGATTTCCCTGGAAAAAAATGTTAAGAGAAACCTGTCAGATCCCAGTCCACCCAGAACCACTAGCAATTCTGGGGGCACAACTATAATCCCTCCCTAACAGTCCCTACATCTTGTAGCACACATAAACAGATCTTTCGAAAATGTATTTCCATAGGTTTTATGAGATGCTAATTAGGTCAGTGACTATTCACAGAGGCATTAGTTCCTTGGCTAGTCAGCCTGCTTAGCATGTTTTCATCCCCTGTGGGCATAATAACATGCTTTACAATTCCCAGCGTCATAGTAACATGACACAAAGCCATGCATACATGCCGCTTTGAACTTGTGAGCTTTTTTGATGCCGGGTTTATGCATAACCGGCTTCAAAGATGCTCACTGCCCCCGATCAGAAGTTGTCTGCACTTATGGTCCTGCGCTCTACTCCTCTCTGAAGCCAGGACACACACACACCTGGCTTCTGAGTAGTGCCACAAGGTTATGGTCATTATGACACATGACCATGTCTGGTTGGAGGTTTAGTGGTGAGAGCTATGAATCTGTTTGGTCTGTTACACTTTTCAACAGCTTTGCAGTGGTGTGCCTTTTATGGCCTAAAGAAATTAGTTTCAGCAGAGCCTTTTATTACTTCACCTAGGCAGTGCTGCAGTCCTTCCATTTTGCAACTGATATAGGTGACAATTCAGAGATGGAGGATAAGGAGAAGGAGGGGGGTGGAGGAACTTGTGAAGTGTGTGGGAGAGACCCTGATGGAACTAGGGCCTGCAATTCTAAGCATCCACCAGGTTCACCCAGTGTGCCGTCAAGGAAATGTAGCATCCCTGGCAACAAGCACTCTTTCACCTGTTGGTGGGTAAGTGGACCTTCCAAGTAACTGCATTAGTGAGGGTATGGGTGATATTATGGGACATGTGGTTGCTTAAGGCAGGGATGGCACATGATGAAAAATAGTGACCGCTTTGGACCAAGTACCAAGGGACTGCCACCACCATCAGGTTCCAGAAAGCCTCAGTGTCCATAAGTCTAAACATCAAGATTTCTAAGGCAAGTAGGGCCTGTGTGTGGATGTTTATTTTCATTTGCTTTCCAAGGCTTGACGGAGAGACAGTTGAACATTGTGCGGGGACAAGGAAGTGGATGTGGTTGCTGATGGTGTTTACAAATGTGTAGTGACAGGTGGAGGGGGGGAGGCATCCTCACTTGGGTACTGGACAGGAGATTGTGCAGCAATTAGTACAAGGGAAAAGGCAGATGTGTCACCTGTAGACACTGCTTGTGGACCCAGGCATTCAGCCCACCTAGTTGGGTGCTTAGAAGATATGTGCATGGGTATGCTGGTGGTGGTCAGGCTGGCAGTGGTCTGTCGTATGCTGAGCTTGGTATGGCACATGTTACAAATGACCATTTTTTTGTCATCTGCACTTACCCTAAAAAAGCACCAGACTGGGGAACACCTAACACTTGGCCTGAGATCTGGCTATGTGTGGGTGCTCTGGGGAACAGTTGCCCTCTGGCTATCAAACTTCCTCTCTCCCACTTTGCACTGCTATGCTTCCTCTGCATGTCATCTTACCAGGTTAGGCTAGTGACTCCATCATCCACCACCTTGTCTTCCACTTCTTCACTCTGGTCCCCCTCGTGATTTGTTGATTTAACATAACCTGATAGCAATCATTGTATGTCTCATCATCATAATCCACCTCTTGAGACATAATTGCCTTTCCCCACTGTAGGCTTCTACTGACTGTGGCTGCTCAAATATTTGGGAATCACCACACACTATCTCCTAATGTACCTTTTGACACATGCATGGTAAGAGGCCAATTGTCTCTGAAAGAATTTTTGCTTGCACATGGCAGCATCAAGGACATTGTAACTCAATGAACCCTGCCTAAATGCCTTTAATACACTATCTCAACTCCAGAAACTAACCCTACACTAGCTGCAGACTCAGAGCAGTGTTATTAGAAACTGGAATCTATTTAAATTAGCCCTGAAAAGACTGTTGATTGTATGTGCAGCTTCATTGATTGTACCGCAGTGAACCCTTTCTAAATGCCTCTAAAGGCCCTGTCACACACAACGGGATTGCTAATGAGATCGCTAATGAGATCGTTGATGCATCACCGTTTCTGTGACGCAGCAGCGATCTCGTTATGCGTGACACCTACCAGCAATCAGGCCCCTGCTGTGAAATCGCTAGTCATTGCTGAATGGTTGGGACCATTTTCTTCAAAGGTGATGTCCTGTTGGGCAGGAAACAACGCTGTGTTTGATGCCTACCAACGCCCTCCTAACACAGTCCCAACGCCCACCGAGATTGTTATACAGGTTGCTGATCGTTACTGCGTCGTTGGTAAGGTCTGACTGTGTGACATCCCACCAGTGACCTCCCAGCGACTTACCAGCGATCCTTATCAGGTCACATTGTTTTCAGGATTGTTGGTAAGTCGTTAAATGTGACGGGGGCTTAATACACTATCCCTACCCCAGAAACTAACCAAGCACTAAGTAAAGCTGTATTATTAGAGCTGTATTATTATTATTACTATCACTATCCCTACTCCAGAAACTAACCAAGCACTAAGTAAAGCTGTATTATTAAAGCTGTGTTATTAGAGAATAGAATGTATGCAAATTAGCCCTGAAAAGAACTTTTGGTTGTATGTGGCAGCACCAGCAGGTACTGAAAGGCAATGAACCCTGCCTAAATGCCTCTAAACAATATCCATGCTCCAGAAACTAAACCTATACTAATTATCACTATTAGTATAGAATAAAATCTTTTAGAATTAGCCGTGAAAAGGACTGTTGGTTTAATGTTGCACCAGCAGGCAATGTGACCCTATAATACACTGTCCATACTTCAGCAGTAACTCTCTGCGCTAATTTCGGGTACATTACTCAGGGTCTTTTAAAAGCTTGTTGACACTATGTTGTCAGACAATCACATAAATGCCACTAGCCAACATGGCTATGGCATTACTGTGATTGGCAGGTAATCCTCGAATGTATAGTGGCTGAAAAGTAGCCTTAAAATATGCTGGACGGCGGATCGAGCATGGCGCCAGAGTACCAGGTTACTCAATTGAGTATCAAGTGTCTCAAGCACCAGGCTACACTTAAAGTAAAAACTCCTTTTAAAACTGCAATAGAAATGCAGGAAAAAAAATAAAACAACTGGATGCAGAGTCAGCATAAAACAAGATACTTTCAATAGCTTATATGTTATATTATAAAATGGAATAAAAATGTAAAATGAACAATATAAATCCTGTTATTAACTTAGTGGCCATGAGCAATGTTTAGTATGGGCAATACTTTGAAGTGCACATAGAAAGTAACCATAATAGTTAATAGTGTGCCCTACTGCCCTTATATTGTGTTCACTTTTTCCCATTAACTTCCCTGTTATTAAATGATCTTGAATACTATTACATGTGGTTTGATGTCAGCCAATATTGTGTGTTGGAGGAGGATGACAAACAACTGCTGGATAATGGTGACCATAAAATGAATGCAGCACAATCAGGTGGACAGCCCATGAAAAAGATATGAAAAATGTATCTACCGGTATATGAACCTATTCTACAGTTCTGCTCATGTTATTACTCCTGTACATGTTTCGGAAAATGAATGCATGAACATAGGTTTCTATTATTGTGATTTGCTTTAGCATTTAGTGTATGACCATTTTACAGGTCAACTGCAAAGCATCAAACATCAGTGTCCACCTAATGCAGTTTCAGGTTTTATAGCTACATCTTTTCTGGCCAGTGTGCCAGCTGAGACTAATCAATTTCCTTTAGCAGCTTCTAATTCAGAGGCACTGAGCTGAAAAAAAAAATAAGAAAATGTTGCATACAATTCACAATATGTACTAGAAGAATATTGTATCTATAAAATAAACCCATAGAGACAAAGCAGGAATAGATAACATAGATCAGGTAATCATTTGTATACATCTGAAATGTATTTTAGATACAGGTTGCATTACAATACCTAAGGGTCTACTGAATATTTAGCAATTTTATAGTTCAACTAATTTTCCAGTGCTTAAGTTCTTTAGGGAAACTTGAAAGAACTGAAACATTACATATTTGTAAACTTGAAAATGGGACAAAACAACCAGTTGTCACAGGGGAAGGCATTGTTTGGATTATAAAAAGAACTTTCACATTAAGAAGTTATAGAAGTGGTGAAAAGTGTCTAAAGCTGTGCAGATGATAGAGGTGGATGGAACATACTTTACCAGTTCTTATGAAGTATGGGTAAAAAGGCTAAGCTGTGGCCCCTACTGGTTGGGGAAGTAATGGCGGGAATGCCAGGGGGATCCATTGGAATGTATAATCATGAAGAAAATCCTTTACAAATCTAATTCCTAGCTTTATAAGACACAGAGACATATCAGAAGTGATTGGGGAACTGGTAGAAAGAGTTAGTTGATGGCTTGTTTATACTCGGTTGGCTGTTTTTCATGGCATGACTTGGCTTAAGAAATAGACTTCTGAACGTGAAGCAGTCATGGGCTGACTGACAGTTTCTGTTCCCCTATACCTAATATTGTGTCACTTGCTAACTACCCAATCATTGGGTTTATGGGTGATCTTTGCATATACAGAACCAGACACAAGACATAGACCAGTAATGGGCTGCAGCACAAATATCAGAATACTGGTGATGGAGAGGCAGGGGTAATAAGTAGGGATGATCGAATACCTCAAATATTTGGCTTCGCGAATATCCGACGAATAGGTCGCCGCTGTGCGAATATTCGATGCGCAATGTAAGTCTATGGGAAGCCTAAACAGTTCTGAACAGTTGTTATTCGGGTTTCTCATAGACTTACATTGCGCATCGAATATTCGCGAATAGTCGAATAGTGGTGACCTATTCGGAAAATATTTGCGAAGCCGAATATTTGAGGTATTCGATCATCCCTAGTAATAAGTTCTTTTGCTATATTATGCCTTTTAGACCTTTTTGTCTAATTATTGCTGATCATGGGAAAACACCTTTAACTAATAGAACAGTTAAAGAATAAAAATATATCCTGGCTATTATGTGGCATATGTCTGTAGGCAATTACTTGTCAGGAACAATGGAAACATGTTGATTGAGAAAATTCTCAAAACTTCTACATTGGGCTTCATTTAACAAAAATATATAAAGGAACTATCTTTGCTGCTGGTGAAAACTAAGAGATAAAATAATGCTATAGCAAAATAAAATGGGGAAAAAAGGGGAAGTCTCCAGCGATGAAAAAAATCTTTAAATAAAACTTCCCAATTATTTAAGTAGTTAAAAGAACAGACATGGCAAGAAGCACCTAGATATATGGTGGACTTAAGGCCACTTTACACGCTGCGATCTCGCTAGCGAGCGTACCCGCCCCCGTCGGTTGTGCGTCACTGTCAAATCGCTGCCCGTGGCGCACAACATTGCTCGGACCCGTCACACGGACTTACCTGCCTAGCAACGTCGCTGTGACCGGCGAACCACCTCCTTTCTAAGGGGGCGGTTCGTTCGGTGTCACAGTGACGTCACTAAGCAACCGCCCAATAGAAGCGGAGTGGCGGAGATGAGCGGGACGAACATCTCGCCCACCTCCTTCCTTCCTCATTGCGGGCGGCCGCAGGTAAGGTGAAGTTCCTCGTTCCTGCGGTGTCACACATAGCGATGTGTGCTGCCGCAGGAACGATGAACAACCTGCGTCCTGCAGCAGCAATGATATTTGGGATTTGAATGACGTATCAATGATCAACGATAAGGTGAGTATTTTTGAACGTTAGCGGTCGCTCGTACGTGTCACATGCAACGACATCGCTAACGAGAACGGATGTGCGTCACGAATTCCGTGACCCCTACGACATCTCGTTAGCGATGTCGTTGCGTGTAAAGTGGCCTTTAGGCGTTTCTGCAAAACCTTTTTCATTGACGATGAATAAGGCTCTGCCGAAACGTGTAGGTCCGACATATATCTAGATGCTTCTTACCATGAATGTCTATTTTAAACTACTTAAATAAATGAGAAGTTTTATTCAAGAAAAAAAAATCATCACTGGAGATTTCTATTTTTTTCCTCTTTCAGCATTTACAGCACTGATCCGGGCGGCTCCAGGCAATCTTGCAACTATGACTTCAGCTACTACAGGATTCATGGAGCTGACATCGCCCCTTCCCATCCTTTTTCTTGTTGGACAGTAAAATAAAATTTATCTAAGTGGTAAAATTTTGTTTTAGACACTTTTGAGAGATCAGCCCCATTGTGTTTTACCTATAGCACAGTCTTATGGAGCAAAAGACAGCATTGCCCAGTTGGCCCTGTACTGAACATTATTTACTTTCCCTTATATTGTTATTTTAAGAATTAACCAATAAATGCATTCACTTTAAATAAAACAATACTTATTTTTAAACTGGTTCATTGAAAAACACACAAACCCTTTAGTATTTGCACTGTATATATGTATTTCAATTCTTAGTGCAATTTTATTGCCTATTACTTGGTAACAAATATCTTGAAATAGAAATCCAATATTTGTGGTAGTAAATATTTCTTAGAACTGACCTTGATTTTTCCTATATGATCTTGTAGCGAGTCAATCAGCAAATCTCCCACTGGCTGCCAGGACCCTTTCATGGCCTCTGCTTGATGTAGTTTATGGTCCAGTTCATCCATTGCATCCTGGAGCTCCTGAAGTCTTTCAAGTGCATCATCTAATTTTTTCTGCCACTCCACTGAATGCACGTTCAACGTGTCCCACTCCGTTCTTACATCATCAACCTGCTTCTGGAGGATTCGGCTGACATTCTTGGACTGGTCTTCTCCATGATGTTCTAGAAAATGAAACTTTCTTTAGCATGAAAACTAATTTACATTGACCATTTTCCAATGCATTTCCAACCATAAGTCTCCACCAAGCGAATAACTAATTTAACAGAGAATTCATACAGACTGTATCAAAAGGTCTGCATAAAAAAAAGAAGAGATGAAAGGTTTCCTATAATGTAAGAAGTGTGAGTAACAGCCATGATATTCTAAAATGTAAGAATGTCATTTTGGATGATAAAAGTACAACTTTGACCTACTACAACTTTTACATATCTGTGAGCTACTTACTATATTGTGCCAAATTGTATCAATTACATTAGGTTCACCAGAAATGTTATTGTATGGAATGGTTTCTCAATGTTAAGGGCTGTTCAAGTGTAGCACTTATCTCTCAAGATTTGTGTTTTTCTTTTATCATCTCTTATTTACTACAATTCTTCAAAAACATACTGCTTTTAACTCAAATTTTGTCTAAATTTTCATGCTGATGCATTTCTTAATATATTTTCCTATGGCTTTTCTGCTTGATACATCTCTACTGGGATGTATCAAGACGAGCATTGAATCTAGATCAAGAGAGGTAATTATTCCCCTATACTCTGCCCTGGTCAGACCTTACCTGGAATACTGTGTATAATTCTGGGCACCCCAATTCAAGAAAAACATCAATATATTGGAGCAAGTCCAAGGAAGAGCAACCAAGATGGTAGAAGGTCAGCAAACCATGTCCTGTAAAGACTGGCTAAAAGAACTAGGAATGTTTAGTTTGCAACAGAGAGGGCTGAGAAGAGACTTAATAGCGGTCTACAAATATCTATAAGGTAGTCACAGTGCAGAGGGAACTACCCTATTCTCATTAGCACAAGGAAGTACAAGAAGCAATGGGATAAAACTAAAAGGAAAGCGTTTTAGATTAGATATTAGCAAAACCTTTCTGACAGTGAGGGCAGTCAGAGAGTGGAACAGGCTAGTATGGGAGGCAGCGAGCTCTCCATCAATGGAAATCTTCAAGCGGAAACTGGATAAACATATAGCTAGGATGAGTTAGAAAAACCTGCACTCGCGGGGGGTTAGACCCGATTGCCCTTGAGGTCCCTTCCAATGCTACCATTCTATGATTCTGTGATAAAAACATAGGCTCCAATTCATCAAAACTGGCAATGATCATGCCGCTCTTGATGAGAGGGCATGTAGGGGGACAGACATTTTTTTTCTTAATGAATTAGGCATGCCTTACAAGGAAAGGACAATTTGCATTGAATTAGATGAGCTGTGGTGGCAAACCTCCGTGTTATCCCCATCCTGATCCACTTTTACAGAGGTAGGCAAAACTTGTGTGAAAACACCAAAACTCACAACATTTTTGAGATATTTCAATACAATTTATGCCAGCAATCACTTTCATAAATCAGGGCCATATAATTTAAAAAAAAAAAATGTGGCTATCTACACCCACCACGGCTAAGAACAGCTAAGAAGCTCAATGCATACAACCAGATATTGATACATGCCAGCAGGATCAAGTAACTTTGTACGAAACGACTTGTGAAGCTCTGTATTATCCCCCACATGAAAATTCTAAAAATATTACAAATTGAACCAAGACTAGATTAACCTTAGATTCCCTTTATTTTTAGTTGCTTCCATTAATGTTCTTTTTCCTCTTAAATAATAAAATTCTGAGAAAAAATATGTTGTCCGTGAGTTTTTAGTTTTTAGCAATGTTTAAATTCCATTTTTCCTACTATTCTGAAGATTTTTTCTGATTTATTATAATTTTACTTTAATATTCTTATACAGATATTTTGACCCCTGTTGAGGCATTCTAACCCTGCTTTTGATGGAGCACTGGAAATTATCTTTAATTTTGCTAGCCACAGACCGCACACAGATAAAACAGACTGGCATGTTGTTAATTATTGTTTGTGACATAATGGATACATAATGGATGGGTGGTAATCACCGTGTGAAGCAATTCATATTGCATGAAGTCACAAAGTTTCTGAACATATGCTAGAAAACGTTCTGAGATACTGGCATATTGCTGTTAAACACCTGCCAACACTGTGTTGCACATTTGCGTCTTTTTTTTTTCTTCTGGAAATTATTGGTGTCAACAATTAATTACATCTTGTTGGCAGAACTATGTGAACAGGCTTTACCATTTTTAGTCTGTACAAATCTATGATGGGCACTGAAAACGACTTGACATTTTTCTCCATGCTGTTTTTATATGTAGACTGAACCAAATAGATGACATCTACAAGCGTGATGGATGTGTTTATGGTTTAAGAGCCAAAACGGAAAAAACTCTTCCTGGCACCATTTCACACACTCATACTGTGACGCCCTGGCCTATCAAGTCGTCACAGGACATTGTGCGATCTGCCCTTTTGCATGGTGTCCATCTCCTCCTTGGTTACGGGTCCCTGGCCTTTGGTGTTGCTAGGAACAAGCTAATAAATATCCTAAAAACACTCTGCACCACACCCACCAGACACACCAAGGATAACCTGAAGGGAATAGGGCCCCCACTTGGGGGGTTGGTTAGGGAGGGTCAGGAGTGACAGGAGTAGTCAGTTGAGTGGTGACTCTGGAGAGGAGAAGTCACACATTAGTCGGAGGAGGTTAGGAGCTGGGCTCCTCAGTTACTAGGTGGCAGACGTTGGTCTGGGCCTGGTAGGAGCTGGAACCCCGGTCGCAGGGGATCGTGTCAAGGGGCACGGAACTGCCGAGCAGGGCAGCCGGCGGGCTTGAGCCATCTCCGGGCAGGGGTCAGGGCACGGCGGGGTACGTGGACCCTAGGTCGGGAAGTAGCTTCAAGCGTCCTGGTAATTTACCCGACGAGTGTGAAGACTTTATGATTCGTCCTCCACCCGCTCCAAAATTGGGGTACTAGCGCAACGAGTCGGATAGGACTTTCCCAATACATAGTCCAGAAAATCCCAAGCGTGAACCCTGAGAGCAAGCTCACTCCCTTAGCCATATGGGTTAGCGGGTTCCGACTAGTTCCATACTACAGGGGCCAATCAGTAAAGAAAGTGCCAAGGAAAAGGTCACAACAAGCAACACCATCGGGCATGAGATCCCAGTGTACTTCCTCCCTGCTAAAGCGGTGCTAAGAATTTTGGCTTACAAGTTGTCGGTGTCAGCGTTATTGGACTGAGTACGCAGCGACCCTTTCCTTCCCAACGGTGCTCCCCTCTCACCATCAACGAGGCCTGGGATGCTTCCCCCCCTACCCACGGAGGGGTTAAACACCTGGCTGCCATTCCATCACCACCGGGCGCTCCTAACAGCAGCTGTGGTATTCCACCTTACCACACACCGTGGGTGGCGTCATGAATTCTAACTACAAAATCTCCTGTAAATAATCCCCTTTTATTTCGAGTGTCCGCACGATCCCTCTCGGGTCCGGAGACCCCTCGAGCCACCGCGGATCCGGATCCGAGCAGCAGCCCGGCTGCTGGTGCTGGGGCAGTACAATACAATGCGCATGGCGGCACTGGCTTCCCCATAATGCCTTGCAATTGTGACATTATGATACTTTGCACATTGGCGGTTTCTTAGAGATCAGCGCACCCAGTGGCACACAATTTGGTATCTAATGGGCAGTTTGTACTAAACAGTCAGATACCATCTCAGGATTCCACTGGGTAAGTGGCATATACATATCATATTGAAATCTCACTCCCTCTTTTGAGATTTGGGCACATTTATTGAAATTTTGGGTAACATTCAGTGAAGCCAGTGAATTCTAATTTCAAACAATGTGTTCATCTCTAGTCCTTATCTATGAAAAAGTCTCAGAAATAGCAATTAGAGTTCACAATTTAAACTGCACTGGAAGTATAAATTCAATATTGTTTGCTATCGACAACAAAGACATCTTATTTAACCAAATTAGATAATTCTTGAGTTAGAAGTCATTTTGCAGGAATCCTAAAGGCTTTGCATTTTTGCTGCTGCGTAAAAAACATAGTGTTTTACAGTACAAGTAAAGTGGATAGGATTAATAGAAATCTCGTGCCCCCTGTGCTTCTTTTTTACTCTACATAAGTGTGCCACCCTGGCAAAACCAGGGTGTCACAGAGGTCTGCATCCATCTTTTTGGTGCAGATCTCACTCTCCCTTGGGGAGTTTCCCACACAGATACACACCAGCCAATCAGGCCCTACTCCCATTTTCCTGGGCAGGGGGCGAGAGGAGCTTCGGAAGGGCAGAGCAGAGTTTGAGCTGTAGTCAGTCTGCAGGAGGAGAGAAGTCTGGAAGGAGCTCCATTGTGGAGCTAGGAGGAGCGGCAGCAAGGGCCTCAGGAATAGGCCAGCCACTTGTAGGGAACCGAAGTGGACCGGGGCAGGGTAGTGGCCCGCCGGTGCCGACTGTCAGGACCCTGTCCGGACCTGTGCACGGCGCAGACACAGACACAGACATCAGGAAGGAGAAAAACACCTGAATTACACACACGGGTGTGGGACCCGTCCTCACAGCAGCCGTGGGCACCAGTTACCAGCAACTTGGTTAATTCCTGGGCTCGTGTCAGTTATTGCCTTATACTGTGAGTACTCCTGCACCACCCTGTCCAAGCTGTGGACTGCACCTGTCACTCCCCAATCCATTACACCGGGGTCCCGGGACAACAACACCTTACCCGTGGAGGGAAAATCACTACCTTGCTGCCCATCACCATCCCCGGGATCCTCTGACCGGCACCGGCGGTGCTCCATTACCTCACCGCACACCACGGGTTGCGTCACGGATCATAGACTTACAAATTACCCTGTACATAATCCCCCTTTTTGGTTGTGGAGCCTGTGATCACAGACCGGGTCACGACACCGTGATACCTACAGAAGTGACCCCTTGGCCCGGATCTGAGTACCCCTTACCCTCGGGCGACACATAAACTCTCATGTGGTGTGTTTTTCCCAAGTTAGAGCATGTCAATTTCTCTTGTGGGTACACTGAGTCCTCTGTGCAGAATTTCCCCATAGACTTGCATTAGATGCGGACATTCTGCATGTAAAAAACACACATTTATGCAGCTGAAAGAAAACGCATCAAAAACGCATGTAATCCGTACCTAATGATGTCAATACCAGGAAGTTTAAAAAAACAAAACAATTTTATTTAAAGGATGACGCACCAAACAGAGACACAAATGCAGTTTCCAAAATGCAACAAAAATGCAGTGTAAAAACTGTACACAAAAACGCAGTTAAAAAAACGCAAGTGAAGTAAGGTGCGGAGATGGTGCCGAACTTATGCAGCCTCAAAACTTCAGCGGATACTGATTGGGGATAATGTAGCCTTAGTGACGACCTTCAGTGTTTGTGTCTCTATTTTATCACTTCTTATTTCTGCATCTTATTTATGCAGTCAGCATTTCACAAACCGGAAAAGACCAACTGGAGTAGCGGTGATAACAGATCAAGATGCAAGAAAGTGAGTATAATACAGGGGGCAGGGGACTCAGTAGTAGCACTACTCCAGCGGTGAAAAAAAAATACTGGGGTGGTGATTTAACCCATATATTTATGTCAAAGCTTGTGTTCCTGCCTTTTATGCGGGCTCACATGCCAAGCTCACATCTTTCCCTGCACATGACAGCTGAATTAATCAGACATCAAGTACCTATAATAGCTTCAGGTGGTCAGATGTTAACCAGTTAAATCCCACTGTATTCTATAATAGCAGGATTTAACATGCGCTGGCAGGGGAGTGAGACATTCACCACTCCCATTGGTGCTCCCATGAGGTCATCATGGGGTGCCGATTTGTGTCATTACAGCCAGAGGTTGGCTGATAAGTCTGTCATAATGATCTTCTTGTGAATTCCAAGTGCGAGCCGCCATTCATAGGAGATCATGATTTCTGCTACACAGGGCAGTGCTAGAAAAAATTAAAAGTGAAAATTTTTTTTAAAAATCTGAAAAAAATACAAAATACAAAAGTTTAAATCTCGCCCTTTTGCCCCATTGAAAATAAAACAATAAAAAATACATATATTTTGTATCGTTGAGTTCATAAATGTCTGATTTGTCAAAATATAAAATAAATTGATCTGATTGGAAAACAGAGTAATGAAAAATTAAAAATATCAGTATTATGTTTTTTTGGCAGCTGCAGCATTGCTATAAATTACAATAAGAGGCGATCAAGATATTGCATCTAAAGGAAAATGGTTATCAGTAAAAGCATCAGCTTAGGATGCTAAAAATAAGCCATCACACAGCCCCAGATCCCTAAAAATAAAAAACTTTACGGTTCTCACAAAATGGCGACAAAAGAAAGATTTTTTTTTACAATCATTTTCTTTTTCACCACCATGAAAAGAAAACTAACTATATATGTTTGATATATATGTACTCATACTGATCTGGAGAATGATACAGTCAGATCAGTTTTACCATATAGGGAAGGGATTAATGATCCATGATGGTTTTGTGAATTTTTATTTTAGACGTCTTTCATCTCTTTGAATTTAATGTGTTAGTAAAGTAAAAAGGTATTGTTTCAGTCTTGAAAAGTTTCATGATCTGTTCTGTGTTCTCGGCTTTAAAAGTGGCAAAACTTAAAGTAGAACTCTGGTGTTTTTCTTTTAGTATCTACTACTTTAGGCCTCTTTCACAGATCAGTGAAAAACACATGTTGTTCACTGATATGCTAAAGGTGTGTATGTCCCTCCGTGTGCTGTGATTTTGACACACGTGTGTTCTCCATGTGCTATCAGTGATAACACACGGAGAGCAAGAACTTTTTACTCACCTGTCCCCGGTGCTGCTCTCCGTGGTGCTGATGTCTCCAGCTGCTGCTGTCTCCCCGCTGCTGTTACGTCCGGGTGGCAGTGCAGTGATTATTCATTGCCATAATTAGCTGGCCTGGAAGCAGGAGACAGCAGTGCCGGAGACAGGTGAGTATAGAAAATCATTTTACTTCACAGGCACATGTTTTCACAGGCAAGTGTGTGGTCGGTGTGACATCAGTGTTGCCGGAGAAAAACGGACTTATTTCTGAGCAGAACACATGGACTTGCATGTGTGCTGCACGGACACACGGACACTGAGAAATCACTGATGTGTACGCAGACTCATTGATTTTAATGGGTATATCAGTGATTCCGGTACATATAAAAACAGTGACATACGTAGCGGGATCACTGACGTGTGAAAGAAGCCTTAGGCTATGTACGCACATTGCATACTGTCCCTGCAGAAATTTCTGCAGCGATTTGAACAGCACACATGCGCTTCAAATCGCTGCATAAAGAGTCCGTAATGAAAAAAAAAAAGCCGATTTTATGCGCTCTGACTGCAGCCCCTCCCATAGACAGAGCGGGACCTGCAGGCAGAGCGCATGAAAGAAGTGACATGTCACTTCTTAGAACGCGCACTTCGGGCAGCAGCCGAAGCGCTGCGCTCTAATACGCCACGTGCGCACGGCTCCTGCATAATCTTCATAGATTATGCTGGGGACGCAGGACGCATGCAGTTACGCTGCGGTGCAGATCGCAGTGTAACTGCATGCAAATATGCAACGTGCGCACATAGCCTTAGCCATATATATTCTGTGCATAGCGAGTGCAGTATAAAAATTACCCATCATTTCCTTCTGCTATTTCTAGCTCCAATCCATGGTTTTTCTGCAGTATGTGACCACAGTTCTGACTTGTCAGCTCACAGTATTCTGTTCTGTGAAGACTGGAAGACACTTTATTAGGGTCATCTTAAGAGACTCACATTACTAACTATCTGCTATGTGAGTAAGCTAGTCAAAGCTGTGGAGAAGTGGTGAAGAAGAAAACCACAACAGCATTAGAAATGGCAAAAGACAGAGGTGGGTAGCTATTTTAATGCATGTACTATGCACATGACCTTTGACTAAAAGAGGAGATGCTAGCGAGTGGTGCTTTTGCATTAATTTAATTAAGTCAATAATATAGTTTTATTTAATTGTTTTAATTTGTGGTGTAACCCCTTTATTTATGAAATCTGTAACAATGTCCAATTTCACCCCTTTTCTCTTTGTCCAGATAACTCCACTTTCACTTGAGATCTAAAACAGACAGAGCTTTCTTTTCCTTTTAGTGCAGGTAATGTAATAAATGTGACTGGCTGGAAGGATGAGTTTATTCACTCTTCTCTCACGAGTCATGACTGATGACTGTGTCAGAAGAAAGGCAGAAGGAGGGCTTTATAATTAAAATGTAGAAGTAAATTAAGTTAAGGTTCAATTAGTAAAGTGTATTAGTAAATTAACGTAAGTTGAGATCCAAATATTTTTTTTGCTTCCAGGATAACCCCCTGAAAGCTGGCCATATGCATTAGATAGATGTTGGCTGAAGATCATCAGGTTGACAGCTATAATTCCCCTACTAGCGGACACAGACAGAAGATGGCAAGAAAAATATATGGGCCCTATGGAGCCCAAGAGCTCATCATAAAGCACAATTCCTCTTGCTTTAGAGGTAATAATGGACCCCCTTATCTTTTGGTATAGTTTGCAACCATGCAGGTTGCACCAATGATATGTCCACTCCTGTCATTACTGACTCCCCCATATACAGAAATACTTATCTTGATCAAGCATTCCTATGTTCTCATTGAGAGAGCCACTGCTAGAATCATTTGTCAATGGGATATCACCCTACCAAAAAAAACAATACTATGGAAAAAACATCCCATAGAGTCTTACCCAATAAAAGAGAAAGGTGAAAGAGAGCAGGCCGCTCATCTTGTGTGATTGTGTGACACACAACCAGTATAGAAGCGATAACAGCTTGGGGAAACAGGAAACTGGAGAAGTGTGGATCAACCTGCGCTGCTGTGGATAAACCAAAAGTCCAGTCTGTAAAGTGGATGAAAAGGTGCTTCATTAATGCGTTTCAGAGTGAAACGCCACTCCTTCCTCAGAATTGGTATCGGCACCTATTCTGAAGAAGGCGTGGGGTTTCACTCCAAAATAAAGCACCTTTTCATCCACTTTAAGGATTGGATCTTCGGTTTACATACCGAAAAAAGGATCAGGAGATTAAATTCTAATAGAACAAGCACCATGTGAGTAACAGATAAATCGTAATCTTTAATAAATAGTTTAAAAATTATAAATACCCCCACAAATATATTAAAAATTATACACGGATGCCCCATAATAGGTGCATTGTCCAAAAACTACCAAAAGTGGAAGGTAATCGTTCCTCTCCACCAGGTATAGACAGATTAAAGTTATTATATAAACAATTCAATCTATATGGTAGATTGAAACTGGGTTTTATGAGAGTTAGAATAATTATTTGTTATCACATGGACAGTAGTCCACAATAAACAGTAAACCCAGATACATTATGGAATGGACATAAATTTGGGAAAATCTCACCCATCCTATTGTACATCACCAGCAGTATCATCAGGCGAAGGTGTGGGTGGGCATCAATAGTTCAAATCCAGATATAACTTTCCTTGTGTACCCACAAAATTCCTCCCCTTACAAGGGCAGTCCATATCTCATCTTGTCACTGTCCCTTTTTTTTAGCTCATATCCCTCCCAGATTAAATTCTAACCACCTAATTATTATGTACCCAACAAACTTGGGGGAGAAATAGGAGATCCTGTGCACAATATATTTTATCTAATGTGTATGGGGTCCTTTAATCTGGTTGCTAGGGCCATACTACCTGGCAACCTCTGTGAAAGACTGAAGTTATTGCTGTATCCCTAGTAACCAGACTGTCAGACATGACTTTTAAGTTCAGAGATAGATTGGTAAGATAAAGGCTAAAGTAGATTGGCAGCAGTGAGTTTACCATCTTGGGCAGCAGTGTAAAAACCTGAAGTTTCTAGGGTTTATCAGGGGAAATTAGTTGTTGTATTTAGTTGGGCGCTCTGAGAGCACTGACATGAAGATGAGGGCATTTTTCTGGCACTGTTTATGAGAAAACAATTTGCTGGCATTTCTTATGACTCTATTCATGAGGGTGGGGGCAGGGGCAATCCTAAATAAGTGAATTTTATCACTCTGCCACTGTTAATTTTTCTCATGTGTCTTTGAAATTGATCTTAAGATCAGTATGCCATTGACTACCAGACAGAAGGATGGGGTATTTTGGTAGTATTCATTGAAAATGAGGCTAAAGTAGAGAAGAGTTTAAGGAAAGGCAGCTTTTGATGCTTATAAGTAAGGATGTATGTCCGAAACACGTAAGGAGGGGCTCTCACCAGCCTTTGAGCTCTTTGTTCTTGTATCACTTATATATGGCATTCCAAGAAAAAAAAGGAATTTATTTGGTGCGGGATCTTTCACCTCTATTCCTGGCTTTTAAAAAGATGACTTTGTCTATATATCTCTACATCTCATGAATAATTTCTCATATTCAAACGTTATAAGAAAATCGAGATTCTAATGGAAGACTTATTTTAAACGGAAAGGGACGTTCACGAAACTTGAAAATGAAATATATACTGCCTTTGAGGAAAGCATGAACCATAAATTTTAGCTCAAGCATTGTCTCACTAAATCTTCTACTCCATACAACAGTGTAGAGGGAGAACGAGGCTTTGGAGGGGCAACCATTTAGAGCAAAGGTCAATACTCTTATTTTCATGCATTGCTCGAGGACAATACTAGTTCATTTTAGGTCTTGACCAAAACAGACATTAAAATGATGAACACGCAGCTGGGAAAAAAACACGAGCTGACAGACAGCAAGTTCAATTTAAGGAGATGAGCTACATTTTTATGTATGTACCTGGAATTTTTTAAGCTATCACTTTACATTTAAAGAGATGGCTGTTGTAAAAATTCATGAAATTCTAAGACATCATGATCCTTTCATCAATATGTGATTACAAGGCTGTCTTCAATTCAATTACCTCTCGGCTCATGGTACAGTTTCTCCAGGCCGTCAAAGGGATGATCTGCCAGAAATATACGCACAGTATCAAGTGCACTCATGATAACAGGTTCCTTGGATTTTACCTCCCTCTTGAAAGCCTATAAGAAAGAAAAAATAAAATCATCTATTCCACAAGCTCAAACAAGTGATCTTATATGTACAATTCCTCTTAAGTTAGCGCTAAAAGGTTATATGTAGAGTATCGCTACATGAGGGCTCTCAATGGTCCTAATCATAACAATGCAATTAATGAGTACCCAAACACTTTAGATCCATTGATAGCGATATCCATTTGTACAGTGCATTTATCTAAGTACATATGATCACATTCTTTTATACAACGTCTGTAATTTTCACCTTGGCACAGTGCTTAATTTTTTTTTGCTGTTTCTGCTACTAATTAATAAACTATCGTGTTGCATTCAACCAGAGACCAAAAATCCATCATACCAACCATATCCAGATTGCCCGTCATGATATAACCTTAAGAAAAATTGTATCTTTAGTGTCCAAATCTGTGGCAGCATTTGCCAGAAATTGTTCATCATTCGCATATGCTAATGAGAAGCTTGGTGCAACCTTTATGGGTTTAAAACACGCTTCCATTACTTCCACCTCTGGCCTACTCTTACTTGTTTGGCAGCTCAGCCTTTGCAGGAGCCAAAGGAGGGTGAGGGATGTATGAGAAAGTAGATGAGAAGGCACACCGACATGCCAAGGATGCTCCAAGCATATGAGAATAAAGAAGGATTCTGGTAGACAAGCAGCAGATTTGGACACTAGAGATATGAATTTTATTAGGGCTATGTCCCCTACAAGACGCTGTGTTTGCTTTAAAGAGTCAATTTATGTTGACAAACTCCCTTTAAGTCAATTCACAAACAGCATGTGGAAATGTTGCACATACTGATGTACTTAAAGGGGTTGTCCACTAATTGGACAAGCCCTTTTCATTCCCCATGTTTTCCCCTGTTAAAATAAAAAAACATCTGCTGACCTCCAGTGCTGGTGCCTTTCCAGCGGTGTCAACACTCACTCTCCCTGGGCTCACATGAGGTTGTAACATCATGCAAGTCCTGCGCCCAATCAGCGCCATCTTCACTGTCCAGCATTTGGACATATAAATGATCAACAGGAAGTGAGAGGCCAGTCGCTTTCTGTTGACTACTTATACATCTGAAGGAGAGTAGAATGAAGCTGGCGCTGGTTAGGCTCAGGGCTTGTGTGATTTAACAACCTCTCATGATCCCAGCGAGAGCGATTGCTGACACCACTGGAACGGCGCTGGTGGAAAACTTGGAAATATGACAAGTGTTTATCCAAGCAGTGGACAACTCCTTTAACTCACAGAAACATAAGTATATGCAACAGTTTCATAGCATTACTAATCTCTATTTACAAACAACAGTTGTTATCATTTTACTGCTTCTATTGCACACCATGGTCAGCCAGAAATAGGGTAGCATAAAATTCAGCTTTGTTTATCTTTTTTTGGGAGTTTGTTATTAGCATTGGTTATGCAGCCATAAGTTACCTTCAAGTCTATAATACATTATGCAATGATTACATGAAAAGTGTAATCATGTTGAGAGTTTTATGCTGCATTTTAGAATTTCCAGTTTTTTAATTTCAAAACATATGCTCTAGGAACACGTTTTTTGGGGGGAAGTTTACTATGGGTTTCTTTGTAGGGCTTGGAAAGCAACAAGAAAAAAAGAACGTTTACATGATAAAAAATACACATTAAAAATTCTTCTTTTATGTATGCATCTAAAATTCAAAAACTATCTATGTGTAAAGAAAAACCTTAAAGCACCACTCCAGCATTTATTTTTCAGAGCTAAAGTGGCACTTTAAATCTAAGCCCACTGTCCTTTGTCATATATTCACCTTTGTCAGCTTCACCTTTTATCGATGTCACTTCATTCCCACAGCACTATCTTGTGTCTGGAACTTCTGACTATCCAGAAGACAAAAGTTATGTACCAAACTCCAAATGCATCTCTACAAGAGCCAGAATGAGGCCAGAATAGGGACTTCAAAGAGATGTAATGAGTTGTGAGCCTGAAAAGCTCCATGAATGGAGATAGGTGCTTTGGTCTGTTGGAGCGCTATAACTGCCAGTTATCTGATGAAAGCAACAGTGGATTGCTGAAACGCGTAGTGTAATAACAGGAGTTCATATTAAAGATTAATACCTTTAAGCAACTGGCAGTTACTTTAATAGCGCTCCAACAGACCAAAACACTTATCTCCATTCATGCCTACTCCCTCAAAGGGAAATTCGGAAGGAAGCTGCTTAGATTGAAAGACCTGCCAAGTTTAATCAGAACACCTTAGCTGGAGGATGGAAGTTTGCACAGGTGCTTCAAGATCCATGGTGCCAGTGGAATCAAAGAGCCTGGAGCATTACTAAGCCCGGACTCAGCAACCACACCAGCGGTAACAAAAGTGGAGAGGATCCCCTCACCTGGAGGATCTATAAACCTGCAACTTGGGTTGTGCGGGGGCGCACAACCTCCTAAGTTGAGCAGTTTTCTATATACAAACTCAAGTTAATCCAGGGGTGCTTCTCATATGCGCTCTTTTCTTTTATATTGAAGAGCTCCATGAGACATTAGATATCATTGGGTGTGGGGGAATAACAGAGACCAGGGGTCCTAAACTGGCCCTCTGGCTATGGGGTCCTAGCTGTCCCTACTCCCCAAGATATGTCTAATGGTGATGATGTCTTTCTTTCCCTACTTCTGGTCAGCCCTGATCTAATATCCTCTCTCCACCACCCCAGGGGAGAACCGGGACAGAATTGGTAAAACTCACAGATATGGACAAACTGGGTAAAACAAAACTCTAGTATGCAGCACGCTCACACAGAGTAATCAGACAGCAAATGATAATGAGGAAAATAAAGAGCAATGAGGAAATAACCAGATGACAGGAGGAATTCAACAGCATACCAAGCTACACGCAGTAAATCACCAGTTACTGGAACACAAAAGCACATTGACCGCTTTAGCAAAAGCTATAGTCAGTATGGCAAGACAGATTCCTCCATCTTAAAAGGAGGGAAGTAACTGTGATAGGTGTCCCGTAACATGTGATCCAAATAGTAACCAGCAAACTAGCAGAAATTAACTCCTGCTAGCCCAATCTCTAATGAGCACACAGCTGGTCGACATCCGAGCATAGTGTGGAGGGTCAGAGTCTATAGTCTGAACAGTGCCTGAAGTTGCCATGACCCTTGGGGAGTTTAGAACCAAACACTGTGTGACACTGGAGCTACTGGCAGGTCACAAATTGCTGGAGAATGACTGAAGCTGTAGTTATAAAAGATGAAGCCACCAATGGGTGAGTATAATACAGGGATTACAGGATTTAAATTTAAAGCACCACTCCAGGGGTGAAATAAAAAGGCCTGCTGAAGTAATGCTATAAAAAAGAAAATCACACTGTAATTAGCTTTGCCTTGTCTACCAGAGAGACTCTGCTTCTGTATCGGGTTTTTGGCATGGCCTGAAGCACTGTCACCTTGAAAGTGTGATTTGTTTTCTGTATAGCAAACTGCAGTCAGTGGAGGAACTTAATTTGAAGTATGGAACCCCTTTAAAGAAAACTTGGTAGCAGAATTCCACTCCACAAACTATATGTGCAAGTATCTCTTTCAAATACCTCTGTTACTGAGAAATCAGCATGTGAATTAATATGCAAATAATGCTGTAATTTTCAAGCCTCTGTCACTCCAGCTCTTTTCCCCTCCCAGCACCGGCTCTTCCTGCTTGATTGACAGCCTGTTTGCTTTAGGCAATGGAGCCAACATTCAAGCATAAGGAGGCGATGATTGGTGGGGAATAGAGCTGGAGTGACAGAGGCTTTGCATCTACCAGAGCTCTCCAGTCTAATTTGAAATTCTGATTCCTCAGTAATGGAGGAACAAATTAGCCATGTAACAGTATTCTGGTCTTTGGAAGAGCTACATGTACTTATAAATCGTTTGGGGTGGGAAATCTTGCTGTCAAATTCTCTTTAAAGTAATTCAGTAAGTGCATTTGTAGTTCTATCAAATGCCACAAAAAGCTGTGCAATTTTAAAATAATGAATTAGCTCAGTTCTACTATATTTGTACACTTTCTTGCATTCTGAGTTAATATAAAATAATAGTTACTGGATTTTTTTTTATGTATGCGCACTTTTTTCTATATTTTAGTTCGTCCTTCACTTTGAGGCTACTTTTTGTTCTTTTATTTTCAAAACACTAAGATACATCACAATTTATTAGGGAAAATGCAGGCAAGGCAAGTGTAAGGAAAGGGGTGATTAAAATGTATTGTATACATTGCATTTTTACCTTTCATTTTCTGTGTACAGCTGCTGAAAAAGGATGAACCTTGCTAACTTCTGGCAGAAAAAATATCTTTGAAGTGTAATCAAATCCATACACGGTGTGGCTATACTGTTAATATATTATTCACACTATTTTGCTGAGTCTTTTCTCTACTGACATGAAAAACATCACCATTTCACATTACTTAAATTATGGATTGAAAATAAATCATCTTTGTCACTAACTATAACTTTGGGGGTCTTATGTGACAAAGGTCATGCCTTGAGTAACCAGATATAATTTCCAAAACATGAAGAATAAATATTTTTGTTTACTGAAAAGTAATCGGCCCCCCCCAACATGTTGTATGTTTTTTCTCATATGCTTCCTTCCTTCTATATTGAGTGTAAATCCTCCGGTCTACAAATCTACATGAAATCAGAGTATTCAATGATTTTAATATAATTACTTTATGTCAAAAACAAGTTTTACAAGCAACACTTGTATTGAGCTACACGGAGTATTAAATACAATTAAATCCTATTAAACATTAGTAATTGGGTGGCCTAAAGGGGGCTTTACACGCTAGCGAGCGTACCCGCCCCCGTCGTTTGTGCATCACGGGCAAATCGCTGCCAGTGGCGCACAATATCGTTAGGAGCCGTCACACGGATTTACCAGCCTAGCGACGACTCTGTGGCCGGCGAACCGCCTCCTTTCTAAGGGGGCGGTTCGTGCGGCGTCACAGCGGCGTCACTAAGAGGCCGCCCAATAGAAGCAGAGGGGCAAAGATGAGCGGGACGTAACATCCTGCCCACCTCCTTCCTTCCTCATTGCCAGCGGCCACAGGTAAGCTGTAGTTCGTCGTTCCCGAGGTGTCACACCTAGCGATATGTGCTGCCTCGGGAACGACGAACAACCTGCGTCCTCAACAATAAACGATTTTTTGAAAATGAACGACGTGTCAACAATGGACGATTTGGTGACTATTTTCCATTGTTAATGGTCGCTCATTGGTGTCAAGCGCAATGACATCGCTAATGATGCCGGATGTGCATCACGGAATCCGTGACCCTGGCGATATATCGTTAGATACGTCGTTGCGTGTAACGGGGCCTTAAGGCTTAGTTTCCAGTGCTGCTTGACAGCCAGAATTGTGTATCATAAAGCACTCTTCCAGCAATTAAAACATCAAAAATCAAAAAATAAAAATTATAATAAAAAATAAAAATAAAACAAAAAACATCAGAAACCTTAGATACTCATTACGAGACTCTGCTCATACTGGTGGAACTGCTTTTGTTTGGAGAGCAAATTTGTCTGGAATAGATGGCAAATGCCAATTGCAGAACCTTTGATATGTCTAAATAGTGGAATAAACAGAAAAGTGACCCCACTTTGGAAACTACACCCCTCAAGGAAATTTTATAGAGCTGTGGTGATCACCTTGAGCCCACAGGTGCTTCACAGAATTTTTTTAAATGTTAAACTGTGAAAATGAAATATACAAGGTTACCACAAAAATATTACTTTAACCCCATATTTTTTTCATTTTGCAAGGGCAACAATAAAAAAAGGATCATAGAATTGGTTGTGCAGTTTCTCCTAAATGCACCAATGCCCCATATGTTTTGAAAATCTACTGTAGTGAGCAATTTTAACCCTCATGTGATCCTGGAATTGTATAACATTCAGATGTGAAAATAAAAAATAACCATTTTTTCACTAAAATATTGAGTTGGCCCCAAAATTTAAATTTTCAAAAAGGGTAATAATAAAATGGACTGTACAATTTATTACACAATTTCTCATGAGTCTGCCAATACCCCATCTATGGTTGAAAACTACTTTTGAGGCCCAGTGTAAACCTCAGAAGGAAAGGAGCGTCATGTTGGAGTTCAGATTTAGTTGGAATGGTATAGGGGTGCAATGTAACATTGCCAGAGCCCCTGACATGCCAGAAAAACAGAACCCCCATAAATGACCTCATTTTACAAAGTACAACCCTCAATAAATTTAGGGGTGCAGTGAGCATATTGACACCACAGATGTGTCACAGAATTTTATACCATTGGATGATGAAGAAAGAATACAGTCATATGAAAAAGTTTAGGCACCCCTAATAATGTTAATCTTTTTTCTTTATAAGAATTTGGGTTTTTGCAACAGCTATTTCAGTTTCATATATCTAATAACTGATAGACTGAGTAATATTTCTGGATTGAAATGAGGTTTATTGTACTAACAGAAAACGTGCAATCCGCATTTAAACAAAATTTGACCAGTGCAAAAGTATGGGCACCTCAACATAAAAGTGACATTAATATTATGTAGATCCTCCTTTTGCCAAAATAACAGCCTCTAGTCGCTTCCTGTAGCTTTTAATGAGTTCCTGGATCCTGGATGAAGGTATATTTGACCATTCCTGTTTACAAAAGAATTCCAGTTCAGTTAAGTTTGATGGTCGCCGAGCATGAACAGCACGCTTCAAATCATCCCACAGATTTTCAATGATATTCAGGTCAGGGGACTGGGATAGCCATTCCAGAACATTGTAATTGTTCCTCTGCATGAATGCCTGAGTAGATTTGGAGCGGGGTTTTGGATCATTGTCTTGCTGAAATATCCATCCCCTGCGTAACTTCAACTTCGTCACTGATTCTTGCACATTATTGTCAAGAATCTGCTGATACTGAGTTGAATCCATGTGACCCTCAACTTTAACAAGATTCCTGGTGCCGGCATTGGCCACACAGCCCCAAAGCATGATGGAACCTCCACCAAATTTTACTGTGCGTAGCAAGTGCTTTTCTTGGAATGCCGTGTTTTTTTTGCCTCCATGCATAACGCCTTTTTGTATGACCAAACAACTCAATCTTTGTTTCATCAGTCCACATGACCTTCTTCCAAAATGTAACTGGCTTGTCCAAACGTGCTTTTGCATACCTCCAGGCGACTCTGTTTGTGGCGTGCTTGCAGAAACGGCTTCTTTCGCATCACTCTCCCATACACCTTCTCCTTGTGCAACGTGCGCTGTATTGTTGACCGATGCACATTGACACCATCTGCAGCAAGATGATGCTGCACGTCTTTGGAGGTGGTCTGTGGATTATCCTTGACTGTTCTCACCATTCTTCTTCTCTGCCTTTCTGATATTTTTCTTGGCCTGCCACTTCTGGGCTTAACAAGAACTGTACCTGTGTTCTTCTATTTCCTTACTATGTTCCTCACAGTGGAAAGAGACAGTTTAAATCTCTGAGACAACTTTTTGTATCCTTCCCCTGAACAACTATGTTGAATAATCTTTGTTTTCAGATCATTTGAAAGTTCTTTTGAGGAGCCCATGATGCCACTCTTCATAGGAGATTCAAATAGGAGAACAACTTGCAAGTGGCCACGTTAAATACCTTTTCTCATGATTGGATACACCTGCCTATGAAGTTCAAAGCTCAATGAGGTTACAAAACCAATTTAGTGCTTTAGTAAGTCAGTAAAAAGTAGTTAGGAGTGTTCAAATCAAGAAATTGATAAGGGTGCCCATACTTTTGCACTGGTCAAATTTTGTTTAAATGCGGATTGCACATTTTTTGTTAGTACAATAAACCTCATTTCAATCCAGAAATATTACTCAGTCCATCAGTTATTAGATATATGAAACTGAAATAGCTGTTGCAAAAACCCAATTTGTTATAAAGAAAAAAGGTTAACATTGATAGGGGTGCCCAAACTTTTTCATATGACTGTAATTACATTTTTTCACTAAAATGTTGTTTTAGCCCCCGAATTTTCATTTTTTATAAAAGCGAATAAGAAAATAATTGACCCCTTTGTTTAATTTTTCCTGAGTGCTCTAGTACCCTCCATTCAATTGGAAACTACTTTTGAAGCACAGTGCAAAGCTGAGAAGCTGAAGAAGCGCCATATTGAACTTAGAACTGTTGTTTTATTGCTTTCTATTCTGATTTTTAGTGGTCAGAATTAACAAATACAGCAATTCAACACTTACTATTTTTTTAATACCATTCCACGTGTGGCAAAATCAATGACAGCTTTATTCTTCATGTTAGACTAATCACAGCAATACCCCATTTATATCTTTTATTAAGTTTTGCTGGTTTTGCACAATAAAAATTAATTTATAAAAATAATAATTGTTTTTGCATTGCTATATTGTTGGAGCTATAACTTTATTTTTCTGCTTATGAAGCTGTTTGGTAGCTTGTTTTTTTGGTAATTCTGGTGACTCAGAGGTCACTATGATGAACTTTTGTTGCCATGGCAATGATTGGGCCCTTGCGGGTTCACAAGACAGGGAGCTCCTTCCCTCTTCCAGAATCGTAAATGTTGTAATCTAGGTGGTGCAGCCACTAATTCTGGCTGCGAAAGCAAGGGACTTGATGAAAATTGCTTTAAATCTACTGTAAGTGGTTTGACCCTGTCTTATGCTCATCTTCTGGTGGCTTCATTTTCTATCGCCACCACTCTGGTCAGTCTCCTGTGATTTGTGACCTGCCAGAAGCTCTAGTGTTTGCTGGAGCATGCCGGAGTTCACAACTCTATGAGAAACTTGTTCTGGCCTTGTTCTGATTCTCATAGAGATAAATTGAGAGCTTGGGAAGTAACTTCTGACTTCTGGCCAGTCAGAAGTTATAGTCACAAGATGGTAGCGCAGGATCGGAGCGGTGTCAGTAAAAGCTGAAGCTGCCTCAAAGTTAGTATATGACAGGGGGCAGGAGACTTAGATTTAAGTGCCACTATTCAGATGAATTCCCTTCCCCCTGCTGGAGTGGTGCTTTAAAGAAATATTGTATCCAGAGCTGACATTCACACTGATTACATTGCCCACAGGGAATGGGGGATTAAAAAAGGATTGGATTGTTAAATTTCAATGCATGATTGCTATATTTTCTTGAGACATATTCCACCCCTAGTGGTGTCTGGCAATAACATACTTTTCTCTACCCAATGATAATACTTGAACCCATGAATGAAGTATGCATATTAGACAGAGATATTATGAGGCTATGTGTCCACGTTGCTTTTTACCTGCTTTTTTGCTGCTTTTTCAACTGCAGCGTTTAATGCCAAAATAGATGTGTTCTGCTTTTCAAGCAAAGTCTATGGGAATTTGGATTTCTTGTGCCCACTATGCAGTTCAAACTGCAGCCTTTTTCAGGCAGAACTTTGGACAAAAACTCAGCTTTGCAGTGCAAAACCCAAATGGCAAAAACAATTGACATGTCAATTGTTTTTGCCATTTGCGTTTTGAACTGCAAAGCAGAGTTTTTGACCAAATTTCTGCCTGAAAAAGGCTGCAGTTTGAACTGCATAGTGGGCACAAGAAATCCAAATTCCCATAGACTTTGCTTGAAAAGCAGAACACATCTATTTTGGCATTAAACGCTGCAGTTGAAAAAGCAGCAAAAAAGCAGGTAAAAAGCAGGTAAAAAGCAACGTGGACACATAGCCTAAGACGCACCCAAAAATTTAGAGATAAAAAAGGTAAAAAAAAGGGCGTCTGTCTTATACTCTAGTGCTGTCTTACCAGAAGGGAGCAGCAGTGGGGGTCAAGCGGGGTCACAGGAGGCAGAGGTTGTGCTGCCAGCAGCGGTCAGTAGTGACAGCTGCGGTGACGGCTCAGTGGTAGCAGCAGTGGTGACAGCTCAGTGGTGGCAGTGACAGCTCAGTGGTGGCAGTGCCGGTGACAGCTCAGTGGTGGCAGCGGCATTGATGGCTCAGTAGTGGCAGCGGCAGTGACGGCTCAGTGGTGGCAGTGGGGGTGACAGCTCAGTGGTGGCAGCAGCGGTGAAAGCTCAGTGGTGGCAGCGGTGGTGACAGCTCAGTGGTGGCAGCGGCGGTGACGGCTCAGTGGTGGCAGTGGCGGCGATGGCTCAGTGGTGGAGCAGGCTGGTGCGGTGTGTCCCAGTGTGTCCGCGATCCTAGGTCAAGTGCTGACTCCTGGAGCGGCGCATGCGTAGATGAAGATCTCATCCAAGAGCTCCATCTGCACACACGCTGACACCCGGCGCCATCATTTGAAACCGGACCAGCGGAAACACTGGGACACCTGCCGCACAGCCACCGCAGTCCGCACAGCTGCAGGCACAGGGTGGCAGCCAGCAGGCCGCCCATCCGCACAGAGAAGCAGCTGGCCTCCGGGACAGAGAGGCTGTCGACACCGACAGGCAGCTGGCACTCAGCCACAGGCACCCGGTCTCCTGCACACACCCGGCCGTCCACACAGACAGCCCCACCGGTAAGCTATATTCGGATTTCAAGACGCACCCGTCATTTTCCTCCCAAATATTTGGGAGGAAAAGTGCGTCTTATAATACGAAAAATACGGTAGGTGTCTGCCGACATCTGTTCAGCCTCTATAACTGGATTTACCGCAGTTTTTAATCCAGTTTTGTCAGTGATATGGTATTGTGTCTGGTGTCAAGATCTAGCTTGTCACAGTGTTCCTTGCATCACTAGTGTGTAACATTATCTTTAGCTGGGACTCTACAAGCTATAATTTGGCTGTTGCCCCCAAAACACAGGTCTAGCTAGGAAGGTATTTGTCTTAGAAAGATTCTATTAATTGTACATATTAACTCAAGTAAAGGAATTATAATTTAATGACCATAATACCATAATCAAACAAATGAGAACAAATTAAAAAAACTTAACAAAAGCACCAAAGTAAGTAATTCCTTTTAATGAACATGTATTGTTGATAATGAAGTTGTTAAAAAAAACCTTCATTGTTCCTATTACTTCCACTACTTAAAATTAATATTCCATTCCATATCCTTATAAAGTTGGAGATCACTTGGCATCAAAATGTTTTTTTTTTTTCATTTCAATTTAGAAAAAATGAGAACTTTCAATAATCTATGCAGAGGGAAGTGATGAAAGTAAGAGAAAGCTACATTTTAATTGCACCACCCTTGAACAAAAGATATTATTTCACTGGGGATTCATTAGCTTCCTCCCAGCTTTTGAAATAAGTATTTTATATCCTTAGTATAGGAGTCTAAGTAGTTGGCATTTAACTCCAAAAATGAATTTTTTAGACATTTTATATCTCCCAGGAAATAAAATGAATTTATCAAACGAGCTCTGACAAAACCATGCCAAGGGGAGGCAGACCAACATTGATAACAGAATTAGCCTAAATGAATGTCTAATTTACAGCTAACGATTCTAAGCTAATTTTATTGAATTCTTGAACTTCTCCCACAGTTTGCAGGCCCTGCTGAGAAAATCGAACATGCATAATATATGAGCTGACAAATGAACAAGTAAACTACTTTATTTAAGTCTTTCTATTTGTCATATGTACTGGAGCAATAATGGCATTCTGTCCAGTGCTTTAATAATGTATATTGAGTAGATCTTTTAGTACGACAAACTAGCGCTTTATCATTGTTTTCACACAGCATCTCTTTCTAAATTAGGAACTGCACAATAGTGTAAAAACAGTGCTAATTGTGTAAGTATTTAAAAGGAATCTGTCAGTAAGATCAACCCTCCTAAGCCATTTGTATGGGCATGTAGGTCATAGGAAGCTGAATCAAATGATACCTTGATATCTGAGATCCGATGTCTTATTCCAGAGAAATGTATGCTTTTCAGATGTGAATGTGCTCATTTTAATTAAGAGGGGCGTACCCAGTGTGAGACATGTAACTAAGAAAATAACTTTGTTTTCTTACAAACATATTTACTGCAGCTCTTACAGCTCTGCTGTATTACAACAATATTGCAACCCTGTCTGCCTGTGAGATGGAAGATGAAGCTCTGATGGGAATCGGCAGATGTGTCAGTTATAATCACACACAGCTCTGCAGCAAGATCTGGAGAGCAGAGAGCCACCATCACGCATCACACTGATATTGACCCCTTAGGCCTAAAAAGTCTGTTTATTTAACCACTTAACGTCCAAGGACGTACTAGTACATCCTAAATCATCAAAGAGTAATTACTTCTGGCTGCTGTGGTGAGCTGACGGTAATTCCTGCACGTTAGCTGATTTGAACAGCTGACATGTGTGGCTCGCAGGCGCAGGTGGATCTGCAATCCACCCATGCCTATTAACCCCTTAAATTGTGCTGTCAAAATGGGACATTGTGACTTAAATGCCCACAGGAGGTAATGCGCACTTACCCGCTGCCATCGGAAACCCTGTGACATGATCACGGGGAGCCGATGGTTGCCACGGTAGCACAGGGAGACTGCTGTGATGACTCCTGTAGTTATCATGACTCACGTCCTGTAACAGCCAGCAGCGCAGGAGCTTTTACAAGAGATGTGCATTTCTGCTGATCTGAGCAGTGTAGTTGCGATCAACAGAAATGAAACCGCGATTAGACTGCTAATCCTTACAATCATGCAATTGCACTTTTTTGCAATTTTTCCGCACTTTGAATTTTTTCGCCATTTTACAGTACACTATATGGTAAAACTTATGGTTTCATTAAAAAGTACAACTTGTCCCACAAAAAACTAGCCCTGATATGGCGAGATTGATGTAAAAATAAAAAGACTACGGCTCTTGGAAGAAGCAAAGCAAAAAAAAAAATGAAAAATGGAAAATCGCATGGGGATCAAGGGCTTAATTGGAATCAAAATACATGTAAAAAAAATCCTACCAAGAGAAAGACTCCTTTAATCCAAATAATGCAATAAAAATATTTTTTTATTAGTCCCAATATTAAAAACATGTTAAGAGCACTAAAGGAAAAATTCCAATGGCGTAAATGAAATACCACATCTACCTTAATATATCAAAGCCCAAGTGTAAACAGACAATATTATAACTAGAGTTTGAAAAAAGAAGCTCTCTAAGAAAGAAGTAGAAAATAATTGGTCCTGATTATAGTAATTTAACAGCAATGGAAAATATACAGTATGCTGATTAATCAAGAGACACTGGATCACAGATATCAAAATATAATATTACTCAGCTTTCTATGATCTACATGTCCATATAGATGGCTTAGAATAGTTGATCCTACTGACAGGTCGCCTTTATAGTAAATGAAAAATAGAAAGTTATAAAAAAACAATATCACACTTCAGGGTATTTTACACCCGTGCTGCATGTTTTTTCTTCACTGACCCAGATAGGCTGAATCTTTTTTATCCATTGACTCTTAACAATAGAACAGTAAAAGATGGATGGAAGACTATAAATAGACATATTCAAATATATGCAAGGTGAGTGGGAAAACCATAAAATCTATACATGAAAACGCTCAATACTAAAACTTATGATGAAATATGAATTCATTATTTACTAAAAAATTATAAAAATATAAGGAGATCAAAGACAGATGGATAAAAGCACATCGACACCCGGCCAACAATGAACCAAAATGATTCAGTGAAAAAGATGGAATTACGTCAAATCCAGCATGAAGATACAATTAGGTAATAGTATACCATGATAAGTATGACAGAAAAAAGACACTTGTCAATAAATATGGGCACTAGACATGGGTAAATAAAGTATATTAAAAGAGGAATAGACCTAATTGGTGAATAAGAATGTCCCAGCTAAAGAGCAAAGAGTTACTGTAGTATATGCATCCTCGGAAGCATGGAATAAAAGACTTGTTAGATAGCACAGACAATATTGAGGAACAATAATACTGACTGGTAGGTGCCAGGCAAAGTCTCAACACGCATTTTGCTAGTATTATTGCATCTTTACCTGTACTTGACAGCTGATTTTGTAAGCTGTCATGTGCCTCTAACAGCCATGGATGGATTGGAGACTCATTCACAGCTGTTTACCAGTTAAATCCTAGTGTCAATCCCTGACAGTGGGATTTATCACTCATTGGTAGAGGAGTGCATCTTTCCCTGCTCTCATCGGCGCACCCATGACATGATCGCCGGGTGCTAATGGGTTGTAATGACAGCCAAGGTTCAGCTGATGACCTGTGTCTGTCATGATGATCCTCCTGTGAAGGCTGGTAGCGAATCGCTATTCACAGGAGATCATTATTTCAATTATACCAAGCAGTGCTAATGCACTGCTATGGATAGCATAAGTGATAGGATGATCGGAGCTTCAAGTCCCCAAAAAGTACTAATAAAAACAGTGAGAAGTGAAGAAAAATAAAAAAATACAATAGTTCAAATCACCCCCCTTGCCCCATTGAAAATAAAACAATTAAAAACAAATAAAAAATACACATAATTGGTAATGCTACATTCAGAAAAGTCCAATCTATTAAAATATTAAATAAATTAATCCGATAGGTAAACAGCATAATGGAATTTTTCCAAAAGGCCAGAATTATTTTTTTTTTGGCCCCCGCATCAATGTAATAAAATACAATTAGAGGTGATCAAAACATTATATTTATCCATAAATGGTATCAGTAAAAATGTCAGTTCAGGGAGAAAAATATAAGAAATCATTTAGCTCTAGATCCAGCAAAATAAAAACATTACGGTTCTCGGAATATAGTGTCAAAAACATTGTTTTTTTAATTTTTTTTTCACCCCTTAAAAAAAACTATACATGTTTCATATGTACATACTCATACTGACCTGGAGAATCGTACTGTCAGATCAGTTTTACCATATAGTGAACATACTGAATAAAAAAACAAACAAAAACATTTGAGGAGTCGCACTTTTTTTGCAATTTCATCTCACTTGGAATTTTCTCCCCTGTGTTCCAGTATATTCTATGGTAAAATGAATAGTGTCATTCAAAAGTACAAAGCGTCCCGCAGAAAACAAGCCCTCATATTGTTATATGAATGGAAAAATAAAAAATGTTATAGCTATTGGAAGAAGGGGAGGAAAAAATGAAAAAGTGAAAATACCCATGGCATGAAGGAGTTAATGAGTAATAACTATTAATATGACATTCTATTTCCATATATGTTACTCTTAACATGTAATGGACCAGAGCATTATATATCACATCATAAAGGAGCATGAACATTAACATATACATCTGATGAGCCACAATTAGAAGCCAACATATATATTACGCTGAGATCTGTTGTCTGTTCAGATGCATAATATCTAACAGGGAACATTTATAATTACTCCATGGACTAGCTGGAGGCTTCAGGGCAACCAAATGGTGGGAGCTGTGTTACCGTGTTCTGCAGTTTATTTCAGCACTCCAGTATTGCCTAAGGCAAAATGATTCAGAGAGATCGCTATCCTATCTGCAGGGAGCCAACAGATCAGCAAAACAGCATGAAAATGCTGCCTCTCCCATATATTATATCGGTATAATTCATCATTTTCTTTCAACTCTCTTACGAAATCCTCATCTTCCTTCATAAAGTCAGTGCAAGTGTAAAATAATTCTGACCGCAGCGCCAAATATCTTTTCAGAAATGGAAATGGGAAGCTTAGTATTGATCTCTTTATATCATAACTAGTGTATAAATCATATTGACAAGACATAAAACTCCATTTAGAATTATTACCTTCCCCAACTAGTTTCCATTATTAGCAAACTATATAACCTAATGAAATAGGAGAAAGGTTTTAGCTTTATAAGTATATCCTCCAAACCTTCCTATGTTGGTTTCTCCTAAAAATTTGTTTCCAGGACATTGACACTCTTCTCATTTCTTCTGATGTTAATCGAGATTGTTACTAATCTTTGTAGCCTCTACATGACAATGCTTCTTCCATTAGAGCCACAAGGAAAAGGGATGTTTCGGCACATCCACGGAATAAAAATATTTAGTTTCTTTGCTAGAACATATTTAAAAAATGATGGGCTCACAAATAGTGTTGAGCGGACCCAAACTGTAAAAATCCGGATCTGTGCGGTTTCAGCGTCCGATCCGGGTCTGACCCGGACCCGGGAATCCGGCTGCACGATGCGGATTTGGAATTTCTTTGGGTTTTCTCTCTCTCTCTCTCTCGTCCCCGGATTCTACTCCCCATTGACATATATAGGGCCGAACTCCGGATCGGATCCGGACTTCTTTTTCGACCCGCTAGACCCGATTTTACACTATCCGCTCAACTCTACTCACAAACCATCATTGTGCCTTATACCAATGTCCTGATGCGTTTCTGGCGCAAAACAGCGCCCTTAGTCAAGCCACCATTGTGCACTATACCAATGTCCTGGTGCATTTCTGGCATAAAACAGCGGCCTTAGTCATAGGTCCTATGACTAAGTGCCCTGTTTTGTGCCAGAAACAAGTCAGGACATTGGTATAGGGCACAATGCTGGTTTGACTAAGGGTGCTGTTTTGCGCCAGAAACGCGTCAGGATGATGGTATAGGGCACAATGCTGGTTTCTGAGTTCATCATTTTTTAAATATGTTCTAATAAAGAATTTAAATAATTTTATTCCATGGATGTGCCGAAACTTCCCTTTTCCTTCTGGCTCATGGTCTTCTGGCAGACTTTGATTTAGGCACTCTCATAATCAAGCAGCACACCATGGATTGTAATGTCTGAAGCTCCCCCACCTGTTTTGCTTCTTCCATTACACTTTCTTTATATCTTCACTATTATGATCTGCTGTACACTACATGTGGTTGTGGACCAAAGTACCAGCGGAGTTGGAACAAGGGCAATTAATTGTAAGTCTATTATCCTAAGTACCTAATGGTGAAGTTCCTTGGAGGATATCATTAAAAGTTGGTATGTGTGTATTTTGAAAATTAAGAAATGGATACAGCTATATTTAAACTCTTCACCACCAGACAAATTTCCGTTTTTAGTTTTTGTTTTTTCTTCCACTTCTTCCAAGAGCCATAACTTTTTTATTTTTCTGTCAATATAGCCATGTGAGGGTTTTTTTTTAGTGGAACGAGTTGTACTTTTGAATGACCCCATTCATTTTTCCACATATTGTACTAGAAAATGAGAACAAAATTCCTTGTATAGTGAAATTGCAAATAAAGTGTAATTCCACATTTGTTTTTTGGGGGAGCTTATTTACAATTTTCAATATATGGTAAAACTGACGTGGCATTATGATTCCCCAGGTCAATATGAGTTTGTACCTAACATGTATAGTTTTTTTATATTTAAGTTATGAAAAAATGCAGAAATTTGTCAAAAAGAAGAATAGTGCTTATGTCTATATTTTCTGAGAGCCATGCAATGTTTTGTTCACCTTTTTATTGCAATGTTGTGGCGAACAAAAAAATTGAATTCTGGCAGTTTAATTTTTCTTCTCATTGCAACCGTTACCAATCAAAAGTAGGGTGATTTGAACTTTTTTTACATTTTTTAAACTTATTTTTACAGTTTTTATTGTTTTTACTAATCCTAATGGGACTTGAAGCTGATATATTCCGATCACTTGTGCTGTACAGAGTGATGATTCAACACTGCTCTGTACAGCACAAATGCTGTCTTCCTATGGAAGTCGATGATCAGCCGGTGTTCACAGGAACTATGTAAGGACAGTGCAGAGATCATCAGCTGACCCCCGGCTGTCTTTACAACCAATTGGCTCATCTCGATAACATCATGTGGCCACTGATGGGGCAGGGAATCACAAGCTGCCCGCCGGGGTGCATTAAATCTTGCTGACAGAAGGATATATCTGGTTAACAAGGGCAGGTGGATCTTCACTCCACCCACGTCTGTTAACTGTACCTGTCGATTGAGCAGCTAAGTCAATATGTGCAGGGAATCATGTGGGCTTGCAACATAAGCCGCATTAAGGAGACAGACACGACCTTGAAAGTACTGGTACGTCCAAGGTCATGAAGGGGTTAAAGTGTCAATGTCATTTATTTTTCTTCTTTTTGTACATAAATTAATAGTATTCATTAAATTAAGAACCTTTGTAATATATCTTTTCATAAAAATCTAAAACAGAAAACAACAGTTTCCCTTCAAAATAGCTAATCCAAGGAGAAATGATTGGTGCATATTGAGGGGTACTGTAACTGCACCCCTTGTCACTGGCTGACAGCTAGCTCTGCAATATAGATGACTGTCAGTGTGTGTGTGTGTGTGTGTGTGTGTGTGTTGATATTTGCGTAAAAGAACAATATTCAGAATGTAAAATTGAAAAATTTAGGTAACCTAAATTATGTCCTTCTGAATGAGCCCTAATGGTTTATGTGTTTATGCCTTATTCCAGCCATACAGTAGTTGAATATGATGTATAGCCTTTTGATTGAGCGAAAAGCCCATTTGAGTGCTTCATATTAGCAGACCTACACTTCTGTTATAGATGATGCTCCAGCTGTGCAGGTTGCTCTAGACCAGTGTTTCTCAAAATCCAGTCCTCAGGACCCCCAACAGGTTATTTTCTCAGGATTTCCTTAGTATTGCTCAGGTTAGAGAATATGTGGCTATTTTTGATGTCTTGATAGTCATTCCATCACCCGTGCAATGCTATGGAAATTTTAACAATGTGTTCTGTTGGAGGCCGTGAGGGCTGGAGTTTGGGAAAGACTGTTCTAGACCATATATACAAAAAATCAATATAAATACAAACACAAACTATAACAGACAAAACAACCAGGATTATTTTCATTTCAGTATTCCTTTCATCTCCATAGTAATTCTATACCTATGGCTTTTGAGCTTACATAATATAACAGACCTTTACTGTTGCTAACAAATTCTATATCAATGTTCTGCAAAGTCACTCTCCTGAATTACTTTCATTTGAAGAATCAGGTTGTTTATATTATGAACGCCATTTTTCACAAACCTACTATATAATGGGGTTTACTTTCTTCTTACTCTCTCTTAGGCCTCCTTTACACGTCCGTGAAAGCCATGTGCATTTTCAATGGACTTGTAAAAGGTGCGTAAGGCCCTTCGTGTGTCGTGTTTTTGGCACACGTGTGTTCTCCGTGTGCTATCCGTGATAACACACGGAGAACAAGAACTTTCTGCTCACCTGTCTCTGGCGTTGCTGTCCGTGGTGCTGATCTACGGTGTCCGTCCCTGACGACTCCCTGCACGTGCTTCCAGTCCTCTGTGCCGTGAATATGCAATGAGCATAATGAGCGGGGTTAGAAGCAAGTGACAGCAGCAGCAGAGACAGCAGGGCTGGAGAAGGTGAGTATAGAAATTCATTTTATTTCATAGGCACGTGTGTTTTCTCCGGTACATGTCACACTGATGTCACACGGGTCACATCTGTGTGATCCGTGTGACACCCATGCTGCCGGTGAAAAAACGGAGATGTCAACGTGTGGGGCACATGGACACACGTATGCTCCACACGGACACACGGTCCATGGCAAAACACGCATGTGTGCGCAGACCCATTGATTTTAATGGTTCTATGTGTGCCTGTGTCTCCGGTACATGTGAGGTCCATTTTCACACATACCAGAGACACGGATGTGTGAAGGGGGCCTTAAGTGTTTTCTAAATTTCTAAAGCTTGACTGGTTCATTTTCATATTTTACGACATTAGAATGAGTTTAATGTCTGCTCATTAGCTAGTCATTTCTATACTATTCCTGTACAACATCTTAAGTTTCTCCTTGTTTGTCCCATTTGTCTTGTCATTGTTTTATACATGAGTTTCCAGCAGTTTCCTCAATGTTTCTACAGCACTAAGCCAACTCTACAGACCTTCATTATTTATTGTTTGCGGGCTCTAAACAAGACGGAAATGTAATTCTAAAATTTTGGATTTAATTACCATAAACATAATAAGTAATGTAGAGTAGTTTGCTCATTGTTTAATTTTTCCATTTACAGCTCAAAATTGTTCTGATCTTTCAAATGGAAACTTGAGGTTACACTGTCATTTTCTAAAGGGTTCAGACATCCGTTTTTCACAACATCTTTATATCTTTGCAGAATTAGATTTTTTGTTCCTTTATTAAAAACCACTCAGCATATGGCAAATGTGCTTAATCCTGCACAATTGTTTTTCTGCATCACAATATATCTATCCAAGCAGAACTATAATGTGTTTATTTTCACAGTATTTCTTTTATGTCACTCATACAAACTTTAGAGGACACAAAATAAAATGATATCATACTTTGGAATATCTTTATACAATGTACATAGCATATTGTGTATGAGTGTATGTATTCGGCTCAGAAGCTGAGCATGCTCCTTCCTCGGAAAATGCTTCCTATCTTGCAGCTAACAACAGGTCTGATAGATGCTGTTTCAACCATTAATTTAATGTTACAATTCAGAGGAGACATGCACTTTAATACCACTGTCAATCATTGACAGCATATAAGTGGTGCATTGATTCAGGCTCTTATATGGCCTCCATACACGATTGCAAGGTACCGTATTTTTCGGACTATAAGACACACCCTGGTTTTAGAGGAGGAAAATAGAAAAATAAAATTTTAAGCAAAAAATGTGGTCATGACACACTGTTATGGGGCGAGGATCTGCTGCTGACACTGTTATGGGGGTAATGCCCCCAAATTCTCTACTAAGGTATCCCATCCTGGTAATGATCCTCCTGCCTTGTATATTACCCTCATCCGTGTATATATTTCCCTCATCCCGGTATATATTCCCATCCTGTTAAATATCCCCATCCTGGTATAGCCCCCATATCTTGTTATATACCCCCATCCTGATAAATACCCCTATCCTCCTATTTTCCCCCATCCTGCTATATACCTCCATCCTGCTATATACCCCCATCCTGGTAAATACCCCCATCCTGCTAAATACCCCCATCCTGCAATATACCCCCATCTTGCTATATACCCCCATCCTGCTATATACCCCAATCCTGCTATATAGCCCCATCCTGCTATATACCCCATCCTAATATATACACCCATCCTGCTCATAATATACCCCCATCCTGCTATATACCCCCATCCTGATAAATACCCCATCCTGGTATATGCCCTCATCCTGCTATATACCCCATCCTGCTATATGGCCTGTATCCTATGGCACAGAAAAAAAATAAACATTTATGCTCACCTTTCCTCACTCCTTGCAGCATCGATCATCTTCCTCTCTGCCAGCAGCAGTGCCGCTGACCTGTGTGGAGCCGTTCCCCTGCAGCATCACGATGTCCTCCTGTCTGCCGGCTCGCTGATGTGTGTGGAGACTAGCGATGTGCACAGGGATGACGTCATCGCTGTGCTCACCGATCTCTACACAGATCAGCTGGCCAGCAGACAGGAGGACATCGCAATGCTGCAGGGATCAGTGGCTGGTGAGAATACCGTACTTATTCACTGCCCCCATGCTGATGATGATGCGCGAGGCGCAGTGAAAACAGCCGCACATGATCACTCCAGGCTGTAGTTGTCAGGGGTGATCACGCGGGCCGGCTCTTTACTATGTGCACATCCCCCGCCCATCACCCCGCCCACCTGTCAGCGCCGGCTTCAGCGCTGAGAGATGATGGGCGGGAGGATGGGTGTGCATATGAAATGAGTGGGCCCACGTGGTCACGGCAGGCGCTGCTACAGCCTGCTCGTGCCGCTGATGACACGCTCCACCGCAGCACCCTCATTCCCCGCAGCCATGCCCTACATTCAGACTATAAGACGCACCCCACAGGGGAAAAAAGTGCGTCTCATAGTCTGAAAAATATGGTAGATTGCTAAGGCAGTTGAGGGCCTAGGTAAGTCCCCTATTGCTACAATATCTTTATGCTTTTAGATAGCTATATTCACTACATACTGCAATAATCAAGAATTTCAGTACATTGTGCTAGTAATCAAACAATCAGATTTTAAAGACACACATAGTCTAAAAAAACAGGGGAAATAAAAAAAAGTACAAAAATAAAAACTAAATATAAAAATTCTAATCACCCCCTCTTCCTCAGTGAAAAAGAAACAACACAATACATCCCAAAGTAGGTACACCTGCCCCATTTTCAAATATCTTATTATATCTTTTCATGGGACAGTACTGAATATATGACACTTTGATACAATATAAAGTAGTCAGTGTACAGCTTGTATACAATGTAAATTTGTTGTGCCTTCTAAATAACTCAGCACACAGCCATTAATCTCTAAACTGCTGGCAGTGGTACACTCCTAAGTGAAAATGGCAACATTTTGTCCAATTAGCCATTTCCCCTCCCTGATGTCATGTGACCTGTTAGTGTTACAAGGTCTCAGTTGTGAATGGGGAGCTGGTGTGTAAAATTTAGTGTTATCGCTCACATACTTCCTCATACTTGTCATTGGAAGTTCAGCATGGCACCTTATGGCAAGGAATTCTCTGAGAATCTGAAAAAAACAATTGTTGTACTACATAAAGATGAAGCATAGTGGCCAAGACCATACAGCAATTCAACAAGCCATGTTCCATTCAGAACAGGCCTCGCCATTGTCGACCAAAGAATGTTAGTGTACATGCTCAGCGTCATTTCCAGAGGTTGTCTTTTTACAGTAGATGTGTGAGTGCTGCCAGCATTGTTGCAGAGGTTAAAGGCAAAGGGGTCAGCCTGGCAGTGCTCAGACTAAAGTCCACATACTGCATAAAATTGGTCTCCATGGCTGTTGTCCCAAAAGGAAGCCTTGTCTAAAGAGAATGCACAAGAAAGTATGCAAACCACTCAAAACAAGCAGACTAAGGACATGAATTACTGCAACCATGTCCTGTAGTTTGATGAGGCCAAGATAAAGTTATTTGGTTCGGATGGTGTCAAGTGTATGTGGGGGCAACTGGGGGAGGAGTACAAAGAAAAGTATGTCTTGCCTCTAGTCAAGCATGGCGGTGGGAGTGTCATGGTTTGGGGTTGCAAGAGTGCTGCTGACTGTCAGAAGCTAAAGTTCATTAGAGGACCATGATTGCCAACATGTACTGTGACATACTGAAGTAAAGCATGGTCCCCTCCTTTTAAAACTGGATTGCAGGTCAGTATCCAACATGATAATAACCCCAAACACACCTCCAAGATGACCAGTCCCTTGTTAAAGTAACTGAGGGTGAGGAGACTGGACTAGACAGGAATGTCTTCAGATCTAAACCCTATTGAAAATCTGTGGGCATCCTCAAAGGAAGGTGGAGTAGCGTAAGGTCTCTAACATCCACCAGCTCTGTGATGTCATCATGGAGGACGGAAGAGGATTCCAGTGGAAGTTCCAGTGGGAAGCTCTAGTGATCTATATTTCCAAAAGAGTTATGGCAGTGCATCAAAATAATGGTGGACACACAAAATATTGACACTGAGCACAATTTGGCAATTTTAAGGGGTCTACTCACTTTTGTTGCCAGTGGTTTTAGCATTAATGGCTGAGTGTTGAGCTATTTACAGGGCACACCAAATTTACACTGTTATACAAGCTGTACACTGGCTAGTTTACATTATATCAAAGTGTCCCATCTTCAGTGATGTCCAATGAAACAAAACAATAAAAGATTTACAAAAATATGAGGGGTGTACTCACTTTTTATATGTTGTATGTAGGGCTAAATACTCTCCGTAACCAGCCCTTTATAGTGTCTGACACCTAATTGCATGTTGAAAATCACAGTCTTTATAAACTCTGTTTTTAATAATAGGAATTACTACTTACCGGTAATGATGTTTCCAGGAGCCATCATGACAGCACTGTAGGAGTTGCTCCTTTGACCTTTACAGGGACAGGAAAACGCAAGAGGTTAAAAGCCCCTCCCCATCCCCCTCTCCTCAGTGATTTTTCAAGTACCACACCAGGATGGGAGATAACACCATTTTATTAATGCATAAACGTACAACAAACACGGTACAGAATCAGACGGGAGGGAAATAAGAGTGCTGTCATGATGGCTCCTGGAAACATCATTACCGGTAAGTAGTAATTCCTATTTTCCAGGACGCCACATGACAGCACTGTAGGAGAATTCCAAAGTAATCCCTATGAGGGGGGGACCACAGCCTGCAGAACCTTTCTACCGAACAATGTATGTTGATCAGTGAGAAGATCCAGTTTATAGTGCTTACAAAACGTGTGGGGACCAGACCACGTCGCTGTACGGCAAATTTGTTCTAAGGAAACCCCCGCCCTTTCCGCCCATGAAGTGGACAGAGCTCTGGTGGAGTGAGCCCTAAGGTGAGTAGGGGGATCCCGACCCGCGGACTGGTAAGTAGCTGTAATAGTAGACCTAACCCACCGAGACAGAGTTGTCTTAGACACCGTCTTCCCTTGGTTTTTTCCCGCAACTTGCACAAATAGGGTTGAATCTATTCGCCAGCTCCGGGTAGCTTCCAAATAAGCCAGCACCGCTCTTCTGACATCCAAAGAGCGAAGGGATTCTTCTGGTTGGATGGAGAGTCGGAACAGAACGCCGGCAAGACTACTTCTTGTTCTAGATTAGTCGTGGACACCACCTTCGGCCGGAACGTTGGATCAAGCTTCAAAATGATTCTGTTGGGCAGGATCTGGAGATATGGAGGTCGAATGGATAAAGCTTGCAGTTCTCCAATTCTCTTCGCAGTGGTAATGGCTACCAAAAAAGCCGTTTTGAAGGATAATTGCTGAATAGTTACATTATCCAGAGGTTCGAACGGAACTTCGCAGAGTCCATTGAGAACTAGACCCAGATCCCATGGAGGAACTGTGGATCGAATAGTAGGCCGCAATCTTTGAAGTCCTTTGACAAAACGGACAATCCAAGGATGGGAAGCGAGGGAAGTATCGAAAAACACACTGAGCGCCGAGATCTGGACTTTTATTGTACTGGGTTTCAGGCCCTAGCGGAAACCTTCTTGAAGAAAATCAAGGATTCGAGGAATATCTGGATGGGCACTGTCCTTCGGTTCCTCACCTAGGAAGGCACAAAACCGAGTCCATATCCGCCGATAAATTGCCTGAGTAACCGGCTTCCTACTGGCTTGTAGGGTAGTAATATCCGCTGCGGATAAGCCCTTATTCTTCAAGAATCGCCCCTCAGGATCCAAGCCGACAGATGAAGATTGGGAAGATCCTGGTGGAACACTGGACCCTGGCTGAGTAGATCCTCCTGTAGGGGAAGAAGAACGGGCTCGTCCACCGCCATGTTGTTCAGGAGCGAGAACCAGCTCCTTCTCGGCCAAAACGGAACAATGAGGATGACCTTGGCCCTGTCCTGTCGGATCTTCTGAAGGACTCTGGAAATCAAGGGAAGAGGAGGGAAGGCATATGCCAGTTCCATGACCCAAGGTTGAGACATCGCATCCACTGCTGCTGGTCGGTCATTGGGATTGAGAGAGAAGAAGTTCTTGCACTTCGAGTTGCTCCTGGACGCGAACAGGTCCCAATGAGGCATCCCCCACTGGGCAATTAGTGACTGGAACACTGAGTCGTTGAGGCACCAACCTGTGGGGTCTATCCGGTGTCTGCTGAGATAATCCGCCAGATGATTGTCGGATCCCTTCAGATGGACAGCCGAAATGGACAGAACAGATGTCTCGGCCCAGCGGAAGATGAGGTGCACCAAGGCTTGCAACTGGTGATGTCTCGGGCCGCCCTGGTGTCTGAGAAACGCCACCGTTGTTACATTGTCCGAGAGGATGCGGACATGTTGATGCAGAAATAGGTGTTGTCTGCTGCTGAGGGCCTGCCAGACTGCGTTCAACTCCCTGTAGTTGGAAGAGTAGGTCATCGACTGGTTTGGCCATGTTCCCTGGAAAGAAACCTTGCCCACGTGTGCCCCCCAACCTGTTTGGCTGGTGTCGGTAATGAGCGTAACCGATGGCGAGTAGTCCCAATGAACTCCCACCGAGAGATGCTCCTTGGTTGTCCACCATTGCAGAATGCGTCGAAGCCGCAGCGGAAGGATGATCTTGCGGTTCAAGGTGGTTCGGCTGGCCAGTGAGCAGTGGCGACCCACTGGTCTTGAAAGAATCAGTTGCTAAAGCGGTCTTGAATGGAACTGGCTCCACCGTACACATGGGATACAGGACGTCATCAGACCCAACACCCTCATAGCTTCCCGGATAGTGCACTTCTCTTGACTTCGGAAGGCCCGTATCCTGCGTCGGAGTAACCTCACCTTCAGGGCCGGTAAGAATGACATTCTGGCATCCGAGTCCAGAAGTATGCCTAAGAAGATCTTTCTGGATTCCGCCAGTAAATTCGATTTGTGAATGTTCACCATCCACCCCAGAGACTGGAGTTGGAATAGAGCGAGAACCACCTGGTGAGACAATTCTCTTGGGTTGGCTGCAATGCGGAGATCGTCTAGGTATGGAACGATGGTGACACCCAGTGTTCTTAGGTGGGCCACCACCTCCGCCATAACTTTTGTGAAGGTTCAGGGAGCGGATGACAGGCCAAAAGGAAGACACCGGAACTGGTAATGATAGATTACACCCTGTTTTTCCAAAGCAAATCTCAGGAATTTTTGACAGGCGGGGTGTATAGCTATATGATAATATGCGCTTGACAGGTCTATTGTGGCCATAACCGAATGATGACTGATGAGTGGGATGGCAGATTTGATGGATTCCATACGGAATTTTTTATAGCGAACGAACCGATTCAGGGGCTTGAGATTGATAATGGTGCGCACATCTCCCGACGGTTTTAGAATGGTAAAGAGACTGGAGTAGTGGCCCCTGAAGTGTTCCCGAGGAGGAACCGGACATATTGCTCGGGTACGTAACAGATTTTGGACCTCGGACCAGAGACGGCAGGATGAGTCTGGGGAGTGAACTCTTATGAGAAGAAATCTGTCGGGGGGCACCCGAGAGAATTCTATCAGGAGACCTCCTGAGACCACTTGGAGAACCCAAGGATTGGACGTGATACGTTCCCACGCCGCTTGAAACCCCGCCAGACGTGCGCCCACCTTGGCGTCAGGATCAATTTTGTTTTTTTCTAGTGTCAAAGGAGGGATTCCTCTCTTTTCCTCCTTTGTAATAATTCCATCTACCTGATTTACCCCTACTTTTGTAGTCAGGATTTCTAAAGGAACGAAACCAACGGGTAGGAGGGCCCCGACGAGTCTTTTCCTCGGGGAATCCCCCTTTCTTATCAGATGCCTTTTCTAGTATATCGTCTAGAGTGGGACCAAAAACTCTCACACCTGAAAATGGGATAGCACATAATTTGTTTTTAGAGGCGCAATCCCCCGACCACGTTTTTAACCATATGGCCCTGCGGGCAGAATTAGTTAATGCCTCATTTCTAGCAGAAAATCTAATCGATTCCGCTGAAGCATCTGCCATAAATCCTGTGGCAAGTTTCAGGAGGGATATAGAATCCTGGACAGTCTCCCTGGGAGCCCTATCCACAATCAGGGATTCTAGGTCATCTAACCACCTGGACATGGACCTGGCCACTGAAGTAGCCGCAATGTTAGTCTTGATAGTGGTGGCTGCAGCTTCCCATGCCCTTTTCAGAAGGCCGTCTGCCTTTCTGTCCATTGGGTCTTTCAACCCGGACGAGTCCTCAAATGGGATAGCAGTCTTTCTAGCTACCTTAGCCACCGGTACATCGATTTTAGGTACATCCTCCCAATCCTTAATATCATCCGGTTCGAATGGGAGGCGAGCCCGAAATTCCCTGGGAATTACTAACTTCCTCTCAGATTCCTGCCATTCCTCCATTATCATTGCTCTGACATGGGGATTGACAGGGAATACTCGATGGCGTTGAGTCCTGAGTCCTCCGAACATTTCGTCCTGGACAGACCTCGGTTTCTCCTGCTCCTCCACCATCATTGTCTTTCTGACGGCTCGAAGAAGGTCATCCGTATCACAGGAGGAAAAAAGATACCGACGGCCCTCCTCTGGTGCCGGACCTGCCGTCTCCTCCTCTAACTGGGAATCAGAGTCATAAGAAACCTCTCCCTCTTCTGAAGAGATCCCCATGTCCTGCCGCTGTCGTTTGCGAGGCGTGTCTCGACATTCCAGGTCGGATGATGTACTGGCAATGACCGACTGCACTTCCTCGCGTATCATAGCTCTCATGTCCGTCAGCAGGGAATTTTGTTCACTGGAGACCAATTCAGCTATACAAGGGTCCCACAGCTGCTTAGTGCAGGACTCTGACAGATGTGAATGACAGACTGCACATTTTTTTATCCTGGCTGATTTCCTCTGAACTTTCTTAGGAATAGTGCCGGTGCGTGTCGTGGAAGAATCCTAAAATGAAGGGGTAGACTGAATCAGGTACTACCCTTATCATCCCTGGTCAGAACCCAGGTACACCTGCACTTACTTGACCCTGGGACTCTGTAGGGGCTCCAGCATCCGACCTGTCATCCTCATCCATTACAAGCGAATACAGAGAATAGTGAGCCATCCCCCGGTCCCACGGTTTTATTACCTGTTTGGGCGACGTCAGGGTCCGTTCCCGCCTTCAGTGCTCCATCCCGGATCACCTACTGCCTTCCAGGGCATCACCATATCCCTGACCAGGAAATGCTGCAATCTCTGCACGGCGCATGCGTCAGCGTGCGTGTCATGCTGGAACGCATGGTGTGCGCATACCCGGAAGTGCCTCATGGCCTGCAGTGGACAGCGGGATGCCGAGAGCCCTCACCTGAGGGAAGCGGCTGTTGCCGGGAAATCTCGCTCCACCGGCTGGCTGAGGGACCTCTCCTTTAGAGGTGTCGGCCAGGGGCTGCTTGACCGGCAGGAAGGAGACAGCAAGCCCCCCCGATCCGCCTGGACCCCGTACATCCGACGGTAAGACTTGCGTCCGTCCTGTACAGGGACAGGAAAAACACTGAGGAGAGGGGGATGGGGAGGGGCTTTTAACCTCTTGCATTTTCCTGTCCCTGTAAAGGTCAAAGGAGCAACTCCTACAGTGCTGTCATGTGGCGTCCTGGAAATGTTAATTAGTCTTTTACACTAGTTAATGGGGCATTAGTTTCCTCAGACTAGTTGACTCTCTCAGCATATTATCTCGCCCCTGTCATTGCCAGCTCTTTATAAAGCTCATGTGTGTGGCTTTCTGCAATAACATCATAGTGCCTGTGAAGCCAGGTGTATGCTTCCCGGCATCAGAGAGGTGCGTTACACATGTCCGGAAGGGAAGCTGCAATCTTCCTTACTTCTGGTCATGCGCAGTGCTCCTCTCTAAAGCTGGGAAGCATACATCCGGCTTCAGAGGCACTATGATGTTAAGGTGGTGTCACACACAACGACAACGACGTCGCTGCTACGTCACCATTTTCTGTGACGTTGCAGCGACGTCCCGTCGCTGTCGCTGTGTGTGACATCCAGCAATGAGCCGGCCCCTGCTGTGAGGTCGCCACTCGTTACTGAATGTCCTGCTTCATTTTTTGGTCGTCGCTCTCCCGCTGTGACGCACACATCGCTGTGTGTGACAGCGAGAGAGCGACGAAATGAAGCGAGCGGGGAGCAGGAGCCGGCATCTGGCAGCTGCGGTAAGCTGTAACCAAGGTAAACATCGGGTAACCAAGGTGGTTACCCGATATTTACCTTCGTTACCAGCCTCCGCCGCTCTCACGCTGCCAGCGCCGGCTCCTGCTCTCTGCACATGTAGCTGCAGTACACACATCGTGTAATTAACCCAATGTGTACTGTAGCTAGGAGAGCAAGGAGCCAGCGCTAAGCAGTGTGCGCGGTTCCTGCTCTCTGCACATGTAGCTGCAGTACACATCGTATAATTAACCCGATGTGCACTGTAGCTAGGAGAGCAGGGAGCCAGCGCTAAGCAGTGTGCGCGGCTCCCTGCTCTCTGCACTGTGACATGTAGCTGCAGTACACATGGGGTTAATTAACCCGATGTGTACTGTAGCTAGGAGAGCAGGGAGCCAGCGCTCAGTGTGCGCGGCTCCCTGCTCTCTGCACATGTTGCAGCACAGCGACGCGTGTCGTTATGATCACTGCTGCGTCTGCTGTGTTTGACAGCTAAATAGCGATCATAACAGCGACTTACAAGGTCGCTGTTACGTCACAGAAAATGGTGACGTAACAGCGACGTCGTTGTCGCTGTCGTTTAGTGTGACCCCAGCTTTAGTGTAGCAAGCCATACACAGTAGGGAGATTTGTAAAGCACTGGCAATGACAATGGATCAATGCAAATTATGGTATAACGCTCACAGGAGTGTGATAACATTCTGAGAGGTCCCACTAGTCTGGGGAAACTAATGCCTCATTGACTAGTCAAAAGCCTAATTAGCATATTAAAAACAGTGTTTATAAAGACTGTCTTAAAACATGCAATTAGGTGTCAGTTTAAAGGGATGACTAGCCAGGGTATTTGTCTCACTAGGTACTGTGAAGTACCAAACTAACGTTGAAAGGGAAAGGAGGGGTAACCCTGCGTCTAGAGAAGGGGGAAATGGTGACCCCTGACCAACCCTACTGTTATGTTGGAAGAATATGGAAAAATACAATTCCAAGCTCACTCCGGGGTCAACCGTGCTATGGATGGATTTAGCTGGTCAGAGCCCATAGAGCTGGATGGACAACAATAGACTCCAGAAAAACTGGGTTGAAATTAGAAGGGCGCAAAACAATCGTTATTTGCACACTCAGAGTGAAGTGCCAATTAGCAAACTGAAGTACAGAGGAAGCAGAGCCACAACATGCACACCTACGCAGTAGCATCCGCTACAAATAATAAGGTTCAGGTCTACAGCTATCTTAACCAGTGTTGCCACCTAATAAAGTAAAAGGTAAAAGATAGCAATTTGCTTAACCAGTGCTGTTATACAGTTAGAGGTGAGGCAGACCTAAAGATAACAGTGGCTTCACTAGCACTGTAACTGCCATTAAATAAGATAGGATCTAGCAACAATTTGCTTAGCCAGCACAGTTACTAGTGATAGGAAGGGGAGGATAGCGATAATCAGTACGCTTTACCAGGGCTGACACCGGCTATAATTATTAGGTAATGGATTAGTAGAGAGACCTGCCTAAAAGACCCTCTTGCCACAAAGCAAGAAAAGACTGAGCGCCATCCCGGCATTCGCAGCGTCCCTATACAAGTTAAGCACTGCCTAGCCTCAGCTCATGCTCAATCAGTGTAGCTGATGTCTACAAGCAAGCAACGGCTAATCCGGAGATGCCACGTCGTGCACATGCTCAATGGCCAAAAAGTCAGACTTAGTAAAAGACTCGGCCCGAGCATGCACACACGCCCGCTTTCCACCCTTAGACTCTGGCGCCTGTACTGCCCTTCATAACACAGCTGAGGATTGATCTAAATGCTCAGAATGGCACCAAAGTGGAACTGAACCCGCAGAGTGAGCCTCGGGCAATGGAGAGACAGCAGGCACACTGACTCTGACCCGAGAAGGAGGCCGCCTCTGGAGTACAGCCCTAACACCCATCATTGGCTCCTGGATTCCCTCACTACCCAAGATAGGTTCCACACCTATGTGCCGAGCAGGATAAACTGACTCTTGTTATCTCTGAGCTGGGCCCTAGGTAGGGAACAGATGGGATGAGCACTCAGTCCACCCCATTATGTACTAAGTAACACACAAGAAATACACACAGGGGAAAGTTTACGAATAACTTATCTCCAGATGACTCAGAGAGAGGAACAGCAACAACAACAAAGTTTCTCCAGATGAATACAAGCTGACTGCTTGCACTCAAGACCTGTAAAGGATTTTTTTAAACCTAACACCAGCAAAGAGCAAGGGAGAATGAGAGTATTTAAAAGGACACAAAGGGAAGTGTTGATGATTAACAGCTGAAAGGTGAAGAAATCCACAGGGTCCTAAAGAGAAAGGGATTAATCCCAAGCAGGGAAAAAATAAAAGTCAGGAAGCAGCTTGTGTGGCCAAACGCTGTGACCTTCTACAGCCGGACACCACAGGACTGTCTGTCAAGCGTGACACACCTGTGACAGTATTTAGTAATAAATATATAAAACTGGTGGTTGGAGGGCATGGGGACATGACAAATTCCCTTTAAAGACATTTTGAAAATGTCTACTCCATTAAGTGTCCTTCTGGTATTGCCCAAATTCCCTCATCTGCTGCTATGTGAAGACCTTGGTTACACAGATATACATCGATTTAATAATATATATGTCTGCATGTAATGGATCGCTATACCTCATGCCTTACATTGAGATGAAACAAGTCCTGCTAGTATTTCTCTCTATTCTTACATTCTTTTGTGCACAGAATTGTGGCCGGTAATTTCTGAAATTGTGATTTATAAACTGATCCAGTAATTGTCTGGAGGAGTAGTTAATTTGTACAAACAAGCTTCAATTGGGCAGAGGCCAGAGAAGAAACTTACAAAATGACCCATAACAGGTGTTTCAGTGTCATTTTGTGAGCAAAATGCATTTCAAATCCGTTCAATTCCCCTTCTTGGAGTTACAAGCAATTTCTACTGAACCTATAATCAGTATAAATCCTATCCAAAATCTATTTCAGCCACAGGAGTGTCAAGTAAGAAAAGTGCCAATCATTTTGTTCTGGCCTTTACTCCCAACAAAGGAAATAACCTGCGATAATGGTCCAGAAAGATATACAGAGCTCTGAGCCTCTGTTCTGCACACACTGTGATGTCTAATTCTGAAGATTGAATCAAAACGCCAATATCCTAAAAGTATTTCTTTTTTGGTTTCTTTTTTTTCCCCACTAGTTAGCAGCAGGGATTTTACACAAAAACATCCATTGTTTTGCAGATCTGTTCATGTAGTAACTTCTCTCCATTCATGACATGAAAAAGCCAGCGCTGTATTAGGCCTGCGACACACATCCGTGCCGCCGGCATGTGTTTGTCATTTTTTACATGTACCGGCGGCACGGAGACACGTTAAGCAATGCTACCCTATTGTAGCAGGCACACACACGTAAAACCACACGGAACGTGTGTCCGTGTGCGTTTGTACGTGTGCGTTTTTCAAAGCGCTGACATGTCAGTGTTTTCTCCCGCAGCACGGGTGTCACACGGCCCGCACCCGTACCACACGGGTGTAGTGTGGATGCGGTCCCGTGTGACACGCGCCGGAGAAAACACACGTGTCAGTGAAAAAAAAAAAAAAACATTAACTCACCTTCTCCAGCCCTCCTGTCTCTGCCGCTGCTGCCTCTTGCTGCCGACCGCTGCTCATTATTCTCATTTAATATTTACTTCACTGCCTGGCAGCAGCGGGGAGACGGGAGGGCTGGAGACTGAAGATCAGCACCACGGACAGCAGCACGGACAGCAGGAAGGACCAGGTGAGTATGTAAATTACCGGTTCTACGTGTGCTATCGCGGATAGCACACGTAGAACACACGTGGCCCGCACGTACCAGAGACACGTACTTACCTGCACGCAACACGCAGGGGAAATACGTGTCTCTCGGCACGTGCGTGAATTTCACATGAGTGTGGCAGAGACCTTAAGGAAGATTATAATCTTCTCATTGATCATTGCTAGTGGTAGAAAACAGTATGGGCAATTGAAAAGTATGTTTGGTCCTGTTGTTTTAATCTATGACTTTACAAAATGCTCATCACATGCTAACAGCATGGATATAAATTTGTGCCAGTTTGTGCCCTGGGTCACACAGATATCAATATGATATATGGTGAGAGATGGAGGAATGTTCAGCAAGCTTTCAAAGATTTATTTATTCGTTTTGTTCTGTTGTATGTCGGAGTTAGGGAAACACAGGCCGGTTTGGCAGAGCTTCTCTTCTGAGCCTGCTTCAAAATAAATGTATTAGCCCATAACATTTAAAGATCCGGAAATCTAAATGTTAGGGCTTACATTATAAATGAAGACCGCACAGCGGTTAAAAAAAGGCCAAAGTTTCCTGGAAGAGCGAATAGCGAATCTCACTCATGGGATATAAAATTCATAGAGTATTATCCCTATATGGCTTTTTTAGGGATATATAGTACTCCAGACTTGGTAGCAAACTAAAATAGTTTCAGCTTCACTCATGGTTATTACTAGGGATGATCGAATATCACAAATATTCGGCAATATTCAGCTTCGCGAATATCTGACAAATAGTTTGCCGCTATTATTATTATTATTTATTTATAGAGCACCATTAATTCCATGGTGCTGTACATGAGAAGGGGTTACATACAGAATACATACACAAGTTACAGTAGACAGACTAGTACAGAGGGAAGAGGCCCCTACCCTTGCGGGCTTACATTCCATAGGATTTTGGGGAGGAGACAGTAGGTGGGGTGTAGATTGGGCGGCAGCTCCGTATGGTGGTCGGGCAGCAGCTCCGTACGGTGGTCGGGCAGCAGCTCCGCACGGTGGTAGGGCGGCAGTTCCGCACAGTGGTGAAGCAATGAGGTCATTGTAGATTATAAGCATTTCTGAACAGATGGGTTTTCAGGTTCCGTTTGAAGCTTGCAAGGGTAGCAGATAATCTGACGTGTTGAGGCAGCGAGTTCCAGAAGACTGGGGATGCTCGGGAGAAGTCTTGGAGTCGGTTCCGTGAGGAGCAAATGAGAGAGGAGGAGAGAAGGAGATCTTGGGAGGACCGGAGGTGGCGTGTTGGGGTGTAGTGGGAGATTAGTTCAGAGATATACGGAGGAGACAGATTATGCACAGCTTTGTAGGTCAGTGTTAGTAGTTTGAATTGAATACGGTGGAAGATTGGAAGCCAGTGGAGGGACTTGCAGAGAGGAGAAGCGGGGTGGTATTGAGGACAGAGGTGGATTAGTCGGGCAGGAGAATTAAGGATGGACTGGAGAGGGGCGAGCGTGTTAGCAGGGAGGCCACAGAGGAGGATGTTACAGTAATCGAGGCGGGAGATTATGAGGGCATGTACTAGACTAGCATTTTTGTAGATTGTGAGTTGAGGAAAGGACAGATTCTGGAAATATTTTTGAGTTGAAGACGGCAGGAGGTGGTGAGGGATTGGATGTGTGGTATGAAGGAGAAGGCAAAGTCAAAGGTCACTCCGAGGCAGGGAACTTTGGGTACTGGCGAGAGCCTGGTGTTATTTATTGTAATAGCTAGATCAGGTGGAGAGTGTAGGTGAGATGGAGGAAAGATGATTAGTTCAGTTTTGGCCACATTGAGCTTTAGGAAGCGAGAGGAGAAAAAGGAGGATATAGCAGATAGACACTTCGGGATTCTGGACAGCAGAGATGTGACATCTGGGCCAGAGAGGTAGATCTGTGTATCATCGGCATATAGGTGGTACTGGAAGCCATGGGACTTTATGAGTTGTCCCATGCCAAATGTGTAGATAGAAAAATGTAAGGGTCCCAGGACAGAGCCTTGAGGGACGCCAACAGAGAGATGGCTATGCGAATATTCGATGCGCAATGTAAGTCTATGGGAAGCCCAAATAGTTGCTATTCGGCAACTATTCGAGTTTCCCATAGACTTACATTGTGCATCGAATATTCGCAAATCATCGAATAGTGGCGACCTATTCGGCGAATATGTGCGTTGCCGAATATTTGTGGTATTCAATCATCCCTAGTTATTACCAATAATAAAATGATAATGATGGAACAATTAACTGATGTATTAATTAGATAGTAATCGGATACATCATAGTTGCATAGTTACATAGGTTGAAAAAAGACCTAGGTCCATCTAGTTCAACCTTCCTCCACCAATTATATATTTTGTCACTAAGTTACTTAAAACCAACAATGTTGTGTATACTGAAGAAATCATCCAGCCCTTTTTTAAAAGCTGTTATAGTATCTGACATTATTACCTGTTGCAGTAGGGCATTTCACAGTCTGACTGCCTAAATGTAAAGAACCCTTTCCTATTTAGCTGCTAGAATCGCTTTTCTTCCACTTGCAGTGTATGCCCCCTGGTCTTTAGTATTGTCTTTGGAAGTAAGAAGTAATAAGTCATGTGCCAGTCTTTTATATTGACCACGCATGTATTTAGACATATAAAAGATCTCCTCTGAGACACATCTTTTTTCTAAGCTAAGCAAATCTAACTTTTACAACCTGTCATCATATGGGAGGCCTTCCATTCCTTGCAATAATCTAGTTGCCTGCCATTGAACTGACTTTAACTTCTGAATGTCCTTTTTAAAATGTGGAGCCCAAAACTGGATCTCATCAATGGATCCAAGATGGTCTAAAGGATAAACTCATTTGTAGCTATTACTTAGTGGACAGAAGGGACTATCAATTGTAGTAAATCTAGAAATGTATTTTTCCTGATAAACGGATCATAATTCTATTATCAAATTGTTATTTTTTTTACAGCTTAGGCCTTTGGCTTTACATTTAGTGGAATACATTTACTAACGAAAATGTGACGTGAAAAATGCTGGGAGTTGCAATTTAGCATTACACAGCCTTTGTCTGTCATTGGCTGAATCACCTCAGCTTGAGATGTATGAGTGTGTAACTCCCAGCATTTTTCACGTCATGTTTTCGTTGCCAGTCAACAATTATCAACGTAATTCAACCACTTCAATGCTACTGAATGTTGTCATTATTAACTTTAGTTTAATTAATCAACAGCAGCGTTAATTACATAGGAATGGGCGTGCCGAGCGTTAGATAGCTGGGAAAAGCTAGTTTACTAATATACAGGTTGACTTTAAAAGGCAAAGTATTGGAGTAGGACAATTCTTCTTGGTGCCCTCCACCTTCAGGCCAAGGCTTACAGTAGTACCACAAATTGCCCAAATCCCTATAGTTGGAAACCCCTGGTCAGCAGATGTTTCCAGGATGTCTAGTGTTTGTAATGACTACTTTTTTAACATGAAAAAATAAAAGATGAATATATTTTAATTACTTCAGTGGACAAGTGCTGGATTTATCTGTTTTCATTCGCATCCATTTCTTTATATTCTCCTCGACATTTAAATTGCAAGGAAGGAAACATTGTGGAATTATAGAAATCACAGGGTCAATAAACATGTTAATCATATGCACATAATGAAGAAAATGGAGACCACATTTTAAAAACATGTTGGTTTGTACTACATCAAAAATTAGTAACAAGAGCAGAAGTACTTTCACCTACGTGGAAGTACTACAACCACCAGTAAGGGGTACTTTGCACACTACGACATCGCAGCTGCAATGTCGGTGGGGTCAAATCGAAAGTGATGCACATCCGGCGTTGCTGTCGATATCAGAGTGTGTAAATCGTTTTTGATACGATTAACGAGCGCAAAAGCGTCGAAATCGTATCATCGGTGTAGCGTCGGTCATTTCCATAATTTCGGAAGGACCGATGTTACGATGTTGTTCCTCGTTCCTGCGGCAGCACACATCACTGTGTGTGAACCCGCAGGAGCCAGGAACATCTCCTACCTGCGTCCTGCGGCTCACGCCGGCTATGCGGAAGGAAGGAGGTGGGCGGGATTGTTTACGTCCGGCTCATCTCCGCCCCTCCGTGTCTATTGGCCGCCTGCCATGTGACGTCGCTGTGATGCTTCACGACCCGCCCCCTTAGTAAGGAGGCGGTTCGCCGGCCAGATCGACGTCACAGGACAGGTAAGTCCGTGTGAAGCTGCCGTAGCGATAATGTTCGCTACGGCAGCTATAACACAATAACGTATGTGCGACGGGGGCGGGGACTATAGTGCTTGGCATCGCAAGCATCGGCTTGCAATGTCGTAGTGTGCAAAGTACCCCTAAGTCTGAATCACAACACCTCACCAGACCAGTATCGAGAACTTATAGCTAGCATTAATGGAATATTCCATCTAGCATGTACAGAGGGGGAGCGAATGTGCCAAGTTTCACTACAGCATGTAAACAAAGGAGACTAACAAGCCACCAAGCAGAGATTAACTTTTTGTAGCCTGCCTATGAATTACAAGTCTGAGGGTTGACACCCAAGTCTGCCTGCACTGATCACAGACATTAATAAAGTTACTAGGCACAGAGCCAGAGTATGTAGCTTCCACAGATCTTAATGCTGCCATGACAGTCGGCAATGTTTGTAAAAACCTGTTTGTGACATACCCTCATTGACAGCATGCCAAAGCATTTAAATGCAGTTCAAATTTGGAGAGAAAAGGGTTAATAGACTGCGCTGCCATAGAAAAGAGGATCCATGTAGAGGGAATGATATTATTTGTCTACGCGTTTCAAAGCCTTATGGCTTCTTCCTCAGGACAAATCAAGCATTTCAATGCAGATATTTCAGTGCATAACACTACATGATACTGTATAACTGGAGATGTAAATATTTTTTTCCCATTTTTTTTTCATAATGTGCATATCATTACTATGTCTATCATTTCTATAACTTTCATATTTTCTAAACTTTTCCTTCTTGGTGATGTAATTTAAATGTTCAGGAGTGTATCCAAGTTATCTATTAACAAAGCCTATTTCAGATACATTCCAATTCTAATAAAAATGACAGCCCAAGAACTGCCACAATAAAGTCTAAAAAATAAAATAAACATCACATTGGTTTAATGCTTTTTTGTTTTAAAGGATTATTTAGTTCTCATCAATTTGATTTTTCTGACCAGTTTTACAATTCTTTACATTGACATATCTATACATTTTATTAAAGAGAACCAACCATATAGTCTAACATCACCAAGGCCAGGCAGCAGACAGAGATGGAAATAGATAGCAAAACCCCACCCACCTGTTAGATATTCTCTAGCTGCTGTCAATCAAATAGCAGTACATTTCTGTAACTTTACATGCACATATTTCTGAAATAAAACATCTAATCTCAGAACAAAAGGGAAGCTTACATTCACCATCCTAGCGCCAGTATAGCACTGGCTATATTTTGTATATGAAAATCCAGATGGCTGGTTCTCTTTAAGTAAGACCTCACATCTTGTAAGGGTTGGACAAAGTCTACTGAGTGTTTCTTTCATTTAATTTGCATTGGTCTAGACTTTAGTGCTTCTTCATTTTATAATATATGTGTGTGGCTTGGAGCTCGTTTTACACTTCCCAATTCAGAAGAGATGTTACAACAAGGACATGTGTCTGCAATAACCAATTATTGGACTATTTTGTTTTTTCTTTAAATAGATTAGTGATTGGGTAAACCCTTTCAATTTAGAAATAGGCACAACTAAGTCATTCTTCAAGTGGTGGCTGCAGGCAATTAGATTTTACTCATTGAACCCTATGGTTATGAAGAGAAGGAGATAATGGTGTACTCTGACCCTTAAGATCTATTACTAACATTGGACCATCTTAAAGGGAACCTATCATGTGCAATATGCAACCAGAACCATAAGATCTTTTATCTTATGCTCATTAGCGCAGGGACTAGTCCCAAGGGCGTTATATGCCCTAACTAGTCCACCCTCATAGCATGTTAGTACACCCACAGAGGCGTGCTAACATGCTATTCAATGCAGCATTACCAGCGGTGACACACGTACCCATGTGTGCTGTGACCATACTTCTGAAAGCTGGGCACTTCCGGATATGAGCAGTATGAAGCCGGGTGTAAGCGTTCTGGCTTCAGAAACGTCTAGTGCACATGACCGGAAGTGCCGAGCATTCAGAAGCACGGTCACATCAGACACAGGTACGCACGGCACAACTGGTGATGCTGCATTGAATAGCATATTAGTTTACCCCTGTGGGCGTACTAACATACTAAGAGGGTGGACTAGTCGGGGGATATAACACCCTTGGGACTAGTCCCTACGCTTATTCGCATAGGATAAAAGATTTTTAGAAATACTTTTTCTAAAGATCTTTTGATCTATGCTAGTGTATACAGGGACAGTTTCGTAGGGATTAGCAATATGCACCCAGAACTTCTCATAAATGAAAGATAGCCTTTCACACATTTTTTTCTATTATATTTAGCATGTATGGAGATGAGACTTTTCCATATATATTTATTGAAATGCCTTTTTACATTATATAAAAAATTGCTAAAACCTCCTACCCGATGCGTGTCAATCTGGCTTTGCACTTTGGGAATGTCCCCACCAATGGGCTCCTGCTGCTTTAGCTCCTCGTTCTTCAGCTGCAGCCATGCAAGAAGCTCCTGCAGAGAGATATGTAATCGCTTCCAGTGCTCCGTGCTGGCTTCTAAATGAGACCTACAAGACATTATGCATCACATTATTGTCAGGGGGAGAAAGATCATGGCAGATGTACAGCTCATTTCATACTGATACCAGTCTTTTTTAGATGAGGAATAATAATTAATGTATGAGCTGCTCTTTGATGAGAATTTATTGCAGAGAAAAAGAGGCCGACTCACATGCAGAGCTACCACGATGAGCTATATTTTACAGTAATTAGAAGACATACTGAAGTTCAATGGCTGGGAATATGATAGAAACAACTAAATATGACCAAATTGGTCAGCTATGACCTTGTTCAGGATATTTCGAAATAGAAATGATTATCATGTTCATGGCGGATAACAATAAATCAATTTATAGGAGCAAAGTTTTTGGTAATTGGCAGAAATCATTGGGTTATGGATCTAAAGCCCGTATAAAAACTTGTGTTTTTTAGGTGTTTTATCGATAGATCTAAACTGAAAAACTGATTGTTTCACCACAGCATCTAGAAATGGCTTCAATTCAGCCATTGACCTCAATTGCTAAAAAAATGATCAGGGTGAAATTTAACATAATGGTACTAATAGAAACTGATATACTATGGTATTAGTCTGAGCTATGTCAAAATTAATGGGAATGATTAAGAAATGAATCCTCAATTTTTTTTTCCAAAACAATGTATGCTACTTTATATTATAGTATTAGTTTGAGTTACATCAAAATTAATAGTAACTATTGAAAAATTAATAAAAAAAATTCTAAAAAATATATGCTACTTCTTACTACTAAGCTAAGGGCACTCTGTGTTCAATCATAAAGTGATTCTATACAGCACTATGTTATAAAGCTATTTTCTTCTATCTTCCCCTTGGAAAGAATTTCTCTATAATATGGCATCTGACTATGGCACGATTTTCTCTATTGGATTTCATATGTACCCAAGAGAAAAAATGTCTGTATGCCTTCAATTTAAAACTAGAGGCGCAGTATGGGTTCATAAGCTCCTATCTGTTCTAAAATATGGCTCACACAGCTCAGAAATTGTATCAAGCTGTAATAATACATGTGGCATTAAAGGCATGCAATCCAACGATAACCTATTATTTGCTAATATCAAAATATCTTCTTACATTGTGGAATACTCATAATATGAGGGTTATACTCTGAATCCAAATTTTAGGAAAATTCGTCAAAATTTTGAAATTTTACAGGCTATTAAAATAAATGAAGTAACACGAGTTCTCAAAATCGGTCACAACTATGTGCAGTTTAAAGTATTTCCACTTGAAAGGAGTGTTACTACAAAAGATTTACTGTATGATTGCATGGGGCAGCATTGAGTGATAGAGTCCATGCATAGTCAACCATAGGGAAGCGACACAGTTGTGTTGTGGCAGAGGATTTTTGTGCCACTGCACTGCAGATGAATATGTTGCGAAATATCTTTGAATTTGCCTGAAATTTAGCACATTATATATAGATATATAATAACTGTCAGATCTCTATGATAACTAAAAGTGGTTCAGATTATAAACTTTTTGCATGACCCTCATAGTCGCACTCTAAAGGGTGCTTTACACGCTGCGACATCGTTAGAGATTGCTAGCGATGTCGAGCGCGATAGTACCCGCCCCCCATCGTTCATGCGACATTTGGTGCTCGCTGCTGTAGCGAACATTATTGCTACGGCAGCGTCACACGCCACATACCTTGTCAGCGACGTCGCTGTGACCGCCAAACAATCCCTCCCTCAAGGGGGAGGTGCGTTCGGCATCATAGCAATGTCACTGCAGCGTCACTAAGCGGCCAGTCAATGGAAGCGGAGGGGTGAAGATAAGCGGGACGTAACATCCCGCCCAAATCCTTCCTTCCGCATTGCCGATGGACACAGGTAAGAAGATGTTCTTCGTTTCTGCTGTCACACATAGCGATGTGTGATGCCACAGGAACTACAAACAACATCGTACCTGTGGCAACAGCAATATTAAGGAAAGGAGCGACGTGTCAACAATCATCGTTTTTTAACGATTTTGCGATCGTTGATCGTTGCTCCTTGGTGTCACATGCTGCGATGTTGCTACCGGTGTCAGATGTGTATCACTAACGACGTGACCCCGACGATATATCGGTAGAAATGTCGCAGCGTGTAAGGCACCCTTTAATCGCATAACGCTTTTGGGTACACATTGGTACAAACAGTATAAAAAAAATATTAACACATATGGTAAAAACATAACAATAATGATAAATTACTGAAAAGTAAATTTAATAATAATAAACTGATTTTGACAGGCACATAGCTAAATGTTCATGGGTCCAGGAGCAAAAGTTAAATTTTTCCCTTACCCATTACCTGCTAATGCCCACCAAAAAGGGTTGTCATGCTGAAAAAAACCTCATATTGTTAAAAGAACATTATTGCAGAGACATTATTCACCTGTTACTGATCCACTACTCCAGTGCCAATGCTCCTATGTTCCTCACAAACAGTAGCAATAATGTGCCCTACTAATATGTGAACACTGCAGCTGATCACTGCCACCCAGGATTTATTGCACTTATTTACAGGATCAAGGAGCTGGGATATTCCTAAAGGAAGCAGTGACATTGGAAGTGGAATAACGCTAGTGTCCACCAAGATCACCAGATATATAGAGAATGAATTAATAGGCAACTGTCCGGCTTTGCATGCCCTGGTGTCTTTCTATGCCTGACGTCAGGTTGAGCAGAATAGACTGCGTGTATCACCTCTTTGTCTTTAGGGTCACTTTACAAGGAATGTATTGAATAAAGGGGGCTTTACACGCTGCGACATCGCTAATGCGAAGTCGTTGGGGTCACAAAATTTGTGACGCACATCCGGCCGCATTAGCGATGTTGCTGCGTGTGACACCGATGAGCGATTTTGCATCATTGCAAAAACGTGCAAAATCGCTCATCGGTGACATGGGGGTCCATTCTCGATTATCGTTACTGCAGCAGTAACGATGTAGTTCGTCGCTCCTGCAGCAGCACACATCGCTATGTGTGACGCCGCAGGAACGAGGAACCTCTCCTTACCTGCCTCCCGGCCGCTATGCGGAAGGAAGGAGGTGGGCGGGATGTTACGTCCCGCTCAGCTCCGCCCCTCCGCTGCTATTGGGCGGCCGTTCAGTGACGTCGCTGTGACGCCGCACGGACCGCCCCCTTAGAAAGGAGGCGGTTCGCCGGTCACAGCGACGTCGCCGGGCAGGTAAGTATGTGTGATGGGTCTGGGCGATGTTGTGCGGCACAGGCAGCGATTTGCCCGTGTCGTGCAACAGATGGGGGCGGGTACCCACGCTAGCAATATCGGGACCGATATCGCAGCGTGTAAAGTAGCCTTAAGGAAGATTCTGAACATAATGTCTATAGAAATGGGCTTGATCTAATAACTCTTTTAATTCAATGACGCTCCATATGTTGAAGACCCATAGGCCAAGCAAAAACAATTTACTTGATGATTATCAAAAGTAAAATGCACAGTTTTCCACTTGATTTTTATTTTTTTCCTGGACAAATTCTCAAAATAAATCACAGAAAGCCACCTTTTCTTACGGACACATTATATAATCGTACTAAATCATTAACATTATAAGTGACACATGTCTGCAGACCATAAATCCTATATGAAGACAATAGCTGCCTTTACTGCGTACTGTAAAAGGGTATAAATACAGTCATGCAAATCAGCTTCAAAACAAATCATGGACGCATCAAATTATGGACAGGATACCCTTGATATATTTATTGAATTTTGATGATTCCATGATCTGTTATGACTATAATGTGCCTAATAAAATTTGTTTGATTTAGAAAAAATTATGGACAGGATGAAAAAGTACCCTATATTTACAGACTGTCTAGAATTTTTAGATGGTTGGCAATGCTGATCAGATGGCAAAAATGAGGAAGAGTAGGCAGATCCTACTACTGTTGTCTTGCGCCTTCTCTCTCTACACAGAACAGTATCATCTATGTGGCCAAACAGGGGAAGGTAAACATAGTGAATACCTTACACCAGGACCTAGACAACTTCTCACCGCCTCTCTCATTTGACAACTCTCTAATACTCACCGTCTGCCAGCAAAACCTCATCCCTATAGTCCCTTAGTCAACATAAGTGCTACAGAAGATGATCTCCTTACTTAGGTACTGGTCAGAAATGTGACCAATGCACCCTTGTTTCTACAGTACATCATTAGATATAAATACATTTGCTAGAATTTTCTGATTTCCATCGCAATGGTATGAAACCAACTAACATAATGACCTAAAATGACGGCAATCATTATTATATTATTTTATCAAACTATCTTTGTTGCAAACCTACAGTATCTGTATGTAACTTCTTTATGGAGTTTATTTAACCACTAACAATTACATTTCCATAGTTCGCATGAGCACCTTAGAAACCTGGATACACGCCATGGTTCATGGCAATCTGGGTAACCTTGCTATCACATGGTCCACAAGGGCACACTTGTGTTTACACTGCCAAAAACCTCACATACCTATCGAGTTATCTCTATGAAAAAACAGATTGACTACTATGACAGTCAAGAAACTGTAGCATTTTTTCATCTTTAACGCTATATATTGCTATTAATTTGCTACTTTTCGGCCAGAAGTTTATGGCTGGTAGAAAATTAGTTTTAATGCCTATTCAACTAAACTTAAAACAAAAAAATATAGACCAACACAATAGCCAGCACTCCGTCCTTTGTTACTATTCTAAATGAAATAATATTTATTCAATTATATAGCGCTATTGATTCCACAGCACTTTATATACAATGGCAACACTGTCCCCATTGGGGCTCACAATTTAAATTCCCTACCAGTATGTTTTTGGAGTGTGGGAGGAAACCGGAGAACCTGGAGGAAACCCACTCAAACATGGGGAGAACATCAACTCCTTGCAGATGATGTCCTTGGTGGGATTTAAACCCAGGACCTTAGTGCTGCAAGACTGCAGTGCTAACCACTGAGCCACCGTGCTGAAGCTATCTTTATGAAAAAAACAGACATAGTTGATATTAAGTACAGAAGGAAATATCTAAAAAAGTAATCTCTAATTTATAAGCACTTATGATATTAATATTTAGATAATTAAATGCTTTCCTGGAAAAGATACATTTCCCTTATGATTCTTGAACATCTTAGATTAATATTCATATTTTTGAGAGGTTTCCAGATAAGTAGAATCACTTTACAATATTTATGTGTTTTTTTTAGTTATACACATGAATAATAACTACAAGGGAGCACATGTACTTTGACTTGAACACAATATGATTATGTAATAGCCATGGGATGTAAATCTTTCACGATACGTTAGCACAATAAGAAAATTATTAAGTTTAATCTCATTGTTTAGTATGTTCGGCCCTGTCCAATACCTGATGTTAAGAGACTTTTTCCTGAGCTCATTCCATCGGATGTTCATATTATCAAGCCTCCTGTGCAATAGAGAGCCATCTTCAGACCCTTCCAAAGATTTAAGGATTTTTTGTCCATTTTCATCCAAAGAATGGAAAACCTCTGTGTGGGCATCAATGTCCGCTTGTAATTCCTAGTATATATATAAAAAAATATTATTATTACATAAAACTGTAGAAACATACTGTATATAAATAAAAATGTCAAATGTAAAGGGTTCTCACCAATGCAAAAAGCTGAAATAAATGATGGCAAAGACTATAAAGCACAGAGGGAAACAACTAATCCATCACCTAAATATTCTATAATCTCTTGACTGGTCAATCACATAAAAAAAACTATTAATAATATATGAGAATTATATAAAGCACCAGTACTGATAACATGTTTTAGCTGAATTTGATTATAGAAAATTTAATAAATTGCTCAACTTGTATCTTACAGTTATTTACTTAGACATCATTAATTAGAATTCATGAATATGATTTATGCAAGTAGTGAAAGTGACATAGTTAAACATAATTGTATTCAATGCATGCAAGAAGGAGACAAGACTGGAAACAAACTCACTCTTTTATAGGAATTAGAATAAAATTAGTGATTACTAGAGTTATGTGTTTTATACAGAATTATACCATCATAATATATGATTACACTAATAGTATGACTCTTACATTGTCTATGTAACAACGTGTATTTGTACTGATCTGCTGTGATCCAAAGTGCTTATACAAACACTAGGAAATTTGGAGAAATAAAAGTTGAAACTCGGTTAATGGAAATTGAATTTAAGGACAATTTTTTATTATTGTTATTATTATTATTATTATTATTGTTGTTGTTATTATTATGTTATTGTTGGTAATAATAAGAAAAATAATTTGGAGAAATAAAAGTTGAAACTTGGGTAATGGAAATTGAAGTTAAGGACAATATTATTATTATTATTATTATTATTATTATTATTATTATTATTATTATTATTATGTTATTGTTGATGGTGATAAGAGAAATAGTTTGGAGAAATAAAAGTTGAAATCTATTATTATTATTATTATTATTATTATTATTGTTGTTAATAACAAGAAAAATAATTTGGAGAAATAAAAGCTGAAACTTGGTTAATGGGTATTGAATTTAAGGAAAATCTATTATTATTATTACTATTATTGCTTATAATAATATTAATAAAATTATAAAAAAAAAAAAATATTTAAAAAGAGAATTTACCAAAACCTTGCATATGCCTCTATGTATAATAGTGCCTTTCTAAAATATATTACTATGAGATAAATTATATATATTTTGCACAGCTAAAGAAGTTGTAGCAGAAGCAGCATTATTACAAGATTGCTCACACAATGTGTTAGTAAGGCAACACGTCCGAATCCGCTCTAACCTTCACATTATATTTCCTCCTATGCAACATGCTTTGAAGAGTGTAACATCAGTTGTACTCAGAGGCAATTCTGAAGTGATGGTGCTGAAGTACCAACTCTTGTTACATAATGTTCTCAAAAACATTTCCCAAAGCAAGATCTCATATTAGAGACAAATGATACTTTGTTTCAGATCCCATCCCCAAGTGTAGGGTGGCGCGATGACCTAATAGAGAACGCGGAAGGGCAAACTCTTGTGTTTAACCGTTTCTCCAACAGGAGACCAGTGTAAAAACTATGAAGCTTCAGCATTATTCAAATCCAAACGGTGACAAAAGGGTTAACATACAGTATACGACATGGCATAATCAAAAGAGGCCGCGTTTTAGCTTTTTCTCTCTCACTTGAGTGTGCCGATTGATGCCAAAGGAAAATTCTTTCACAGGCCTGCTGGCATTCCTCTCGGCCTACATGCTGAATAGATTCTTTGTATTTGAATGAATCTGTATGTTTATATGCCTCTGTTGTAACTTTCTCTCTTTTTTATGGCTTTTATTGGTCAGATAAAATGAAGCTCAGTTTGACTTTAGAGACACTTTAAAACATACTGCATAATTAAGTCATATTACATTATACTGCCAAAGTCTTTAAGATGAAACACATTCAAGCATGCATATATTCTATTTTGAAGATAATTTACATAGTAATATTGTTTCTAAGAATTAAAAAGACATGTCAATCCGTTTCAACCTTTTCTCTTGTAATGTTGATCCAGAAGAAGGCAAAAAATCGTATCAGCCGAGATCAAGTTTTTCTCAGCTTAGGGATAAAATGCCTCTCCAACTCTGAATATAAATAAATAGACTATAAATAAATATATCAATGGCCTATTTCCAGTAATTTAATACCTTTACCTTGTGAAATTATTATCCTTAAAGGGAATTTGTCAGCAACGTTTTGCAATGGAATCGAAGAGTTGCATGATGAAGGGACAGAAAAGCTGATTCCAGGGATGTATCACTTACTGGACTCCTTGGTGTAGGTTTGATGGATCCCTGTTTTCTCTGATGCAGATGTAGCAGTGCTCAGAATGCTGAGTTGTGTATAACCCATCCACACTACACTGTCAGTTTTCTGTGTGAATTGTGCATTCTAATCAAGCTGTCTATCGTTGGTGGGGGCAAGGTTACTCAGATTAGCCTGACTGGCCTGCACGCGAGACCTAGTCTTTTAGTGATAATATCCTGCTGATAAAACATTGATTGTATTGAAACTACAAAACATAGCCTCACCAAAATCAGACTATCTACCCCTACATCATGCTGCACTCAGATTACATAGCAAAAGCCTGCAAACATATTCCCTTTAAGAAAGACATCAGGCCCATTTTTAACTCTTTCCATGTATTTCCTATGATGACTTCCCCTAGCACAGCATTCCTTCCTCTCAATTATATTATTCTAAAGAATCCCCTTCTATGTTGATGTAGAAACCTTCTTTCTCCAAGACTTAGAGGATGCCCCTTGTATTGTATGATAAAAACATGGTATAAAGAAGGGTCAAAATGCAATTTAAAATACATTCATAAGGATGGGATGAAACTGATGAGGAGGAGACACAGATTAGATATTAGAAAAAACTTTTTGACATGGAGGGTGATCAACGAGTGGAACAGGCTGCCACGAGAGGTTGTGAGTTTTCCTTCAATGGAAGTCTTTAAAAAGAGTTTGGACAGACATCTGTCTGGGATGATTTAGTGAATCCTGCTTTGAGCCGGGGGTTGGACTAGATGACCCAGGAGGTCCATTCCAACTCTAATATTCTATGATTCTATGATTCTTTTATTTACTAGACTCAATGCAATATCAGTATAAAGTTATTCCTAGCTTCAAATCTGTCAATTACAAAAAAAAAGTCTAGAGTGTATAATATTGTATTAAATAGATTGACATTACATACTCTCCTTGCATTTTTTTCATAACAATGTCTAGGCTACAAGTAGAGCATATTCATATCTAGCCAGGTGTAATGAGACTAAAGGGTGCTTTACTCGTTGTGACATCGCTAGCGATTGCTAGCGATGTTGTGTGCGATAGCACCCGCCCCCATCAGTGGCACGATATGTGGTGATCGCTACCGTAGCTAACATTATCGCTACGGCAGCGTCACACGCACATACTTGTGCAGCGACGTCGCTGTGACGGCCAAACAATCCCTCCCTCAAGAGGGAGGTGAGTTCGGCGTCACAGCGACGTCGCCGCAACGTCACTAAGAGGCCGGCTAATAGAAGTGGAGGGGCGGAGATGACCGGGATGAAACATTCCGCCCACCTCCTTCCTTCCGCATTGCCGGTGGAGGCAGGTAAGGAGATGTTCGTCATTCCTGCGGTGTCACACACAGCGATGTGTGCTGTCGCAGGAGTGATGAACAAAATCGTACCTGCTGCAGCAACGATATTAAGGAAATGAGCGACGTGTCAACGAGCAACAATTTTTCATGTTTTAGTGCTCGTTGATCGTCGCTCATTTGTGTTACACGCTGCGATGTCAGTAATGGCGCCGGATGTGCGTTACTACCGATGTGACCCCGTCAACATATCGTTAGCGGTATCGCAGCGTGTAAAGCCCCCTTTAGTGCAGTTCAGGATACTAGTACATATCTACAGTATCTGCCATGTGTAAATAGGTGCACATATACTTTGCTGTTCTAGCTCATTGATGACATTGCTCCATCTGTTAGCTACTTGGTAGGGCAGTCATGATGGGTCCAATAATCAAGTAGATGACTGAGCCAAGGGTCTCTTTTATTCCTCCTCAGATACATATGGCCCAACAGTGAACCACTGCCTAAAATTATCATTAGAACGCAAGAAATCAATGACAATAGATTATGTCACCAGTGCCTCTGAGCTTACTTTAATGTTAGGTGATACGTGTCCTTGAGTGATGGGGAAAAATATTTACATTTGACATATGTATAGGGGACCTACTATTTTGTTCATAGTAGACCAAAAAAGGTTTTGTGAAATACAGCATAATACACTTTGTGAGCGCCTTAGTCACTTTAACAGGGTTGTTTCATCTTTTACATGGGTAAAATTGTAAATTGCTTTGCATCCAACTAAAAATTCTCTTCATTCTCAAGATCTGAAGGGTTTTTAATTTTATTGTTTATTGCTCATTGTCTAGGCTATCGGCAACCTCTGCAGTGTCAGAGGTAGCTGTTATCTAGGTATAGAGAATGTGTCCGCATACTTTAGACCCTGCAAGCTTCACTCTCAATTTGGTCACATCACTGGATTCGACCAGCCTCAGTATCTGCTTTTCTCCCGTTCTGTAGAGGTAAAGCACTCATTGCCAACAGCATTGGAGAGTGCACAGTTTGGAGTGGTGGCACAACAATACCACTACTCAGGAGAACACCAGCCATCAACAAGCAGTAAGACATGGCACTGTGGACTGATGTTCTGATAAGAGGTTATTATAATACCATATCTAACAATTCACAAGTAATAATGTTTTATTATTACCTCGTCACCAGGTAAAAAATGACCAGGTTTGCTATTTTATCCAAGCTGCTCCACTACATAATCCTTTTTATTTTAAATGTACCGTATGGTCTTTATTTACAGCTAAGTTTTATAGTCTGTACCAAGGATACTTTGCTCACCAGAATTTATGGGGCTGCTCTGCATAATTACTCTTTGCTAAAGATTTGCACTAAATAAAGATACCCATTTCTTGTGAACTGTGTGGCAGATTTAAATACACAAAAATACTCTGTAGTCAAGCAGCCGAAATAAAATAAGAGCAGAATGGTCCACTTTTCACCTGGTAGCAGGTCGTCTTTAAGGTGCCAGTGGGACTGAGAAAGCCCTTGGGAGACATGTAGCAGTAGCACATATATATGTTTACCTATGATATTTCACCTTACGGTACGATTCCACTAGCGTATAGCTTCCGATGGGTTTGGTTCCACTTGCGTTTTGCATGGGCAAGTGCAATCCGATAAAACATTGGATTGCTCTCACTCTACACTGTGTGCAGAATTATTAAGCAAATGAGTATTTTGATCACATGATACTTTTTATACATGTCCTACTCCAAGCTGTATAGGCTTGAGAGCCAACTACCAATTAAGTAAATCAGGTGATGTGCATCTCTGTAATGAGGAGGGGTGTGGTGGAATGACATCAACACCCTATATAAGGTGTGCTTAATTATTAGGCAACTTCCTTTCCTTTGGCAAAATGGGTCAGAAGAGACATTTGACAAGCTCTGAAAAGTCCAAAATTGTGAGATGTCTTGCAGAGGGATGTAGCAGTTTTGAAATTGCCAAACTTTTAAAGCATGATCACTGAACAATCAAGCATTTCATGGCAAATAGCCAACAGGTTCGCAAAATAACTGCCCATGAATTGAGGAAAATCAAGCATGAAGATGCCTTTTGCCACCAGTTTGTCCATATTTCAGAGCTGCAACGTTACTGGAGTATCAAAAAGCACAAGGTGTCCGATACTCAGGGACATGGCCAAGGTAAGGAAGGCTGAAAAATGACCACCTTTGAACAAGAAACATAAGATAAAACATCAAGACTGGGCCAAGAAATATCTTAAGACTGATTTTCTAAGGTTTTGTGGACTGATGAAATGAGAGTGACTCTTGATGGGCCAGATGGATGGGCCAGAGGCTAGATCAGTAAAGGACAGAGAGCTCCACTCCGACTCAGACGCCAACAAGGTGGAGGTGGGTTACTGGTATAGGCCGGTATCATCAAAGATGAACTTGTGGGACCTTTTTAGGTTTATGATGGAGTGAAGCTCAACTCCCAAACCTACTGCCAGATTCTGGAAGACAACTTCTTCAAGCAGTGGTACAGGAAGAAGTCGGTATCGTTCAAGAAAAACATGATTTTCATGCAGGACAATGCTCCATCACATGCATCCAACTACTCTACAGCGTGGCTGGCCAGTAAAGGTCTAAAAGATGAAAAAATAATGACATGGCCCTCTTGTTCACCTGATCTTAACCCCATAAAGAACCTGTGGTTCCTCATAAAATGTGAGATCTACAGGGAGGGAAAACAGTACACCTCTCGGAACAGTGTCTGGGAGGCTGTGGTGGCTGCTGCACGCAATGTTGATCGTAAACAGATCAAGCAACTGACAATCTATGGTTGGTAAGCTGTTGAGTGTCATAAAGAAAGGTGGCTATATTGGTCACTAATTTTTTGGGTTTTATTTTTACATGTCAGCAATGTATATTTCTAAATATTGTGCAGTTATATTGGTTTACCTGGTGAAAATAAACAAGTGAAATGGGAATATATTTGGTTTTAATTAAGTTGCCTAATAATTCTGCACACTAATAGTTATCTGCACAAACAGATCTCCTCCTAAAGACCTCTTTACACGCTGCAACATCGCTCAAGCGATCTCGTTGGGGGTCACTGAATTTGTGACGCACATCCGGCCGCTTTAGCGATGTCATTGCATGTGACACCCATAAGCGATTTTGAATCGTCGCAAAAACGTTCAAAATCGCTCATCGGTGACATGCCCCCTATTCTCGATTATCGCTGCTGCTGCAGCTAGCAATGTAGCTCCTCGTTTGCTGCGGCAGCACACATCGCTATGTGTGACACCGCAGGAACGAGGAACCTCACCTCACCTGCTCTCACCGGCTGTTACGGTTGCTGCGAGCACTGGAGACTATGTCCAGATTTCTTGCTACTGCACATGTGCGAGCGCTGGAGACTAAGTCCAGATTTCTTGCTACTGCACATGTGCGAGCGCTGGAGACTAAGTCCAGATTTCTTGCTACTGCACATGTGCGAGCGCTGGAGACTAAGTCCAGATTTCTTGCTACTGCACATGTGCGAGCGCCGGAGACTAAGTCCAATCTTGGAGCCATTGCACATGTGCGGGTGACATCATCGCTGACACGAGGTCACATGTCTCTGACACCTTCTATGCCGATTGGTCGCTGGTCATGTGCTTGTGACGTCTTGCTCGGTGATAGGCCAGCATGACGTCACTCCTGTCGTTCTGGAAGCGGATTGGCTCTGGTGTCCTCCATCTTGGATGAGGCACAGAGTCTATATAAGACCCTGACACACGCCGCATGGTGCTCAGTCCTCTTGGTTCATGCATATGAGTAGACGCTCTGTGCGCGTTCCTCTAGGCATTCCTCTGTCTATGCTAGGTGAGCGCTACCGGCAGGGTAGCGTTCTTATACCTTACAGCTTCGGCTGCTGTCCGTATCCTTACCTCTTAGGGGAGCGGACATAGGCAGGTGCCTGAGGCACATGGTCTGGCTGGGCCTTGTGATTGTACTTGTAGGTGGACGTTGCCGCTAGGGTAACGTTCCTTGTACTGCGTCTGGCAGTTGTTCGTATCCTCGCACACTAGGGGAGCGAACAGAGGTAGGAGCTTTGTGCGGCTTACGCTGCTGTTTGTCTCTTTTGCACCACTAGAAGAGCGGACCTAGGCAGGTGCCATATCTAGTGGTTCGTGTCCTCGCACACTAGTGGAGCGAACGCAGGTAGGAGCTTTGTGCGGCTTACGCTGCTGTTCGTCTCTTTTGCACCACTAGAAGAGCGGACCTAGGTAGGTGCCATTTCGCACACATTGCCTTTGTCTCTGTGATTATTAACAGAGATCATTCCACACACCCTCCAAGTAAGGGAGGAATTGCTTTACTTTCTTATTATATCTTTCTGTGAGTTAACAGAGGTATTGCACTCTGCCATAGTCTGCAGCAAAGTCTTTGCACGGTGGACCCTGACTGTCTGATACTCCTTTCGGTTATTATCAGACAGCCCCCCGTAACACCGGCAATGAGGAAGGAAGGAGGTGGGCGGGATGTTACGGCCGCTCATCTCTGCCCCTCCGCTTCTATTAGGCGGCGGTTCAGTGATGCTGCTGTGACATCGCTGTGATGCTGAATGAACCGCCCTCTTAGAAAGGAGGCAGATCGCCGGTCACAGCGACATCGCTAGGCAAGTAAGTAGTGTGACGGGTCTGCGCGATGTTGTGCGCCACGGGCAGCGATTTGCCCGTGTCGCACAACCGATGGGGGCGGGTACGCATGCTAGCGATATCGGTCACGATATTGCAGCGTGTAAAGCAGCCTTAAGATAGCAAAATCTAAAAAAAAAACACTGCAACATCCAAAAATATTAAGCTTTGATATTTATGAGTCTTTTGGGTTGATTGAGAACATAGTTGATCAATAATAAAAAAAATCCTCTAAAATACAACTTGCCTAATAATTCTGCACACGGTGTAGTGCAAAACTATGGGGCAGTATCCATCTGCAATTGCTTTCTCATGCCATAGCGGCATGCGGAATGGATCACAACATGCTGCATTTGGCAGTGATTCCTGGCTCACGCATCCCCATACAAGTCTATGGGAGTGTGTGAAACATTGCACTGCACTCGCATGTAATCCAAGTGCAGTGCGATATATGCAAGAGACAGGCAGCGGAGGAGATGGGGAGAAAGTGTTCCCTCCCTCTTCTCGGCACCTGTGATGCGATCTCAAGATTAGATCACAGTCGCACGACTCGCTGACACTTGCAGCAGAGGGTGATTAGCATATTGGTTACGATGCTCTCGCATCGGAAGCTATACGCTAATGGAACTGTACCCGATGCAAGAGCATCGGAAGTGATGTTCTAATGACCCTTTGCTGCTAGTGTCAGCGTGGGTCATGCGACTGGGATCCAATCTTGAGATCGCATCACAGGTGCCGAGAAGAGGGAGGGAACACTTTCTCCCCATCTCCTCCGCTGCCTGTCTCTTGCGTATATCGCACTGCACTCAATTACATGCGAGTGCAGTGTGATGTTTAACACACTCCCATAGACTTGTATGGGGGTTCGTGAGCCGAGACTCGCTGCAAACCGCAGCATGCTGCGATTCATTTCACATGCTGATATGGCATGAGAAATCAATCGCAGATAGACACTGCCCCATAGTTTTGCATTAGAGTGAGAGCAATCCGATGTTTTATTGGATTGCACTCGCCCATGCAAAACGCAAGTGGAACTGTATTCTTTTAAAAACTATTTTATAGATATACAATATGTCTGACAATGAGATGTTTGTAAAACTGTACATCAATAATTACTAAACTGTAGATATGCTGATCTTATCCTTCTTTATCCGAAAGTTAGAATACCATAGGTTTCTTCATTCTGCAGCCAATATAAGGCAGCAAAATATTAATTTAGCATAGTAAAGCACAATGAAAATTATAATACAAGTTGATTTAATCCTACCAGATGTTTGTGATAACATTTTCTCGAAACAGTGAAGTCAAGCCATATATTGATGTTTATTTCATAAATATTGTGTAATATACATTCATATATATATATATATATATATATATAAAAAGAGAATTAAAAATGAAATAGTGTAATTTTCCAATCCCATGTGACGGGATAAGCTATTAAATCCTTTCCTCTACAAGTTCAATTTGGTTGATTTTCATATCCTTTAGATTTCATTGGCTTTAGCTGTTACTATGGTAACTCATGTCTGCTTAAAGCGTGTGAATGGCACGGCCATTTTACATTTAGAGTGCGGCATCCTCTTTCCGAGGGAAAAAATTACATTTATCCTTGGGAGTAACACGTCATGTATCAAATAGGAAAGTTATACTTATAATATTGGTGAAAATTGTTCCACTCCATCTGTGGCTTGGATAATATATCTCATCTAAATGTAGGGTTTACAGAAGGAATTTACTTGGCAGTCAGTGACTTGTATGACGTTGCCAATATTACTATGTAGGAATTAGCTCATCTAATAATCCAACATAAACATTGTTAAAAATTGATAATATGACCATTGTCATAATGTGATATAATATAATTGTGTGATACGTCATCAATATATTGTAATGTTGCGTTCTGCTGTTTATTGTTGCAATGTCGAAAGTCACTGCACCGGAACTTCTGGGATTCATTTAAAGGAATATCCTGTTTCAATAAGTGAAGCTTGCTTAGAAAGAGTTAAAAGTTATGTGTTTATCTAATATACTCCTCAGAATTATCAAGAGCTCTGCTTGTTATCAATGTATTTTAGGGGAATCTGGTTTCTACTAATTATTCTGAGAGCAGCACAGTACAGGGCATGAGAGCCTGAATCCAAGGATGAGTTACATATCAGGCTACGTTTTGTAGTTTCAATACAATCAGTGTTTTATAAGCAGAAAATTATCACTGCCTGACTACATATCATGAGAAGAGCAATCAGGCTAATATGTGTAACCCCACCCCACCACAGAGTAGCAGCTTGTACACATCTACACAGGAACCTTCCAGTCAAGTATCTAAGCAGGGCTATACACAGCACAAAAGTCTTAGCCCTGCTACGTCTACATCAAACATACAGATTACCTTTAAAACTTCAAGATTTACATTCAGATGTTGAAAATCTGCCATATGCTGGTCACACAGGTCCAAAAAACTTACCACGTGACCAAAAGAGACTTTCATCCTTGAGATGTAAATAATAAAGATTCCCATTCACTTATAACAAGCAGAGGTCTGGAAACAAATTATTCCCACATATAAACTAAAGAATTGCCCATTTTCTAATAAAATGTTAAATATCATTTTCACCATATTTTATTTATGTCAGCAAAGGTACAACTAATGTGAATGTTATTATTATTTATTATTATAGCGCCATCAATTTCCATGGCGCTTTACATGTTAAAGGGGTATACATAATAGGGACAAGTACAATAATCATAAACAATACAAGACACAGACCGGTACAGGAGGACAGAGGTTTCTGCCCACGAGGGCTCACATTCTACAAGAGATAGGTGAGGATACAGTAGGTTAGGGTAGAGCTGATTGTGCGCCACTGTATCAGACTGAGGGTTACGGCAGGTTGTAGGCTTGTCGGAAGAGGTGGGTCTTCAGATTCCTTTTGAAGCTCGTCAAGATAGGCAAGAGTCTGATGTGTTGAGGCAGAGCATTCCAGAGTATGGGGGAGGCATGGGAGAAATCTTGGATGCGATGGTAAGAAGAGGAGATGAGAGGGGAGTAAAGAAGGAGATCTTGTAAGGATCGAAGGTTACATGCAGGTAAGTACCGGGAGACTAGGTCAGAGATGTAGGGAGGAGACAGGTTGTGGATGGCTTTGTAGGTCATGGTTAGGGTTTTGAACTGGAGTCGTTGGGCAATAGGAAGCCAGTGAAGGGATTGGCAGAGAGGAGAGGACGGGGAGTAGCGGGGGGACAGGTGGATTAGCCGGGCATCATAGTTTAGAATAGATTGTAGGGGTGTGAGACTGTTAGAAGGGAGGCCACAGAGCAGGAGGTTGCAATAATCCAGGCGGGAGATAATAAGGGCATGTACTAGGGTTTTTGCAGCTTCTTGGTGTATTCCAATAAATATTGTGAAGGAGAAGTAGTTACCCTCTATTTATGTCGTGATGACTATGGGATAGCCGGGAATTGGGGCTCATATGCTGTCTCTCAAGCTAGATGGCCCTATGCTATCCCTAATCTCAGGGATACTCCTAATGGTGGAGTTGCCTGAGTCTACTTCCTGCTCCTGACCATCTGATTCCCTCTCCCTCTCCTCCCAGGGAGGGACAGGGCATGAGTGTGATGAAACCCACAGATAAAAACAGAAATGAGAAAACCAAAACTCTGTCACACAGTACACACACATGAATACAATAAGAGATTCAGGTGGAAAAACAAGATCAGAAAGAAAGCTACAAAGCAACAGGGATAACCTCTACAACCACACCAAGCAATAAGCAGAACTTTTCACCAGAAAATCTAGGACACTACCCCTCACAGACCAACATAGCCAAACTATAGCTAGCATGGGTGTAAGGATTCAACCAGCACACATATGAAGGAAGCAGATGTGGCATGTCCACAACATATGATTATAGGTGCAAGCAGACTAGCAAAGATTAACTCTGTGACAGTTCATTTCTATGATCCACACTGATACACTGTAATACATTACTACTCTGGCTGCTCCCTGACGTAGCACTAATGAATATCAGACTAGGTTCAAGGGCATAAGTATTTGTCTGGGATCAGATGAGTGAATGAAAAAATTGTCCAATGTTTATCCAACAATGAAGGTGACTTTCATTGGCATTGTCAACCATATTTCATATGGGTACCATCTTTGTGTACATATTTTACATCCGTGTGCCATCTGTATGGCATCCTTACTTATAGATCAATATTTTAAAATATGTATGTTCAAAAGCAGTTTCCTGTGTTAATAATGGTGATGTACTAGTAAAAAAAATTGATGCTATATTGCTGATCAGTATCGGATCTGGTTTATTTTTGCACACCCATAGATTTGTATAGGTGAGTCTGATCATAGATATGGAATATACCAGTGCATTCACATGGACACTCATTATGTATGGAAATAACTGTCATCTGAACCGCTCAGCTGAATCAGTATGCTGTCTAGTTTTTTCTTAGACATTACATATCTGTATAATAAATCATTTGAAAGAGCCCTTTTGAAACCCAACTGTGCAGGTGATAAGGGGGAACCTAGGAGGGAGTCATGTTCTATATGACTACAGCCCTTATGTTATCACACAACTGAAAATCAAAGTAACGTGCAAAAGGAGAACGTCAGAGATCAGCAAATTTGTTAGAGGTGATGGAATTTCACCTTAAACTTAATAAAATAATTTGAATTCTCCTGCCTTGCAAAATTATAGACCATTTTATACATATATATATATATATATATATATATATACATATATATAATTTTGCATATAACGTTGTGTGTATATATATAGATACATAAGTTATAGAAATCAAGGAAAGAGGTTAATAAAATTGCTCATTTTGCCACTCACTTGTCCCACCACTGCCATAGCTCATTGTGTTGCCTTCAGTTTGTTCTGCCTCTTTTCACTTCTTCCTTCAGTGTGACACTCTCTTCCCTCTTCTCTTGGGCTTCAAGGCAGTGCAGAGAGAAGATGGCTGGAGAGGACGTTGTGACAGAGGTAGAAGAAAAGAAGAGGCCAGAAGCAGTGGAGGACCAAAGAGAAGGACAGGTGATAAGTAAAAGGAGTATTTTGTATATATATATATATATATATATATATATATATATATATATATTTTATTTTTATATTTAATTGTATATGCTTTTGGGCAATATAAGTAGTAACGCTCAATATACATTGGATAACTTTGATGTGAATAGAATTTCCTGGTCAAATTCAAGCAATTTGAAGCTCAGCAGATTAGTTCATCTCTGTAGGGTGCTCATTTCTGTAGTCCCAATCAAAAGGCATACCCAATTAATTATTTCCTATAGAACCCCTCTATATGATGGATACAAATGACATTGTATCTCAATATAGGTGTGTAACAATTCAGGAGTTTGGGAAAGCTTCTCGCAGAGATATAAAAATGAGACTAGATATTAATGGGGGAGAAATTTCTTTAAACATACAGCTGACTAAAATTTCTTATGATTTATACGAAGTCACTTAAAAGACTATTTTATTGAAGGCAGAAATTCTCATTAAGCAGCTACAGTAAAAAACTAAGTTAACAATGAACTATTTAAGACACTGACATGCACAAACAAGCTATGAGTTACAATGAACAGCATTTTTGTGTTGCCAAAAAGACTAAATTGCTCCAAATTCTGAAAAACAAATTGTTGCCACATCCCAACACAAAAAATAAGTTTGAAATTTAAATAGATGATTAATGTTAATGAATGTGTAATATAATTTTACCACTTGTGCCTACATTTAGCCTAATTAATCAAACAACCACTATGCAGCCAATAATTGTCTTAATGAGTTGATTCCAATCCAAGCAATGAAGTGCAACTCCTAAAATCTATCAAGAAATAACGTCTCATGGTATTCAGTTAAATGCAAATCCAGGGCCACAGCTTGCAATAAGTTATAAAAAGAGATTAAATTCTGTGCCACACTTTAGTTGATGGTCGTTATGCTCTTTTTTTATTTGTTAGATATTGTCATGACGGCAACTTGCATACTTCCTCAGCGCATTGCCACTCATTATGCTCACTGCTCGGCTTCTCCTTGTGTCGGGTATCCCTCCTGAGTTACCTGTTTCAGCACTGTGCTGCCCTCCTGCTTCTGCTGTAGACTTCCATTTGGCCTTAGGGGGGCATGGTGGGTATCTGCAAGAATTTAAACCTGTTCTGTCCTGAAGCAATTAGGTTCCCTGATCTATTCCATTCTAACAGGGCATATTTTAGGCAGCTCCTCCCACCACTCCTTGCCTTTTATTTTCATGTTATCATGTCTTTTTTCATATTATTATTCTGTGCTGGAATATCTTAATATATCATAATGAGGGACAAAGTTCTGTTTTTCTAATTCATAGCTCCAAATAAAATTGTATAAAAATTTGACTAAATTCTTAAATTATTGCTTCCTGCAGCCACCACTAGTGGGAGCTATTATTTATGCAGTAAACTCAATAGTAGATACAAAAAACTCTTATGCTCCTTCTAGTGTTGGCTCCTGGTATATTTTAAGTCTAGTTTGAGATAACAAAGAACCTAGTGACATAATGGGATACTGAGAAAGTATTCAGAGAGAGAAAAAAAGAAATAAAGGTATGAAATCGAAAATATTTCCTTTTGTTGCCTGCTCTTTTTTATTTTATTTTACAATGTACCACTTTATTCATTTAAACAAGTAGTGAAGTTTCCACATTATAGTTATAAGATTGAAAAAGGAAACAAGTCCATCAACCTAATATTTTCATGCAATGTATTTCCAGAGGAGTATACAGACTGAAGTGCACAATACAAAATTAATAGTAATGGTCGGACTTGCAGATACCTGGGAGCACGGTGGCTCAGTGGTTAGCCCTGGAGTCTTGCAGCGCTGGGTTCCTGGGTTCAAATCTCACCAAGGACACCATCTGCAAGGAGTTTGTATGTTCTCCCCGTGTTTGTGTGGGTTTCCTCCGGGTACTCCGGTTTCCTCCCACACTCCAAAGACATACATATAGGGACTCTAGATTGTGAGCCCCAATGGGGACAGTGTTGCCAATGTATGTAAAGCGCTGTGGAATTAATAGCGCTATATAAATTAATAAAATTATTATTATTATTATTATCAATGGGTTCAACCGGGTTTTATAAAAAAAACCCTATTCCAGAACAAAATTGATCCTGCAAATCTGAATGGACGACGGGCCCGATATAAGACCAGAAATGGATCATTTAAAATGGTGGCAGAAGGGATAGGGGCTAGGTAGAATGGATAGGAGCAGGCGTGTTACACTTATCAGTTTCCAGCGTGGCTGTAACACTACTTCTGGTGCCACTCATTCCTTCATTAACCCCTCAATACCCCAATTGCCACCACAACAGGACAATCGGAATGAGCGGGGTAGAGTTCCGAGATTGTTGCATATAATGGAAGCATGGGTACTCCCCAGCCTGAGAATATCAGCCCACAGCTGTCGGCTTTATCATGGCTGGGTATCAAAATTGGGGGGACCACATGCCAGTGTTTAAAATTATTTATTTTATTTTATTTTTTTAAAAAAAGCCGCAAGTGGTCTCTATTATTTTGATACACAGCCAAGATAAACACATGACTTGGGGCTACAGCCTGTAGCCATATGCTTTATCTGTGCTGGGTATCATAATATGGGGGGACCCTGTGCCAATTTTTTATTTATTTATTCATTTTTAGACTAATATAGGCACTCAGTCAGGGTCTCTGATTGAAAACATATGAATAAAGAAAGAAAGAGAGGCGCAATGAGGAGCCTAAAAGAATTTTCTGGTAAATATCTTTATTAGCGCTCCAGCAGACCAAACAACAATTTTCTGATAGAAAACAGTCAAACATGCTGTAACACAGGGTGGGGGCATGACTGACTGCAACCAATCAGAGATGCCGGGACTGCCAGTGGGTGGGAGAAACAGTGAATATGCATGAGGGATAATGACGAGCACCAGAAGTAGTGTGAGCGGCCTGGAAGCAGTGTACAGCTGCATGATAGACTCTGTAAGTATATCATGCCTTTTTTTATTTATTTTTTCTTAATTTTTTTAAATTACTTGAGTTGTCAGACCTGGATCATTACCCGGAGATCCCTGAAAACTCCAGGCCCAGGCTCAGTGTTCGGGTCCTTTTGAGCCCTCAGGGATCTAGACTTTTACAGTTTGGATCTGCCCATCACTAGTTATTGGCAGATTTGCTAACTCTCTGCTTATGTCCGCTTACTGAAATAAAACTATAGCAAAGTTAATCTGATTGACTGTCTCAACTTACTTTCTTATTGTGGACTTCATGAGTACATTTTACTGCACATTAATTACCACATAAATGACAATAGGTCATGTCTCAGGGCTTGTTATAATTATCTACTAATATAGGTATAGAGCCATTTATTCCATGTATTACAATAATCATGAACAATACAAAGCACAGACTGTTATAGGAGGAGAGAGGACCCTGTCCATGAGGGCTCACAGACTTACTTTTTTATTTTGGACTGGGAAATCCACATTCAAAACCATATTTTACCACTCTTTGTACTTTTTAGCATGTTTTTGTATTTGGGTTTTTTTGGGCGGTTGAGGATTTCTTCTGCTTTAATTTACTAAGTAGTCACATTTGTATTTTTTTTTCTTTTGGGGCAGAAACACCTCAAGAGTTGATTTTTTTCTATTAGAAACAAACAATATAAGCACCATAGTCGTGTTTTCTCAATTAAGTTAGTAGTAGCATTTGAAAAGTATTTTTTCATGTGGATTTTAGAGCAAAATCCATGTTAAAAAGAAACCTCTGTATGAACAGGAGCTGGAAAGGATGACAAGTACTGGGAGCAGTAGAGCAATGCCAATCTACTCTATCCTGTATTGCTTACAAGCTAAGCTACTGTTAGATATGTTAGATACAGCCGCTCTATAGAAAAAAACTCCAATCCAATTTACTATCCAAGACTTTTATAAATATTATATTCAATATTTCTATTGGCTGTAAGTTCTTTAGACTCTGAACTACGTATTTTATTCCTTTTTGTAATGTGGAAAGATATTACAATCCCAAAGAATTGGGAGGAAATACGTCAACAGCTATGAAAATAAATTGTCAGAGTATTCTGAGAGAACCTTTGCTTCTCAATGAGCAAATGTCCAATATTTTAAACCAGTGGCAAGGCAAAGTCTAAGAGAATTACTGAAAAGTGTAAGTGAATTACTGACAATCTCTTTATATATCCATTTTGTCAGGGGTGTTTTACTGAAATTCAATTGATTCTTTTTTTAAGGTTATGATTACATTATACTTTACTTCGATGTCTCGTTTTATTTGAGCACTTAGAAAATGGAAAATAAAGACGGGTTTGTCATAAAATGTACTTTCTACAACAAAGCGGACAATTTTAATGGTTCCATTGGAAGATTATGGCAGTTGAGAAGTTCTGCGGTAGTGAAAATCACAATCTTTACGCATTTGTACCCAGCAATGACATTAATATTACTTTGGGTGATATATAAAGTTGTATGAAACCTCTAGCCCACAAATTATCTTGCACTTAAGATTGAAGCCACACTCTTTAACAATTGAAGCATGGAGAGGTAATAGTAGTTTCCTACTTTCCAAGTGTTAAACCCACATTATTTTCCTAAAAATGACATTCCTCATTTAAAACTCACATTTCAATTCTTTTATATACATTCGGTTTCTAGAAAGAACACACTATTTGATATCTTGTTCATGTTCATACACTGCATACCAAGAGAATATGGTGACAGAATGCTCTATGAAGAGAAGGTAAGAAGTCAAAGGCCGTCTGTGAGGTTCTGGACAATGCTCTTCTAGGAAACACTGGGACCTGTGAACTGCGGATTGTACATATTACCTACTAGCTGTACTACCCAGCTTCGCCCGGGTTAAAAACTGTTGATAAAATAGAATGTATTAACAAAAATTTTTTCTGCACACAAAAAAACACAAAACAAATAGATAGAAATGTAATTATTAAAAGGTAAAAACTAAGCTAATAGAAGCATTTCACAACATATTTTTCAACACCATAGATATTGCACACAAATTTAACTAAATTGGCCAAGTAATGTGCTCCGTCTGTCTCTTTCTAGGTCTGTCTCTTTCCCCGTCTGTCTCTATCCCCATCTGCCTCTCTCTGTCTGTCTCTTTTTTTGTCTGTCTCAATCTCTCTGTTTATTTCCCCATCTGTCTCTTTCTAGGTCTGTCTCTTTCCCAGATCTGTCTCTTTCCCGCGTCTGGCTCCCCGTCTCTTTGTCTTTGTCTTTTCCTGTCTGTCTTTTTCTCTGTCTGCCTGTCTCTTTCCTTGTCTGTCTCTATTTCTCTGTCTCTTTCCCCATCTGTCTCTATCAAAGTCTGTGTCTTTCCCCATCTATCTTTGTCTGTCTCTCTGGCTGTCTCCTCCTTCCCTGTCTGCCTGTCTCTGTCCCTGTCTGCATGCCTGTCTGTCTCTTTCCCCATCTGTCTCTTTCCCCATCTGTATCTTTTCCCGTCTGTCTCTTTCCAGGTCTGTCTCTTTCCAGGTCAGTCTCTTTCCAGGTGTGTCTTTTTCCAGGTCTGTCTCTTTCCAGGTCTGTCTCTGTCTGTCTCTTTTCCCATCTGTCTCTGTCTGTCTCTTTCACCGTTTGTCTCTGTCTCTTTTCCTGTCTGTCTCTCTCTCTGTGTCTGTCTCTCTGTCTGTCTCTCTTTATCCGTCTCCCCACCGACATCTTATTACCTCACATATAAGCTTCTTATACTATGAATGTCTTTTTTTCCTATAGCAACCAATCACAGCTCCTACTAATAACCTGTAGTTCCAGGCTCCATTTACTTTAATGGAGGCATGTTTTTTGGAGAGTAACTGTAAAGTGCAGGGTTAAATTTTCCGGTCAAAACATAGTCTACGACGTTTCCTGGGTCACATGAGGTGTCTGTGCAAAATTTCGTGATTGTAAATGCGACTGTGCGGATACACTTTTCATTTCACTTTTTCCCCATTATGTAGAGAGGGACAAAATTGATTGGTAAATTGGAATGCGCGGGGTTAAAATTTCGCCTCACAACATAGCCTATGACGCTCTCGGGGTCCAGACGTGTGAGTGTGCAAAATTTTGTGGCTGTAGCTGCGACGGTGCAGATGCCAATCCCGGACATACATACATACACACACACACACACACACACACACACACACACACACACACACACATTCAGCTTTATATATTAGATTTAAACATTGAAAACTAAACCCTCACATCATGACAATATTCTGTAACAGCAGTGGGCTCATTCAGCGGAATAACATTCCATGTCATACCACAAAAATTGTTCAGGAATGGTTTCAGAAACATACTGCCCCAATGTACGTGATTATGTGTAGGCCGTGTGCAAAAAAAGGAAGGATCCAATCCATTAATACCCCATCAGACAACTTTCAGGACTTAAAGGGGTATTCCCATCTCCAAGATCCTATCCTAATATGTGAATGGTGTAATTATAATAATATTAGTAAATACCTCCAATCAGATATGTCTTATAGTTCTTCTGATCCACTATGTCACTTGCCTCATGTTCAGGGCATTGCAGGACCTTAGGTATCCATGGTTATGACCACGAGCAACTAATTGTCACTATATGGGGATCGTAACCATGGATACCTAAGGTCCTGCAATGCCCTGCACATAAGGTAAGCAATATAGTGAATCAGGAGAATTATTCTACATATTTGAATAGGATCTTGGAGATGGGAATACCCCTTTAAAGAATAAATACATTTTATTTTTTCTACTTCATTTTTTATGACTACACAGTAAAACTAAAATACATTTTAAAGATTAATCTTTCCATAACAATTATTTTTATATATCAAAGATATGTTTTTTTGTTAGGGTGGGGCTAGTAACAGCCATTTGGATTGTCCTGTGTTTTTTTTCCTCTTCTTTTTACTTAATTATTCTTCCTTTTTGTCACACATTGGGTACCCACACCCTCAGGTCATAAAAGATCTCTGGAGGGCATTTCAACATTGAAATGTTTTTTTTTTAATTCTATAGTAATTGAGACTTGTATATTTACCCACATTACAGAGAAAATTCAATCTCCTGGCTGTATAGGAGAGCTGACTGGTTATTCTAAGACCCAGCAGCTCCTGCTGTCTCCCTACGCCTAGCAATCACATAATCGCTGGCTCCAGAGGAGAAATTGCTGCTGGCACTTTCTATCCTGTGTGTGCAGAGTTGATTCAGCATTAAGTATACAGCAATAGAAAAGGCAGTGATAGTAGTAAACCATTTCTGCCTTATGTATAAGGAGTCTGGCTGTGCCAGACAGCCACTTTCTCTTTCTTGGAGCTGTATAATGTTGAGCAGCTGTTTTATTGTGCAGTGACATTTTAGAACATCACTATAGAGTAGAATGTGAACTGCATGGACTTTTATAGTCTATGAATGATCTGGAAGTATCGTATCTTCTGCTACCATCTTCGTGCTAGTCTTCATTACAATATTATACCATAATGGTAATGGTTCTGCCACATTACCAACATTATTCATACATTTTTAACAGCACATCACAAAGAGTTTACTCCAAAAGAAATCAGTAAAAATATGTCTGATGTTTCATGTTATATTTTAAGAGCATTATATCCAGACTACACAGCATGCAATATTACTTGTAAGGATAAAATGTATGTTTAATCTTTGCCATGGCTCATTTTTCTGACTTATACTTGTGGCTTTTAAATACAGTTTTTACTTCTTTGCTTCTTTGTCATACTATATACTAGTCTAGTGTTACTTTTTTTGTTTTAACTGTTGTAATAGAGCACTATAGTAATTTTTTTATATTACACTGTTATGAATATATAGTTAACCATTTTCTCCTAGATGTTCCTTGAATCTGTGTGTCACCAAAACCTAGGTAATTATATAGCACAATATATCAGTTTTGCTCTTACAGTTACCTTAATGTGTTGGGTAATAAGTAGGGATTTGCGAGCATGCACGCCGGTACTCGGTGCTCGCCCGAGCATCTCAGTACTCAAGATACTCTGCGAGTGCTAAGTACCGGCGAGATGCTTAGGCACATGCTCGGCTTCCCCTCCCTGCATGTTGTCGTTCTTTACAGAGTCAGCCCACATGCAGGGATTGGCTGCCATACACTGTAATGCCACAGCCATGTTGGTTGTGACATTACAGTGATTGGCTGACCGCACAGTATCATCAGGTCTATATAAGACCTGAGGGCACTGTGCTTGTTGCTCTGATCCACAGTCAGCTAGTGTAGGGAGGGGTGCTGCTGAGCTAGGGACAGATTTAGTGTGTCAGAAAGCACAGGGGGAGGAAGAACACTTCTGCCCCCCATGCTGTCTAATCACTCAATGAGTGAGCTGAGACTGCGAGTTGATAAGCGGTGACGTCACTGCTGCCACCATTGCCATAGTAACCTAATGAGCGGGTTACTATAGCATTGGTGATCTCCGATCATCTGACTATTGGCATCACTATTCACCGGCTCCTGCAGGAGCCGCAGGAGTTAACTCCCTGTTTACCAGTGCCACTATTCACCGGCTCATGCAGGAGCTAGTAAATAGGAAATTCTTAATGGCCAGGTCAAACTTGGCCTGACATTAAGAATCTTGAGCTTAATACCAGCTGGTAAAAGAAAGCTGGAATTATCCCCTTATTACCCAGTGTGCCATCTGGCACAAAGGACGCCAGAAGAGTTGGATACAGTTGCAGAAAAAGGTGCTTCCATGAAAGTGCATTTTCTGGGGCGGCTGCAGACTGCAATTCACAGTGTGGGGGGCAGTTAGATTGGGCCACCCAGCGCAGCGAAGTTTAGTCCCCAGGTGCCTAGTTGTACCTGGCTGGACACAAAAATTTGGCAAAGCCCATGTCGGTTTTTCTTTAGTTTTTTGGCAACAAACTTAAAAAAAGGGCTTCCCTGGATTTTACATTGCCAGTGAAGGTAACACCAAACAGTGGGGGTTAGCAGCCAGTAGCTGCTTTGGTTACCGCTAGCTAGCAATAGAAAATAGATCGGAATCACTCACATTTTTTTTACCCCTAATCCAAGGGTTAGGGTTATGTGTTTGGGTTTTTTTTTTAATGAATTTAAAAAAAAAATCGACATGGGCTTTGCCATATTCTTGTATGCCAGCCAGGTACAGCAGGCAGGTACGTGTTGCTCCCAATCCCCAGCTGCCTATTTGTACCCATCTGTGAACCAAAAATATAGGGAAGCCCTTTTTTTTAATTATTTCACGAATTTCATGAAATAATAAAAAAAAAAAAAACAGCGAAGTGGGCTTCGGACAATTTTTGAGTCCAGTTACAACTAGGCAGCTGGGGACTGGAATCCATAGTACAGGGTGGCCCAAGCATTCTGCCTCCCATGTGTGGGCTTTTTTTTTAGGAAGAGTTTTGAATGACACCATTAATGTTACCATACAATATACTGGAAAATAGGAAAATAATCCAAAACCCATGAAGTTGTACAAAATCCCTGCCATTAATTTTTGGGTATTGTTTTTGTGACATTAATAGTGAGGTAAATTGACCTGGCTTTACTTTTTTTTTACTTTTCCAGCGATAGAGTTGTGTGGGAGCTTGTTTGATTTTTTTTTTAACTCCATAAGCCCTAATTTTTGTTGATATTATTTTGGAGTACATGTGACACTTTAATTGCTTTTTATTGCATTTTTTTGGGTAAGTGTATAACCCAAAAAAATAACAGTTTTGACATTCTGATTTTCTTTTCAGCATTTAACTTACAGTTTAAATTATTTTAGATTTTCATAGCTTGTACATTTTAGGACACAATGATAGATTTTCTTGTTTATTTATCTTAGAAGGGAGAAAATAGGGATGATTTAAACTGTTCCATATTTTTTTGTTCAAAAAAAAAAATATATATATATACTTTTTTTTAGTCCCAATAGAGGGCTTGAACTTGAAATCATTTGACCCCTTGTTCTAAATAATATGATTTGACTGTACATGTACAGTATATAGCATAATCATGGTTCTCCTCTAAAACCCAGCTGTTGGTTCTTTGTCATTTAAATTGTTAAGTGAAATGATTATTATGCACTCCAATACATGCAGTTATAGGTAGGTGCTGGGTTTGTGAAAGAATGGGCATCTATCTGCTATGAAGCAGATTCGGCTCTTAAGCTAAGTTCCTACATATGATGAAAATGTACATTAATGGTCATTAACCAAGTAAATACATTTTTTTTTTATTTATTTATCTTGCTTTTATAGTGCCATTATTTTCCACATCACTTTGCACACGCTCCCCATTGGGGCTCACAATTTAAATTCCCTATTAGTAGGAAACCAGAGTACCCAGAGGAAACCCAAATACGAGACAAAGAGAATATACTTATTGTATGCAATCATGCGTTTTTTTTCTAAATCATATAATTTCACTCTACTATAGACACAAAGGAATAGAATAAGAAATGCATAAAAGCCTTTTCCCATTCACGTTCATGTTGCATATTGTTCTGAACTATTTTCAATGTTATAGTGATTCTTACGCAGGGGCACACTGCAGCTACAGACATTATTGATGCATGAAAGTGAATGAGAATATTAAAGAGAGTCTATCAGAACTAAATGACTATTCAAACCAAGCACAAGTCCTTTGTGCACCAATATCATGGCCAACTAGTTCATGGAATAACAGGTAGGTGGGAAAATAAACGGAACAGTTTGGCCACGCCAAGGGTGCTCTGTGGGCCTGTGCTTGGTTTGAACTGTCATTTTGTGCTGCTAGACTCACTAAACTGAATGGCATGTACATAATGTATAGAATTTCCCAATATTATGGTGCATGTACCTTAACAAAAACACATTTAAAGACGCAGAAAACACATTTCAATAATTATTCAACACCTACAATTTTTTATAAAATTCTCAAAACTGTGCATATGACGCTAACGTGTAACTTTCATTGTATTATTATTTATAAAAAAATATTTTGTTATAAAAGTGGCATTTTAACCTGTTTCCAATACTGTGGAAAGAGACCCCTATAGTACATGATTTTTAAATGTATTTCATGTGTGGTCCAGTAATAATCCATACATCGTAATATCATAAATGACCCAATCTAAATTGCCACAGAGCCTTGACCCCACTCAAGCTCCTTGGTAATTGCATCTCTAAATCTCATGCAAATTATTTCATTAAAAACTGAATTTCTACTATCTACTGGGGAGATAAGTCCATGAATATCATTATAAGACAATTCTAACATCCAAGCACAGTCGTCAAGATAACAAGAGGATAAAAGGTACGTACTCTGCAGGGAAGGCACTGCTGACAAGAACTGAAAAGGAGAGCTGCAACCTCCATCACTACACATCCAAGGTATGATTGCTATTGCCTTAGATCCATAACTGAGAAAGTCGAGACATTTACAGAACTATACTTACTTGCCAAGGTAAAATACTGATAATTCTGAGAGGTTTTTAAAAGTCTGTTTGATAAATTGAGAAGAGTAGGAAAAAAATAACATTTCTCCAGAGAAATAATTGTCATAGGAAAGATATTAAATATTATCAATAAACTAACTTCTATCTAAAATGAGATCGGATCTAAGGTAACAGTGTGCAAAGAGATACAAAAAATTATACATAGTATATACTGTATAGAATAGGCTTCATTGGGGGTTTTTAATACGACTAAACATTTCATCAGTTTTTACAGTGCAATTATGGTTATTATGATCACTATTAACTATATTATTCAAAATTGTTTAAAAGAACTGAAGTCCTCAGTGGTTGATACCTTTATATGGCTAACGTTCACAACTATATTATTCACAAATCGAAACTACAAATATAGCTGGACATATAGAACCAAGAGAAAACTTTTAAAGAAACAATAGTCGTAAAAACTGCAAAAAACGCAACAAAAATCCCACGCTGTTTCTCCCCTAATGTCTCAATAAATATACGAATAAAACTTCTTTGTGGTGACCCAGGGGATCAATCATTCCTCACTACTCCCTGATTATTCATTTCTAGGCATAATGTACTTTAAGGTTTTAATCAGGATTAAATAACTTTGCTCAGACTACAAATTAGAACTAAATCACATTGAGATGTAAGTAAAAATGATACAATGAGAAACAGAGTATAATATTCATACTAGTTGTGTAGAGTGGTGCGGAGCAGTAGTCGTGAGCGAGGGATGACTCCAGATACCCCGACACGCTACATCAAACACTCATTGATTTTGCAGGCCACATGATGGTGCTGTTCTTGGCTGGCCAAGACCATAAAGGCCCCTTTACACACTGAGACTTTCTAGCGATCCCACCAGCGATCCCAACCTGGCCAGGATCGCTACAAAGTCTCTGGTGAGCTGTCAAACAGGCAGACCTGGCCAACGACGCAACAGCGATCCGGACCTGCAGAACGACCTAGCTAGTCATTGGGGACGTTGTAAAGCAGCTTTTTAAAAGGGAAGTCGCTAACGAAGTCGCTGTAAAGTCCTTTTACACACTGAGACTTTCTAGCGATCATGCTGCACAGCGGGAAACAAAGGACCAAAGAATGGTCCTGAACGATTTGTAGCGATCAGCAACTTCACAGCAGGGGCCAGGTCGCTGATATGTTTCACACACTGCAATGTCGCTGGGGAGGTCGTTATTACTAGAGTTGAGCGCGGTTCGTGGTTCGTGGTTCTCCAGTTCGCGGCTCGAGTGATTTTGGGGCATGTTCTAGATCGAACTAGAACTCGAGCTTTTTGCAAAAGCTCGGTAGTTCTAGAAACGTTCGAGAACGGTTCTAGCAGCCAAAAAACAGCTAAATCATAGCTTGGTTTCTGCTGTAATAGTGTAAGTCACTCTGTGAATCAAACTATTATCACATTTCAGTGTATAGTGTGCGTGAACAGCGCCTTCAGATCACTGCTGTTTCTATAATGGCGATCGCCATTTTTTTTTTTTTTTTTTCTTGTCTTCCTTCCCTAAGCGCGCGCGTCTTGTGGGGCGGGCCAGCATGTCAGCCAATCCCAGACACACACACAGCTAAGTGGACTTTGAGCCAGAGAAGCAACGGCATGTGTGATAGGATCTGCATGTCACATGTCCCTGCATTATAAAACCGGACATTTTCTTCACGGACGCCATTATCTGCCTTCTGCGTCTTTGGTGTCAGACATCACTGTCGCAGCTCCGTCTTCCTGAGTCCTATAGCCGATACAGCTGTATGCGCTGCATACACAGCGTTAGACAGCTTAGGGAGAGCACTTTATAGCAGTCCTTTTAAGGGCTCCAACCGGCAGGGTCAGAGAGCCATAGGTGACAGGTCCTGCAAACAGCAACAGCGTCTGTGTAGCCCAGGTCAGGGATTTCCTACCTGCATTTCACCATTAGGAGGGAATAGAAAGGCAGGCTTCCATTCCTCTACCCAGAGCACCACAATCCTGCCACTGTACCCTCTTGTCCTCTGCACACTCCAACTGATAACTAAGCCATTATACTAGCAAACACTCAGTGTACCTAGTGGCATCCTATACGTGGCTATTGGACTTTGCTATAGTCCCACTAGTGCAAAGACATTTGCAGAGCGCGTCTGCCTGCATTGCACACTACAACTCATTCTAACCAAGCCATTATACTAGCAAACACTCAGTGTACCTAGTGGCATCCTATACGTGGCTATTGGACTTTGCTATAGTCCCACTAGTGCAAAGACATTTGCAGAGCGCGTCTGCCTGCATTGCACACTACAACTCATTCTAACCAAGCCATTATACTAGCAAACACTCAGTGTACCTAGTGGCATCCTATACGTGGCTATTGGACTTTGCTATAGTCCCACTAGTGCAAAGACATTTGCAGAGCGCGTCTGCCTGCATTGCACACTCCAACTCATTAAAACCAAGCCATTATACTAGCAAACACTCAGTGTACCTAGTGGCATCCTATACGTGGCTATTGGACTTTGCTATAGTCCCACTAGTGCAAAGACATTTGCATAGCGCGTCTGCCGGCATTGCACACTCAAACTCATTTTAACTAAGCCATTATACTAGCAAACACTCAGTGTACCTAGTGGCATCCTATACGTGGCTATTGGACTTTGCTATAGTCCCACTAGTGCAAAGACATTAGCAGAGCACATCTGCCTGCATTGCACACTACAACTCATTCTAACCAAGCCATTATACTAGCAAACACTCAGTGTACCTAGTGGCATCCTATACGTGGCTATTGGACTTTGCTATAGTCCCACTAGTGCAAAGACATTTGCATAGCGCGTCTGCCTGCATTGCACACTCAAACTCATTTTAACTAAGCCATTATACTAGCAAACACTCAGTGTACCTAGTGGCATCCTATACGTGGCTATTGGACTTTGCTATAGTCCCACTAGTGCAAAGACATTAGCAGAGCACATCTGCCTGCATTGCACACTACAACTCATTCTAACCAAGCCATTATACTAGCAAACACTCAGTGTACCTAGTGGCATCCTATACGTGGCTATTGGACTTTGCTATAGTCCCACTAGTGCAAAGACATTTGCAGAGCGCGTCTGCCTGCATTGCACACTCCAACTCATTAAAACCAAGCCATTATACTAGCAAACACTCAGTGTACCTAGTGGCATCCTATACGTGGCTATTGGACTTTGCTATAGTCCCACTAGTGCAAAGACATTTGCATAGCGCGTCTGCCTGCATTGCACACTCAAACTCATTTTAACTAAGCCATTATACTAGCAAACACTCAGTGTACCTAGTGGCATCCTATACGTGGCTATTGGACTTTGCTATAGTCCCACTAGTGCAAAGATATTAGCAGAGCACATCTGCCTGCATTGCACACTCCAACTTTTTTAAACTAAGCAATTTTACTAGCAAACACTCAGTGTACCTAGTGGCATCCTAAACGTGGCTATTGGACTTTGCTATAGTCCCACTAGTGCAAAGACATTTGCAGAGCACGTCTGCCTGCATTGCACACTACAACTCATTGTTACTAAGCCATTATACTAGCAAACACTCAGTGTACCTAGTTGTATCCTAAACGTGGCTATTGTACTTTTGTCTATTCACAGTATTGGAACGATATTTGCAGCACGTCTGCCTGCATTGCACACTCTAACTTTTTTAAACTCAGCCATTTATAGTAGCAAACACTCAGTGTACCTAGTTGTATCCTAAACGTGGCTATTGTACTTTTGTCAATTCACAGTATTGGAACGTTATTTGCAGCACGTCTGCCTGCATTGCACACTCAAACTTTTTTAAACTCAGCCATTTATAGTAGCAAACACTCAGTGTACCTAGTTGTATCCTAAACGTGGCTATTGTACTTTTGTCTATTCACAGTATTGGAACGATATTTGCAGCACGTCTGCCTGCATTGCACACTCTAACTTTTTTAAACTCAGCCATTATACTAGCAAACACTCAGTGTACCTAGTGGCATCCTATACGTGGCTATTGGACTTTGCTATAGTCCCACTAGTGCAAAGACATTAGCAGAGCACATCTGCCTGCATTGCACACTACAACTCATTCTAACCAAGCCATTATACTAGCAAACACTCAGTGTACCTAGTGGCATCCTATACGTGGCTATTGGACTTTGCTATAGTCCCACTAGTGCAAAGACATTTGCAGAGCGCGTCTGCCTGCATTGCACACTCCAACTCATTAAAACCAAGCCATTATACTAGCAAACACTCAGTGTACCTAGTGGCATCCTATACGTGGCTATTGGACTTTGCTATAGTCCCACTAGTGCAAAGACATTTGCATAGCGCGTCTGCCTGCATTGCACACTCAAACTCATTTTAACTAAGCCATTATACTAGCAAACACTCAGTGTACCTAGTGGCATCCTATACGTGGCTATTGGACTTTGCTATAGTCCCACTAGTGCAAAGATATTAGCAGAGCACATCTGCCTGCATTGCACACTCCAACTTTTTTAAACTAAGCAATTTTACTAGCAAACACTCAGTGTACCTAGTGGCATCCTAAACGTGGCTATTGGACTTTGCTATAGTCCCACTAGTGCAAAGACATTTGCAGAGCACGTCTGCCTGCATTGCACACTACAACTCATTGTTACTAAGCCATTATACTAGCAAACACTCAGTGTACCTAGTTGTATCCTAAACGTGGCTATTGTACTTTTGTCTATTCACAGTATTGGAACGATATTTGCAGCACGTCTGCCTGCATTGCACACTCTAACTTTTTTAAACTCAGCCATTTATAGTAGCAAACACTCAGTGTACCTAGTTGTATCCTAAACGTGGCTATTGTACTTTTGTCTATTCACAGTATTGGAACGATATTTGCAGCACGTCTGCCTGCATTGCACACTCTAACTTTTTTAAACTCAGCCATTATACTAGCAAACACTCAGTGTACCTAGTTGTATCCTAAACGTGGCTATTGTACTTTTGTCAATTCACAGTATTGGAACGTTATTTGCAGCACGTCTGCCTGCATTGCACACTCAAACTTTTTTAAACTCAGCCATTTATAGTAGCAAACACTCAGTGTACCTAGTTGTATCCTAAACGTGGCTATTGTACTTTTGTCAATTCACAGTATTGGAACGATATTTGCAGCACGTCTGCCTGCATTGCACACTCAAACTTTTTTAAACTCAGCCATTTATAGTAGCAAACACTCAGTGTACCTAGTTGTATCCTAAACGTGGCTATTGTACTTTTGTCTATTCACAGTATTGGAACGTTATTTGCAGCACGTCTGCCTGCATTGCACACTCTAACTTTTTTAAACTCAGCCATTATACTAGCAAACACTCAGTGTACCTAGTTGTATCCTAAACGTGGCTATTTTACTTTTGTCTATTCACAGTATTGGAACGATATTTGCAGCACGTCTGCCTGCATTGCACACTCTAACTTTTTTAAACTCAGCCATTATACTAGCAAACACTCACTGTACCTAGTTGTATCCTAAACGTGGCTATTGTACTTTTGTCAATTCACAGTATTGGAACGTTATTTGCAGCACGTCTGCCTGCATTGCACACTCAAACTTTTTTAAACTCAGCCATTATACTAGCAAACACTCACTGTACCTAGTTGTATCCTAAACGTGGCTATTGTACTTTTGTCAATTCACAGTATTGGAACGTTATTTGCAGCACGTCTGCCTGCATTGCACACTCAAACTTTTTTAAACTCAGCCATTATACTAGCAAACACTCACTGTACCTAGTTGTATCCTAAACGTGGCTATTGTACTTTTGTCAATTCACAGTATTGGAACGTTATTTGCAGCACGTCTGCCTGCATTGCACACTCAAACTTTTTTAAACTCAGCCATTTATAGTAGCAAACACTCAGTGTACCTAGTTGTATCCTAAACGTGGCTATTGTACTTTTGTCTATTCACAGTATTGGAACGTTATTTGCAGCACGTCTGCCTGCATTGCACACTCTAACTTTTTTAAACTCAGCCATTATACTAGCAAACACTCAGTGTACCTAGTTGTATCCTAAACGTGGCTATTTTACTTTTGTCTATTCACAGTATTGGAACGATATTTGCAGCACGTCTGCCTGCATTGCACACTCTAACTTTTTTAAACTCAGCCATTATACTAGCAAACACTCACTGTACCTAGTTGTATCCTAAACGTGGCTATTGTACTTTTGTCAATTCACAGTATTGGAACGTTATTTGCAGCACGTCTGCCTGCATTGCACACTCAAACTTTTTTAAACTCAGCCATTTATAGTAGCAAACACTCAGTGTACCTAGTTGTATCCTAAACGTGGCTATTGTACTTTTGTCAATTCACAGTATTGGAACGTTATTTGCAGCACGTCTGCCTGCATTGCACACTCAAACTTTTTTAAACTCAGCCATTTATAGTAGCAAACACTCAGTGTACCTAGTTGTATCCTAAACGTGGCTATTGTACTTTTGTCTATTCACAGTATTGGAACGTTATTTGCAGCACGTCTGCCTGCATTGCACACTCTAACTTTTTTAAACTCAGCCATTATACTAGCAAACACTCACTGTACCTAGTTGTATCCTAAACGTGGCTATTGTACTTTTGTCAATTCACAGTATTGGAACGTTATTTGCAGCACGTCTGCCTGCATTGCACACTCAAACTTTTTTAAACTTAGCCATTATACTAGCAAACACTCACTGTACCTAGTTGTATCCTAAACGTGGCTATTGTACTTTTGTCAATTCACAGTATTGGAACGTTATTTGCAGCACGTCTGCCTGCATTGCACACTCAAACTTTTTTAAACTCAGCCATTATACTAGCAAACACTCACTGTACCTAGTTGTATCCTAAACGTGGCTATTGTACTTTTGTCAATTCACAGTATTGGAACGTTATTTGCAGCACGTCTGCCTGCATTGCACACTCAAACTTTTTTAAACTCAGCCATTATACTAGCAAACACTCACTGTACCTAGTTGTATCCTAAACGTGGCTATTGTACTTTTGTCAATTCACAGTATTGGAACGTTATTTGCAGCACGTCTGCCTGCATTGCACACTCAAACTTTTTTAAACTCAGCCATTTATAGTAGCAAACACTCAGTGTACCTAGTTGTATCCTAAACGTGGCTATTGTACTTTTGTCTATTCACAGTATTGGAACGTTATTTGCAGCACGTCTGCCTGCATTGCACACTCAAACTTTTTTAAACTCAGCCATTATACTAGCAAACACTCACTGTACCTAGTTGTATCCTAAACGTGGCTATTGTACTTTTGTCAATTCACAGTATTGGAACGATATTTGCAGGACATCTGCCTGCATTGCACACTCAAACTTTTTTAAACTCAGCCATTATACTAGCAAACACTCACTGTACCTAGTTGTATCCTAAACGTGGCTATTGTACTTTTGTCTATTCACACTACTGCAAATCTATGTGCAGCACCTCTGCATGACAACCTCGTGCTCTGTTTTTAATAAGCTATAATGATAGCACAAAATACTGCCATTTTGTGGCATCATAGAACTGGCTGTTGTATTCCATTAGTGCCCCACTGGTGACAAGCTATTTCTAGCACCTCTACATCACACCCTCATGCACATTTAGCTACGCTAATGTTATAGCAAACTCATGGAATTCATTGCTGCATTTCATAATTCGGAGGGATAGAAAGTCAGGCTTCCTTTAGCTTTTCCTTCTGTTCATAGACAGCATCTCCAAGACAAATTTCCCCTCCACGTCTAAGTGTGGAGAGGCAGCTAGTGCGCATGCGTGTGCCGATGTACCCCAGCTGCAGCATTATTACAGTGTTTCGCCTAGTGAGTATGCTCAGCCTGACTGTGCCATTCCTGACGCTAAGTCTTCATTTCGGGATACAGCGCATGCTCCCACACTAAGTGTGAAAAGCCTCTTTGCACAGGTGCTTGCATTCTGTGCCGGGTCTAAGTCCTGTTTTGTGCCTAGACACCATGCTAAAGCTGATAGTCTTTTTTCAGAGACTGTATTTCATGCTACTGAGCATGCTCAGGCACTTCCTGCATCAGAGACTAGGTCCGGTAATGAACTCTTTGGCCCTGGCCCTGATGTGGGGGTCCCATATAGACCACAGGGCATCAGGTGTCCTCCCAAATGGCTTGCAGAGGCCCACACCTATGACTTGTCACCGCATTATTGATGGTCAGACGATGACTGGTGAGGTGTTTGGGTCATGGCAGCCATGAGGTCATCATTGAAGTTGCGTTTCCAAATAGGACGCTAGTTATGCCACTCATGACGTGTCACTCTGCTTTTGTCTCCAGGAGGTGCATTGTGGTTCACCCTGGTTTGGGGCGGACCCAGGTTATAAAAGGGGCTGGAGCCAACAAGGAGGTGCGCAGTCTTCTATTATGCTCCGAAAGAGCACACCTCCATGTGTTGAACCCATTGCGGCTTTAGGCCAGAGGTAGGCAGGGATAGGGTGGTGGATGCAGGCCACCACCACAGTTGGTAACGCAGAACGGTTAAGACCAGCTCCTGTCCTAACAGTCCTGCTTGTGCAGCCCAGTGGCATTAACAGGCCTGCTGCTGCTGATGCGCCTGCTGTCCACAGGTGTGGCCCCTACGCACACGGTCAGCGTACTCAATGGCCCCTGTGTTGTTAACAGGGAGTTCCTGGGCTGGGTGGGCATGTGGACCCTGTGACGCTAACAGGGCTCACAGTCTCCAGATCCGAATGGCGTCTAACTCGGTTCAGGCTACTATTAGTTTCATAGCCACACAGCTCTGTATCCTCCACCAAACCTTCAAGTTGCCAACCTCTCCTTTTCCAACTGGGAGCACGGTGGACACTGACTGCTGAAGGTGATATATACCTTTCTCTTTCTTTTCTTATTAATTTTTGTTATATAGCGGTCACAGATTATATACCACTTTATCCAAATCTGCCAGTCCCACTGTAACAGATGTTGTTTCTTCAGCAAATGTTACAGTTGTTTAACCACCAAATCCACGGACCAAAATTTTTTTCCCCTTTCCAACACACCTGTTCCCCTTTCCAACAGCATCTGTCCTTTTTCAACTCATTTTGGGATATGACCAAAAGTGCAACTGTGCAGGGACACCGTACTCAACGCCATCTCAGCACAGCAGCCATCCCTCGGTCCCTCCGATGTGGACAAGTAAAAGACCATTTCCTCCTATCCATGACAAAGTGTTGAGATTCACTCTGTGCAGCACTGGTGTTTAGTGGAAAAGTAGATCTAAGATTGCGTACCACATTCTGCAGATACTCCTGTATACGTGCGTCTATTTCTATGGCAGGAATTAGTTCGCCAAATTTTGTCTTGTACCGGGGATCTAACAGTGTGGCAACCCAGTATTCAGGATTACTTCAAATTCATACAATCCGAGGGTCATGTAGGTAGTGCAGCAAGAAGGCGCTCATGTGTCTTGTGCATCCAGGAGGACCAAGTCCTTGGTGTGTTGGTGGCAGAGAGGTGAGAATCGTGCATCCTTCCTCTGCCCTCTACCCACAACCTCGCACAACCGAAATGTGAGCAAGCTCTCACTCATCTGCTGAGTCTTCCATGCCCATCGCCAGTTCGTCCTCCATTTCTTCATGGGCTCCTGCACTTTCATCAACACTTTTTGCTGATACTATGCGCCCTTGTTAATCCCTCTCCCTCACCATGACTGCCGCATAGGTGCCGCTGACCATCTGGACCTCGTAGATCTTGTTATCCCTTCCGCATATGACTCCTCCTGTACTTCCTCCCCTTCCTCTTGTCCCAACACCTGACTCCGAATAATAATTACAGTGTGCTCCATCATGTAGATGACCAGAATTGTCACGCTGAGAATGACATTGCCAGTGCTAAACATCTTCGTCGACATTTCAAAACTGTGTAGCAGGGTGCATAGGTCCTTGATCTGACACCACTCCAGCAGCGTGATCTGCACCACCTCTGGATCAACTTATCCCAGGCTATATGTCTTACCGTATTTCAGCAGGGCTCTGCGGTGCTGCCACACACGCTGCAACATGTGCAGATTCCAATTCCTGCGTGTCGGAACATCGCATTTCCGGCGTTTAACTGCCAGACCCTAAGACTTCCGGAGTGATGAAAGTTGTTGAGCTGCTGTGTGCGCACGATGGAAGTGAGCACATAGCGAGCGTGCCCGCTGCACAAGGCCATGTAGGCCGTGATGGTGTTTTAAAAATTGCTGGAGAATTCGGATCAACACGTGAGCCATAAAAGGCACGTGTGTCACATTGCCCTGAGGATGGCCCGCAGCCAGGTTTGCATCATTGCCGCACACGGCTGTTAAGTCACCAACGGAGTCCGCTCCGTCAATTTGTACTCCGGTCGCCAGGTGACAACGTGTTCCTTTCATGAATAGTGCTGATGATGGGAGAGTAGTCGATGCCAGCGGCGCAGGTGGACGCAGGTTATGCTCACCCACTGGGCTGCATTACCTTGACAGATGCAGAATCTCTGGCTGAATGTAGCTGGTGGGTATCTCACAGATGAAATACCATCATTCAGCTACAACCAATGGGAAGACACCACACCCTTTTTTATGCCCATCCTGTCTGCAGACCACTGCCAGACATAGCTATGAACCTCTGGTTAATTTTACCCCCAGTTCAGTTTTATGATTTTGTGTGCTTGTTACCTGACTACTTTTCCTGCTTGCTGTTTATGTACCTTGTTGGCCGATACGCATTTCACCTCTGCTTGTTTTCTGATTAAGTCCTGGCCGTCCCATTCTGTTCCTGTTCCTCAATTAATGTTTTGACCCTGCCTGACTACTATTCTCTGTAATAGCGGTGTGACTCACATTTCCCATACATTTCAAAGTAAAACTTTGACCGCCTGATGGCATTGAGCTCTGCTGCCAGCATAGTAAGGAGGTGTGTGGTAGTCCTTGTGCGCAGTTGCAAGGAAGGGTGGCCTGACCACACAGGGTTTGCGCAAAGGTAGAGGACCCACACGAGGTTGAAGAGGCAGAAGCAGTGTATTAACTTCTACATACAGAACAAGGATTGAAACAACTCGTGGGGACGGCAAGACTTGTACAGCAGACCCTTCTCCATCTCTCACCATAGTTTGCCAGTGCCCAGTCAGTGACATGTAATGACCCTGTCTATGCTTACTGGTCCAAGTATCTGTGTTGAAATGCACCCTGTCGCACACAGATTTTCTCAAGGAAGTGGTGATGTTGTGTGCGACATGCCGGTGTAGCGCGGGCATGCTTTTCTTGGAGAAGCAGTGGTGATTGGGCATCTGGTACTGGGGCACAGCGACAGACATAAGGTCTGTAAAATCCTGTGTGTCCACTACGCGTAAAGGCAGCATTTCGGTAGCCAACAGCTTACAGAGGGATAGAGTCAACCACTTAGCTTTGTCATGGGTCGCAGTAAGTGGCCTTTTATTTGACCACATCTGAGGGACAGAGATCTGGCTGCTGTCTGTAGACGGTGTTGAGTAGGGTGTCCCTGGAAAAATGCAGGTTTGTGAGAAAAGTGCAGGCGGAGACATGATGTTGGCTTCATCTTGCCTTCAGATCTGTTCATCTTGTATCATTTTTAAAAAACACAGCAAGCAAGGGTTACTCCAAGCGGAGTCTCCCTTTTTTTCCAAAAATTGGGCCCCACACAGACACCTTATCAGTGGCAGCACTTGTGCCCTAGTTGCAAACAGGATGTTTTGATTTGCATCAAGCACATTCCAAATCCACAAGCATTTACTCTCCCCAGGATGACACAGGGGTAGTAAATTCCTTCTGGATCCATGACTTGTTCATTTTGATGAACGTCAGTCTGTCCACATTGTCACTGGACAGACGCGTGCGCTTATCTGTCAGCACACACCCAGCAGCACTGAAGACACGTTCAGAGACAACGCTGGCAGCTGGACACGACAAAATCTTCGAGGCGTAACTGGAGAGCTCTTGACATTTTTCTAGATTTGAAGCACAAAAGGAGCAAGGCTCCATTTGCAAAGTCATTGCATCGATGTTCATTTGGAGATACTCCTGTATCATCCTCTCCATCCGTTGACTATGTGTCAGACTTGTTGTCTCTGGTGGCCTTGCAAAGGAGGGTCTAAAAAAATTATGAAAAGATTCCATAAAATTGCTGTTACCAGCACCAGATACGGTCCTACTGGTACGGGTAGACTGTTGAAGATGACGAGGCCGTCCCATGTTTGTCAAGTTACAACTGGGAGAATCACTCCCTTCACCTGCACGGTTGTTTGGTGGAAAAGCCGAGCTAAGATCGAGTAACAGCTTCTGCTGATACTCCTGCATACGTGCGTCCCTTTCTATGGGTGGAATTATGTCACAAAATTTGGACTTGTCCCGGGGATCTAATAGTGTGGCAAGCCAGTAGTCATCATCACTTCTAATTTTGACAATACGAGGGTCATGTTGGAGGTAGTGCAACAAGAAGGCACTCATGTGTCTTGCGCAGCCATGCGCACCAAGTCCACGCTGTGTTTGTGGCATAGAGGTGCTAACCGTTCTTTCTTCCTCTGTCATCTCCCCCCAACCTCTTTCAACTGAAATTTGACCAAGGTCCCCCTCATCTGCTGAGTCTTCCATGTCCATGGACAGTTCGTCCTCCATATCTTCATGTCCTCCTGCACCTTCCTCAACATCTCACCTGCTACCATGCGCCCTTGTTGATCCCTGTCCCCCATGGTCCCATGCCTGCCGCGTTGGTGATGATGAACGTCTGGACCTTGGTGATGTTGTTGTGTCTTGCGCATATGAATCCTCCTGTAGTTCCTCCCCTTCCTGTTGTCCCACCCCCTGACTACGAATAGTGTTTAGCGTGTGCTCCAGCATGTAAATGACTGTAATCGTCATGCTGATAATGGCATTGTCAGCGCTAAACATATTCGTCGCCATGTCGAAACTGTGCAGAAGGGTGCATAGGTCCTTGATCTGAGATCACTCCATCAGGGTGATCTGCCCCACTTCTGCATCTCGTTGGCCCAGGCTATACATCATGACGTATTGCACCAGGGCTCGCCGGTGCTGCCACAGTCGCTGTAACATGTGGAGAGTTGAATTCCAGCGTGTCGCCACATCGCATTTCAGGCGATGAACCGGCAGGCCGAAAGACTTCTGGAGCGATGCAAGTCGCTCAGGTGCGGCGGTTGAACGGCGGAAGTGAGCACTGCAGACAGTTTCCGTGCCCTGGTCAGAAGGCCATCTAGGCCGGGATAGTGTGTTAAAAATTGCTGGACAACAAGGTTAAACACGTGAGCCATACAAGGCACGTGTGTCACCTTGCCCAGGCGAAGGGCCGCACCCAGGTTTGCAGCATTGTCGCACACGGCCTTACCAGGCTGCAGGTTGAGTGGAGACAACCATTTATCAAAATCAGTCTCCAGAGCTGCCCACAACTCAGTCGCTGTGTGACTCCTATTTCAAAGACATGTCAAGCTAAAGACCGCCTGATGCCGTTGCGCTCTGCTACCAGCATAGTAATGAGGGGTGCGTGATTCCTTCTGCGCAGTGAGAACGCTGGTGGCCTGACCAGGCAGGCTTGGGGCGGAGGTGGAGGACCCAGATGAGGTGGAGGATGCAGAAGCAGTGGCGGAACTTGGACAGACAGAGGATTGACACACAAGTCGTGGGGACGGCAAGACTTGTGCAGCAGACCCTTCACCATCTATCACCATAGTTACCCAGTGGCCAGTCAGCGACATGTAACGTCCCTGTCCATGCTTACTGGTCCAAGTATCGGTGGTGAAATGCACCCGTTCACACACAGAGTTTCTCAAGGAAGCGGTGATGTTGTGTGCGACATGCTGGTGTAGCGCGGGCACACCTTTCTTAGAGAAGTAGTGGCGACTAGGCATCTGGTACTGGGGCACAGCGACAGACATAAGGTCTCTAAAATCCTGTGTGTCCACTAGGCGGAAAGGCAGCATTTCTGTAGTCAACAGCTTACAGAGGGATAGAGTCAACCTCTTCGCTTTGTCATGGGTCGCAGGAAGTGGCCTTTTATTTGACCACATCTGAGGGACAGAGATCTGGCTGCTGTGTGTAGACGGTGTTGAGTCGGGTGTCCCTGGAAAAATGCAGCTTTGTGAGGAAAGTGCAGGCGGAGACATGATGTTGCCTTCATCCAAAGTTGGTGCTATCGATGTCTGAGAGAGCTGTACACACTCACTTGTTTCCCCTTCCAAACCAACTGACGACCTACCAAGCAAACTGCCTGTTGCGGTTACAGTGGTGGAAGTTGTGGGTGGAAAAACAGGTGTGACAGCTGTCCCCACAGTCCTAGAAGATGACGAGCGCGCGGATGCACTGGAAGGGGCAGGCGGTGGATGGTTCGCTCCGCTAGGCCGCATTGCAGCACGGTGAGCTTCCCATCGGGCCATATGATATTTATTCATGTGACGATTCATGGAAGAAGTTGTCAAACTGCTGAGGTTTTGACCTCTACTAAGAGAACCATGACAAATTTTACAGATCACATAATTTGGGCGATCTTTTTCTATGTCAAAAAAGGACCTGGCTAGGCAAGGCTTAGAGGCCATGCGACCTGTTGATCCACCCCGAATAATGCTCAGAGGCAGAGTGGTGGCTGAGGATGCAGTTGTAGACGTGCTACCAGTGCTCCGACTGTGTCCAGGAAGGCGCCAGGTTACTTCGACGTCGGTTGCATCCTCCTCCACCGCCTCTGTTGACCTCCTCGAGTGTCTGACTGTGGGTTGACAGTAGGTGTGATCTAGAACTTAATCATCAATTGTTGTGTTTGCACTCCCCTACCCCTCAGACCGAGTTTCTTCTTGCCCTGACCGAATATTTAAGTTGTCATCCCAATCGGGTATCTGCGTCTCATCTTCATCAGTATGTTCCTCATTGCCTATAACCACAGTTGTTGGAAAGGCCGCATTTTGGTAGCCAACAGTTTGCATATGATGAAAGTCAACCTCCAAGCCATTTCATGCCCTTCTAAAAGCATGTAAAACACAGCGAGGGGACTCCAACCACAGTCTCCCTCGTTGCCACTAACTGGGCCACACACACCCCACTTGACTGGCATCGGTTGAGCCCCCTTTTGAAAAAGAAAAAGATGCTTTGCATGAAGCACTCTCAAAAATACGCGTGCCTTTCCCGTCCCCTGGCTGACCCAGGGGAAGAAAAGTCCTCTGAGAGCCATGACTTGTTCATCTTGGTTCTTTTAGAGACACAGCGAGGGGACTCCAACCACAGTCTCCCTCGTTGCCACTAACTGGGCCACACACACCCCACTTGACTGGCATCGGTTGAGCCCCCTTTTGAAAAAGAAAAAGATGCTTTGCATGAAGCACTCTCAAAAATACGCGTGCCTTTCCCGTCCCCTGGCTGACCCAGGGGAAGAAAAGTCCTCTGAGAGCCATGACTTGTTCATCTTGGTTCTTTTAGAGACACAGCGAGGGGACTCCAACCACAGTCTCCCTCGTTGCCACTAACTGGGCCACACACACCCCACTTGACTGGCATCGGTTGACCCCCCCCTTTTGACAAAGAAAAAGATGCTTTTCATGAAGCACTCTCAAAAATACGCGTGCCTTTCCCGTCCCCTGGCTGACCCAGGGGAAGAAAAGTCCTCTGAGAGCCATGACTTGTTCATCTTGGTTCTTTTAGAGACACAGCGAGGGGACTCCAACCACAGTCTCCCTCGTTGCCACTAACTGGGCCACACACACCCCACTTGACTGGCATCGGTTGAGCCCCCCTTTTGACAAAGAAAAAGATGCTTTGCATGAAGCACTCTCAAAAATACGCGTGCCTTTCGCCTCCCCTGGCTGACCCAGGGGAAGAAAAGTCCTCTGAGAGCCAGGTCCACATTGTCAGTGGACAGACACGTGTGCTTATCTGCCAGCAGACCCCCAGCAGCACTGAAGACAGGTTCCGAGAGAACGCTGGCTGCAGGACACGACAAGATCCTCAAGGCGTACGTGGCGAGCTCAGGCAATTTATCCAGATTGGAAGCCTAAAATGAGCAGGGCTCAAGTTGCACAATAATGGAATCGATGTTTCTTTGCATATACTCATATATCTGTGTGTCTCCCTCTTTTTCCTTGTCCAGCTGTTTTGTTTTCACATGAGTATATGTCCTTGTCACTTTCCCATGTGTTTGTGTTATGTTGTGAGTTGTTTGTCACCTTTTGGACACCTTTCAGGGTGTTTTCTAGGTGTTTTACTGTGTTTGTGATTGCCTGCCATTGTTTCCTATGGGCTCGAGTTCGGTTCGTCGAACGTTCGACGAGCCGAACTCGAGCCAGACCCCCCGTTCGGCGAACCGCCTCGAGCCGAACCGGGACCGGTTCGCTCATCTCTAGTTATTACGTCACAAAACTGGTGACGTTAAAGCGATGTCGTTTGCGATGTTGCAGTGTGTAAAGCCACCTTAAGACAACTAGGAAGATCACCAGTTCAACTTAAACAACAGTTCTTTACTTATCGGTTCTGAAAGTTCCTCAGTTACAACTTGACACAAGGGATAGCGGGCACATAACTTTCAATACATTCCAATTTTACAGTACATAATCAGACATATTCTCATCTCCTACTTGCTTGTTCCTGATGTTATTGGTACTGTGAGCCCCAGCACAACCCAGCTAAACACAACAGTACCATTTGTGATGGTCAGCTTCTAGTCTAGTCCATGTCTAGTCTGAGTCATTAACAGTCCTATCATTACCAGAATAAAACCTTGTGCTTCCAAATGCTCAGGAACAATCTACTCAGGTAGTTGACTATGTTAACATGACAATAAGATAAGCTGGTACCTTGATAGTTAAGGGGCAATTAGGGTGTAAGCCCGCTCCTTCAATTTAGGGCCACTTTTTTGAGGATAAAGGCCACGTCTCACTAAGCAACATCGTCAGCAACATCGCTGCTGAGGCACGACTTTTGTGACATAACAGCGATGTTGCTAGTGATCGTGCTGTGTGTGACATCCAGCAACAACCTGGCCCCTGCTGTGAGGTCGTTGGTTGTTGCTAAATGTCTTGGACCATTTTTTAGTTGTTGCTCTCCCGCTGTGAAGCACACATCGCTGTGTGTGACAGCGACAGAGCAACAACTGAATGTGCAGTGAGCAGGGAGCCGGCTTCTGCGGACGCTGGTAACCAATGTAAATATCGGGTAACCAAGAAGCCTTTTCCTTGGTTACCCAATATTTACCTTCATTACCAGCGTCCGTCGCTCTCACGCTGTCATTGCCGGCTCCCTGTTCCCTGCACACATAGCCAGACTACACATCGGGTAATTACCCGATGTGTACTCTGGCTAGGAGTGCAGGGAGCCAGCGCTAAGCGGTGTGCGCTGGTAACCAAGGTAAATATCAGGTTGGTTACCCGATATTTACCTTAGTTACCAAGCTCAGCATCGCTTCCATGCGTCGCTGCTGGCTGGGGGCTGGTCACTGGTTGCTGGTGAGATCTGCCTGTTTGACAGCTCACTAGCAACCCATGTAGCGACGCTCCAGCGATCCCTGCCAGGTCAGGTTGCTGGTGGGATTGCTAGAGCGTCGCTTAGTGTGACAGTAGCTTAAGTCTCTCATTTCAGCGCTTTTCACACTCTATGTGAATGTTAACAGTTGTGTGAAAGTTACAAAATATATAACAAAATCAAATTTATCTCTTAGACATCACACGTCAATGGTTAATTAATTGGAATCAGTAGTGTAACGATTTGGAGAGTTAGTCAGCTTTTTACAGTTAGAGGGTCCATAGGTCACTAAAGTAATGCTATGAAACAACAGTATTATATGCAGGTAATGTGGAAGCATAATGGTTTCTTTTCAAGGTAAGCAAAACAGGTAACTGGAAGATCTAGCTTCAGAACTTAAATAATAGGACAAAATTTTACTTTATTTCATGTTCAATAAAATCACATGGTGATTTAAAAATATTAAAAGGACAGAAATACATTTTCTACTTGTTTCAAACCCTAATGAGTTCTTAATCATAGCAAAGCCTGATACATAATATGACATTATATATGATCCACCAAAATTGCACACAAAACTGTTCAAACAGAAGACCATCTGAATGGAAACACCTATCAATTAGTCATTAACTGATGTGAGTAGCAGTATGATTGTCTTCACAACACATGACATACTGGGTATGTCATGGATCGTGTCAGGTTAATCCCTGTTGGAAGCGATCTTTGCATATGTCCACTGATTTTAACAGCTGACATGTGCAGCTATCAGGTACGAGTGGATTTGGTACCCAATCGTGCCTGTTAACCCCTTACAGCACGCTGGGAAAATGTGACAGGGCGCTGTACATGCCGGCCACGGTAGCACTTTTTTTACCCTTTTTTTCGCACTTGGAATTTTTTTGCTGTTTTCCAGTACACAATATGTTAAAACTAATGATTTTATTGAAAAGTACAACTCATCCCACAAAAAATAAGCTCTTATATGGCAAGATTGATGGAAAAATTAAAAAGTTACAGCTCTCGGAAGAAGGGGAGGAAAAAACAGAAAAATGACAAATTGCCTGGGGGTGAAGGGGTTAAAGCAAGATTAAAAAAATATTTTCACTTTACTTACACAGTGATGTCATCATGCTAAGAACAGCTTTGTCATTACATTAGTGAATAGTTTATTTTTACATTGTATATAGGTCACATACAATATATTTCAAGGAGAAAATGAAGTTATATTCTCCCTGCAGCTGCAACTGCTCACTTCCAGTCATTGTTCTAGACAGTTACAGACACCAGTCGCTATATAATGAGACTTGCTGTAATCTTCCCCGCAACATTCATTGACAGTGTGTTCTGCACACAAACACTACAGAGCAGCTGCCAATCAATATGCTAGGGAGTAAGTATAGAGCTCTTTCTGGATTGTGCATGATGATTGTAGCTTCTCCCTGCACTGTCCCATTAACTGGAAGCAAGTGGCTACAGGGAGAAAATAGCTTCATTTTCTCTTCAAATAAAACAGAAAGATAAAAGGAAATCTGTATCTCTCAAAAGAGAAACCATATAGTATAATTTAAATTGATTTTGTTTATTGCTTTGACAAAATAAAACATAATAAACTGCATTAAATGTGACTCAGTGGAAAAGAGCCAAACATAAAGAGGAGAACAACTAAAACAGATGTCAAAGAAAATAGGATATAGTTAAGTTATGCAAATAAGTCTTCCAACATAGAAACAAGGCTGGAAAAAGTAAATAACATTTATATTTCTAAATGCTCATACCTCCTAAAAGCTATGTAAGCCTTAATCCCAAGTAATATAATGCAGCAATCTTAAACTACAAACAGTAGTAGGAGATGGACACAAATATTGGTCTTATCAATCCAACACCAAAAGTTACTATAAGGAACCATGTGCTGCCAAATTCCTGAGGCTGCTTTCACACTACGTTCCTCTCCTTGTTCAATGGTCTCATCGGGGTTTCTGTCCAAAAACCAAATGAATGCCCTTGTGCGGTGGCAATCAGGGTAATATAAAGTGTTAATGAGAGCTGTGATTTGTCAAAAAATCACAGCTGTCATCGAGCCTTAAGATAGTAATGGTGAGGGATCTAGAAGACCCCATCATCACTAACCCTGTAAGTAAAAATAAATAAACACAAAACACAGAGAATTTTCTTTATTTTTTTTTTTTTTTAAAAAAACACTTTCTAAAATTTATTAACCCCCAAAACACCCTGTAGATCTGATGTAATCCACACGAGGTCACATGAAAAAACCCAAACCAACAAAAAAATACACCAAAACCACATCAAAACGCATGCCGTTGTGGTGTGTTTTTGTGCCAAAAGATGCAGATTTGGTGTAGAAATGTCTGAATCCAAATGCTTCATGTGAACACATTGCCTAAGCTGGTAACCCAGCATTGAGTTCAATGACTTCACCTGAGGTGAATTCACTGAGTTCAATGAGTTCATCTCAGGTCAGTTCACCTGAGGACACACTTAGGGTACCTGTGGGAACCTCTAGCTGTGACGTCAGGTGAACTCAGTGACATCACCGTTCACAGCAGCAGCTCAGTCAGTGTCTCTCAGAGGCTGCAGTGAGCAGTCATGTTTTCTAATGTGAGTGCGCACTGCGACATCAGAACCTGAACAATAACATACCTGAGAAGTCCATGTTAGGGGTCTATGCATGGACACTAGGTGTCCGTTACGGATCCCAAACTTTACAGTTTGGGTAGGCCCATCACTTCTTGTGACTAAAAGCCGCTTTACACGCAGCGACATTGCTAGCGATGTGGCTAGAGATAGCACCCGCCCCCGTCATTCGTGAGTCACGGGCAAATCGCTGCCCATGGCGAACAATATCGCAGGTACGCGTCACATGAACTTACCTTCCTAACGACGTCGCTGTGGCCGGCGAACAACCTCTTTTTTAAGGGGGCGGTTCGTGCGGCGTCACAGCAACGTCACACAGCAGGCCCCCAATAGAAGCGGAGGGGCGGAGAGCAGCCGCATGAACGTCACTCCCACCTCGTTGTCGGAGGACACAGGAACGCAGCAATATGTGCTGCCTCAGGAACGACGAACAACCAGCGTCCCAAACGAGCAACGATATTTGGAAAATGAACGACATGTCAACAATCAACGATTTGGTGAGTATTTGGGATCATTAGCGGTCGTTCGTAAATGTCACACTCAACGACGTCGCTAACGAGGCTGGATGTGCGTAATAAATTTTGTGATCCAAGTGATATCTCGTTAGCGATGTCGTTGCATGTAACGGGGCCTTAGGCTTACATAGCTTTTAGGAAATATGTGTATTTAGGAATATAAAAATGTTTTCCTTTTTTCTTATTACTTCTCCATGTTAAAAGACTTATTTGCATAACTGGTAACAATATAGTATACCCTATTTTTTTGCCATCTGTCTTAGTTGTTCCTCTGCTTATGTTTGGCTCTTTTCGACTGAGGGGCCGTTCAATGTATTTTATTATATATTTTATTTTTATCATATCAACAAATAAAATGATTATAAATTATACTGTATGATTTCTCTTTTAAGGGATCCAGATTTCCTTTTGTCTCTCTGTTTTATATATATATTGATTATGAGAGGAACATTGATCTAAGGTATTTTGATTACTTTGGACATAAGATTAATGAGCTTCATTTTCTCTTTACAGTTGATCTTCCAGTAAGGAAGCCTGACATGATTATAATGCTGTTTTCCTGCAAATCAACCCTATATTTGCAAGTACATAGCATTTCTAGATATGACAGGTTCCTTTTAAGTGCTGAGAATTATGACCCCAGAGTCTCAAGGTATTCTTATTCCTAGTGTTTATCTTTCCACATACAGTACAGACCAAAAGTTTGGACACAACTTCTCATTCACTCATTCAAAGAGTTTTCTTTATTTTCAGGACTCTGAAAAGTGTAGATTCACATTGAAGGCATCAAAACTTTGAATTAAAACATGTGGAATGAAATACTTAAAACAGTGTGAAACAACTGAAAATATGTCTTATATTCTACGTTCTTCAAAGTAGCCACCTTTTGCTTTCATTACTACTTTTCACACTCTTGGCATTCTCTTGATGAGCTTCAAGAGGTAGTCACCGGAAATGGTTTTCCAACAGTCTTGAAGGAGTGCCCAGAGATGCTTAGCACTTGTTGGCCCTTTTGCCTTCACTTTGCGGTTCAGCTCACCCCAAACCATCTTGATTGGGTTTAGGTCTGGTGACTGTGGAGACCAGGTCATCTGGCGTAGCACCCCATAACTCTCCTTCTTAGTCAAATAGCCCTTACACAGCCTGGAGGTGTGCTTGGGGTCATTGTCCTGTTGAAAAATAAATGATGGTCCAACTAAACGCAAACCGGATGGAATAGCACGCCGCTGCAAGATGCTGTGGTAGGCATGCTCGTTCTGTATGCCTTCAATTTTGAATAAATCCCCAACAGTGTCACCAGCAAAGCACCCCCACACCATCACACCTTCTCCTCCATGCTTCACGGTGGGAACCAGCCATGTAGAGTCCATCGGTTCACCTTTTCTACAAAGACACGGTGGTTGGAACAAAGATGTCAAATTTGGACTCATCAGACCAAAGCACAGATTTCCTCTGGCCTAATGTCCATTCCTTGTGTTCTTTAGCCCAAACAAGTCTCTTCTGCTTGTTGCCTGTCCTTACCAGTGGTTTCCTAGCAGCTATTTTACCATGAAGGCCTGCAGCACAAAGTCTCCTCTTAACAGTTGTTCTAGAGATGACAAGGTGTGTCCAAACTTTTGGTCTGTACTGTATGTTAAAAAGATTCAACCTTATATTTATTGTAACTAAATAGGGAATCCATATGCTGACTCAAAGAAATAGTGAAACAATTTGTGCTGTCTTTCTATAGGCACTTGATGATGCATAATAGGCACTTGATGATGTTTTGGTTATTTTTTTTAATATATTTTATGCGCAGCATACATCGTAGTTTCATAGTGTTTAAGGTTGAAGGTAGACTTAAGTCCATCGAATTCAACCCATAACCTAACCTAACATGTTGATGCAGAAGAGAGCAAAAAACCTCATGAGGCAGACAATAAGTGCCATATTAGGGGAAAACGTTCCTTCCTGACTCCACATACAGCAAACAGACTAGTTCCCTGGATTAACTCTCCATCACAGAATCTAGTGCACATAACCAGTAATATTATATTTTTCAAGAAAAGCCTCCAGGCATCTCTTAAATTTTCATAACGAATCATCCAATATAACATTATGTGGCAGTGAGTTCCATAGTCTCACTGCTCTTACAGTAAAGAATATGTAATCCTGTAATTAAATAAAAACAACAAAGTAGATTTATGGTTGGTTCTTCACACTTAAATTTATATATGGCTTTAAAATAGACAAGTCACCAAGTAAACTACATGCCCCCTTATGTAACTATTTTACTAAAGGTGTGGTCCAGGACAAGTTGTCATAATATTGTTTGCAATCTGCAAAGACTCACCGGAGCTCATGAGATAAGTTTGCCCATTTCCACCTCCAAAACAGCAAGCAGCTGCTGTAAGGCCAGGTTGATGCGACCATATTTTCGATCCGAGTGCAAAACATCGAAATGCACTCGGACTATTGTTAGTCTGTGGGCTCTGTGCATCTCCACCTTTTTCCTCTGACAGAGTCTGTTTTGTTAAAAACTGCTGTATGTCTTAAGCCTGCTTTACACGTTGCAATTTCGCATACGATATCGTATGCGATTTGCAACGCCCCCATCGTATGTGTGGCATGTTCAATTTGTTGAACATGCTGCACAAACGATTAACTCCCGTCACACGTACTTACCTTCCATACGACCTCGCTGTGGGCGGCGAATGTTCACTTCCTGGAGTGGGAGGGACGTTCGGCGTCACATCGATGTCACGCGGCAGCCGGCCAATAGAAGCGGAGGGACGGAGCTGAGCGGTACGTAAACATCCCGCCCACTTCCTTCCTTCCGCATTGTGGGCCGGGAGCCGCAGGATGTAGGTAAGATCTGTTCATTGTTCCCGGGGTGTCACACACTGCAATGTGTGCTACCCCGGGTACAATGAACAATCTGACGTGCAATTCTAGAGAAAGGCACGATGTGTATGCGATGAACATTTTAACGTTCAATCGCAATCGCACGTACCTGTCACACACTGCAATGTAACTTACAATGCCGGATGTGCGTCCCTTACGACGTGACCCCGCCGACACATTGTAAGATACATTGCAGCGTGTAAAGCAGGCTTTAGTCTTATCATGCTATCGGATCACACTCGGCCATGAAAATCAGTGGAAAAATCGGACTGCACTCAGATGACATCTGAATGCAGTCCGATTTCTGTGGAGTGACACAATGGAGAAGACGGAGACAATTTTTACTCCATCTTCTCCTCATCTGAGGGAATCAGAGCATATGCTGACACTCTGATCAAAATCAGACTTTGATCAGAGTGTCATCTGCATAATTGACCCATTTCTCCTGGGTGAGAGACTCTACAGTCATCTGCACGAGCCCTTATAGACAGAACCTTTAACACTAGAAGTCCCAAAGAGGGGTAATTTAATATTTCTATCTTTGGAACCCAGAGACGAGTCGAATGACCTGAAGGATTTTAGCTAACATCCTATAATCACCGTCTTTTGTTCTGTAATTAAGGCCATTACTGTCGCACCACAGGAGTTGTTGTTTTCCATTGAGTTTAGCCATTTAGTTTCTAGTTAGTTAGGTCAGTTTGGACTAAGGTTCATTTGACCCTTTTTCGGGACTTCAGGGGGAGCTCCAAATTCCTGGGACTTCTAGTGTTAAACTGTTCCTACACATGGACCCTCTTTCTGTTTATGTCTTCTCTGTTCCAGGATCTAAAAAAATAACATAAAGCAAAGAGTGTGATCAAATAGCAAAATAATTTATGGTCACCTGGCAGTTTCAGTGGTGCTACTTCTGCCTATCTTAGATGCTCCGCAGTTACAACATGCCGTGGCACAGGTGAGGGTAAGTTACTTTGTTATTTTGTCAAAAGCTGCACATAGAGACATGACTGTTATATCTGATGCATGGTAGTTAGGGGGGCCTGTTACATATTTGCATTGGGGAATAACACATTACGCCTCTGGGCAAGAATAAGCTTTATTATTTGGGCAGAGATAAGTCAAGATTAATGCAAAAGTTATTTGCTTAACATACATTTGATAACTACAAAGTAAGCACCATCCGAGCTGTGATCTTTAGATAATAATATAATTGTCTTTGAAGAAGAAAGGGCCACACTTTAAAGAAAGCTCTTCATATTAGCCTTTATTTTATAACACTATAACACTGCAACTATTAATAAAGATTTAACATCTAAAGGCTATTTATCTCAAGCTTTAATGTTAGCATAATGAACATTTGCTGAGATAAGCACAATGCATACATAAAACAGTCATTATCACTAGAATCTCCATGCTAGTCTGAGTCACATTGTTAAATAATGATGTATCCTCATTATATTTATTTGTTCCCTTTGTTCTATTGCTTTATATATTTTTTTCAGCATGACTTTTATATTTTACGTTTCCTGTTGTTCGTAATACTAAATTCTTATCTAACCGTGAAAACGGAGTCGAATCAAATGTTTGATGAAAAACTAACTCATTGATACACTTATATATTTCTATGTATAATGTACTATCAATGTAATTATAAATATATTCATATTTACTTACTTGATGGAAGATAAATGCTCTATGAATGAATGAATGATAAATTCTCTATAAAGCCAGTTATCATTACCAGAATGCATTATCATATTATCTTTATGATAAGAGAACCAGTAAATTAAGGGCTAATTAAAAATAAATATGGTACCATAAAAGTCTTTTTCACACTAGTTATATAACTTTGGTCTCCATCCATACTTTAATTCTTATTGTAAAATGAAAAGCAGAATAAAGTTAGAAAAGTTATAATAGTATCTTATTTTTTAAGTGAAGTAAAGCCATGGATCTTCTTACATCAATGGTCTTCTATAGAGGTTGCAACAGATACAGTTGTGATTTAGCCCTGAGGTCCTTCAAGATCAGAGGTCCCCTTTATGCTATAGTATCTGATGTGAGGGTCTATGCCCAGATTAGACATATTCACGGTTGCATGAGCAACTAAATGGGACCTGGCAATGACCAACGGTCAGTATGTATCAGACACTGGCAGTATGAATTCAGCCAAGTATATTTTAAACATACTTTAAAAGCTGACCGGGCCACATGGGAGACTAATTGGAAAATCGGGTCTTCTACGGCTTCTTCCTGTCTGTTCCCTTAGGGTCACAGGTCCTTCCCTATATTCATACTGTATATAAGAGTTCTGCTAGTCACTGATAGCAGGTGGGGAGAAACCAGCGGGGAACTTTCTTCTTGACTAGTTTTCCTTGTGGGCTTGGTTCTCAGTGGCTTTTAAAGTATGTTTTTCTTTAAAAGGCCATATGGGAGACTAATTGGAAAGGGGGGGTCTTCTGCGACTTCTTCCTGTCCATTCCCTTAGGGTGACAGGTCTTTCCCTATAGTCATACATATGAGATTTGTCAGTTACTGACAGCAGGTGGGGAGAAGCCGGGAAGGGGGGGATTGACTTCTTGACTAGTCTTCCCTGTGGCTTTTAAAGTATGTTTTTCTCTGAAATGATGCACTGTTTCAGAGTCAAACAAACAAGGGTGAAATTAAACAGTCAGTAATACATGCTACTTGTGGATCGAGCAGCATGTATCAGCTGTCAGGTTAAGTTTAAGCCCTTGATCAAAGACCAGAAATGATTCATCAATTGAACTTTCATTTCAAAAGCCAATTTAAACACAAGAAAATTCTCTAGCTTTTCATATTTTTGTGCATTTCATCTCGTAATTTAAGCATATATTTTCTGGCATTCCACAACAGCCTAGTCTAGTTTAAGTTTCATTGCTGTTCCTTTTAAGGTCTAAATTTTAGTTAATTCCTTAAGGCTGGAGGCACAAAAGTGTATTTCATCTGATGCTAGAGAATAGGATGCAATATACTAAACACACTTGGCTCAAACTCTGCTGCGAGCGTGAGTCGAGTGTCATTATACTGGGCTCAGATTCTCTTGCATGCGAGAGACATATCACATGTGCGGAGAAGAGGTGCAGAGAAGGAGGGAGTAATTTATCCATCTTCTCCACTGGCTTATATTGGACTGCACTCGATGTTTCACATGCACCTATGGACTTGTATGGGTGTGTGTGATCCGAGACACGCTGCCATTGTTTTTTATTCCGAATCGGCTTGAAAAAAAAGTCGCAGATTTGCCTCATTGACTAACATTGGTCCAAATGTAATGCGAGATTTTCTTGCTTTGCATTCGTCTGATTGAAATGCTAATGTGAGAGAACCCTAAAGCTCTGTACAGTATCTGAATGTCCCTACGCTATGTACCTCCTTACCAATCAATTTTCATAAGGTTATCCAAAGTTTATAATCATATACTGTGCTACCTACTAAAAAGACATCATCAGCATAGTTCAAGTATCCCCTAGAGGGATGTAATTTAAACGTTAGAAAGCGCATACCACAGGCTAAGAGCCAAAACTTGACACTTAGGCCATGCCTTATGTCATATCATTGACAAAGTCTAGTATGGGGACATTAACTTGAGACAAATTGGCATTAGAAAGACAAATGACTGCAATTATTACATTGCATGCCATAGCTCTTAAAACCAGTAAAATGTTTTGTTACTGGTCATCAGCTCAGAATCCATTTCTGTTAGTAATCAACATGTTCATCAAAGCTTTCTGTCAAACCTTTTTCAAAAATTCTACATGTTTTTTACTTGTACTCTAACTTCCCTAGTTATCATGACTTTAAAAGTGTTAGTTATTTCAAATTTTACCAGTCCATGGAATATAACTGATAAATTGGTTTGCCAATAAGTTGCTTTGATTCCTTGAAAGCCATAGTAAACATGTCAAGTCAATCCACCTAAAGTATCCTAATGGCGGGAGGATCACAAATCAATTTGCAAGTCATTAAAACGCAGATCAAGTGAATAAATATGCTCATCTATAGTCATAACAGGTACATAATGTTGCCTCTGCTGCAGCTCTTTAATCACAAAGCATTACAGTCTTCATAGCATCATGGTAAGAAAGAACTGCAGACTGAAAAGGGCATCCTTCTCAGCTGAATAGATATGGCTCCATAAACCTTCCTTCCAAGGTCTGACTGCTGCTACTCTGGGTCCTGCAAGATAATTTGGAACTGTGCTACTTCTATTAGTTCCACATACATCCCACTGCTTCCAATTAGTGCTCATTTTCTCTTGAAGCAAGCAGTCAGGAGGCCAGAACAGTGCAACCCGCTTCTAAGAATAAGAGCAAACTCTCAAGGATGAAGGAAATGAAATTCAATTTTCCATCCAACTAACTGAACAAAATGAGAATTATGGCTTGAATTAAGGTTCAGAAACAATGAGATAGTAATTAAAATAATCATATTGAACTTTACCATGGTTTCAGTTCTTTCGCAATGCTGCATTACCTAATGCAAAGATCTGAGGGTGAACTTTATATACTGCAGTTTTCCATTTTTTTACACATCCTATATATTGTACACATCATTTAATACACAGATGATTTCTAGGATGTTATGATTGGCCCAGGACAGTGATGTACTCATGGCTTAGGCTACAACTACATGGTGTCATTGGCCGCGACACTTGTCGCATGACCAGAGTTCACTGCAACCCTCACAAGCAAGTCGCAAGAAGTCCAACAGCACCGGAATTGTGACTTGCTTATCGCAGTACCCTTAGGGTTAATAATGTGACTTCATGCACTTGTATGGCGCTGCGATGTAGCAAACATTGATCTTCATGTAGCATTAGACTTCACGTAATATACAACCAAATCAAAGTGAACATAGTAAGTCACAGCATTTTATTTCTTCCAAATGCTGAAATTACAATGTTGCATTCATTGTTTTATAGATAGATCTCTATAGGTATCCTATGGAAATATTCACGCTTTCATATATTTGGTGTTGTCTCATTAGTGTGTGTTTTGTCAGAAAAAAAAGGAATGATTTTCCTACTCTCCTTTCATTCAAGCCCATTTCTGACTATATATGTACAATGTTTTATGAATGCTCGAGTCTCCAGAAAGTTTTTGTGTGGGTCTAAGGCTATGTGCGCACTTTCCGTCGTCCTACATGCAGTTGTAAACGCACATTTTAGCCTTAATTGATTTAGCCAAAATTGCCTTTTTCAGAAATTTAGCGCTAAAAACGCATGCGTATTTACTGCATTTTAGATGCGTTTTCAGCGCTTTTTACATGCTTTTTCCCTTGCGTTTTGACAGATGCGTTTTGAACATCAAGATACTGCTAAATAAAGTTTAAACAGTCAAACGGAATGAAAAAAGAGAAAAAAAAGGGACAAATCTATATTAATGGGAAAAATAATGGAAAAAGATATATTTAATAAAATTATAGCGTTAATATACATTTTATCGGTAAAATAGCAATAAATGCATATTATTCTAAAATTTAATTGTCGGACTATGTGTGTGTGTAAAGGGACATATCAAATCATTATTTTGATGTCCAAAAAGCATGCGTTTTTGTAGTCTGCAATGAAAAAGCAGGTAAAACGCAGGAATTTTGATATTTCTTGCGTTTTGCTACTTCTCATTGACTTCAATGTTATCAAAACGCACCACAAATGGCAAAAACAATTGACAGGGTCCTTTTCTGAACGCATGGATTTTGGCCAAACTTATGCAAATTTTGAGATGCGTTTTGAAACGCAAAGTGCGGACAAGAAATCATGAATTCTCATTGTCTTTAATGGAAAACCATGCAAAACGCATGCATTTGGGCACAAAAACGCTGCAGTTCAAAGCTGACCCTAAACGCACCTGAAACGCATGGGAAAACGGAAAGTGCGCACATAGCCTAAGGCTACATACGTTCACACGTTTCTGCATCTATCTAGTAAATTAGGTTGCTTACATTTTTTATTTTTTTCATTGTGTTTTTGTGTGCGTTTTTTGCTCAAGTTCATAATGCGATTTTTACCCTGCATTTTTGTCTCTTGTTGTGATGTAAAGCTGCTTTGTTTTTGATACTTGGCTTTGACAAAATTTGATTTTTAAACTTATTTGTGAAGTATATGTGTTTTTAATGTGTTTCTGCAGTGGATATGCAATAAAAATGGCTGTTTGTTTTACCTGCAGTTGTTGCTCATCTAATGTGAATCTATGGGGAATATCTGCTCATAAAACTCAGCATAATTGAATGAAAGAGAAAGTGGCATATTATGGATTTGAAAGAAGCACCACATGTCAGTTGACGCTGAGGAAAAAAAGAAGCAGAATGGATATGAGATTTCTATAAATACCATCCATTTCCCTGGAACTGTAAGATGATGCCTTCCCACTATAAGCTTTTGGTGAGTTTTTGACTCTGCGTAGTTTCACTGTGCCGATAATGCAGCGTCTTAGGGCACGTGCCCATGATCAGGGTTCACAGCATTTTGGATGCAGTATGTTTCAGCTGCTTCCAAATAGCGGTGTTGTACAGTACTAGCACAGTGGATGCATTTATAGAAATCCCATGCCCACTGAGTCTGTGGCCACAGCATAAACTGACCTGAGGTGCGGCTCTCTGAGATGCAAGCATGTCAATTCTTTGCTGCGGAGTCACAAGCATTCTCTGCAGAAAGAACACAGTGAGACACCACAGTGCCCCGAACCCTGATCATGGGAATGAGCAGCTATAGTCTCCTGTGGAGGAGACTCGCGCCACGCAGAGCAGGACCTGCCTCGTCCAGGATGCAGTGGGTTCTGATTGTGGGCATGTACCCTTACAGTTTGAGCAAAGAGGATAGGATTTTATAGATGTCTTATGCCCACTGTGCTCCTTTTTGACTCAGGGTACACTGATCTGCAGGTTGTGTTTCAAATCTGCAGGATGTTAATTTCTCTTGCCAAGACCTTGAGTTTTCTGTGCAGATTTTCCAGATAGACTTGCATTAGATGTTGCAAATCCGCAGGTAAAAAACGCATGTGTATTTTTAGTGTGTTTCCATGGCAGGAATGCATCAAAACAAAATGTAATCTCCACCTAGATATATCAATAAACTGTTGTCAAAGCCAAATACCAGGGGATATCAAAAACATAGTGGCTTTATTCAAATCATGACATATCAAAACCGCATGGTCAAAAACGGAACAAAAACATGTTAAAAAAATACACCTAAAAACACAATTTAAAAATGCAAGTAATCTAACTTAAATAATATGTGCAGAAGTGGTGCAGAAATTCTGCAACATCAAAAACTCATCAAAAGCTCATAGTGGTAGAGCAGCCTTAGAAGCCTTGATTTTGACGTTGTATCAAAAACTCAACAAAGACTCATCAATACTGTGATATACAGGGTTGGGACTAAATTTAAAATAAAAAAAAAATGGTCAATTAATATTTTAGTTCATTAGGGGGGTCCTTTGAGATGCATTGCCACACAAACTATTAAAGTTTATAAAGTTTATGTAAACTATATCTATATTTTATATATATATATATATATATATATATATATATATATATATATATACCCAACTGGGTACACCTTGACGTTTGGTGGGATAGCTTTATGCTTTTTTTGATCAAAAACTGTGTTTACTAAGTACCCTATGTTTATATGCACTATGCTTTTATTTAGTTACAGCAGAGTATGTTTTCACAATTTTTTTCCTTGGTTTCTCTTTGTCTCATGGCCAGTGTGAACATGGTCTCACAAGTTCCATGTATACCATCTCATACTCCGGCTCACTTTTTTGTTTTTATGTAGTTTTTTTGTATTCAGTACAAACAGGGAGTGGCCCCTTCTCAGTGAGCTGGACATTTCATTCTCTGAATCCCCCTGACTGTGTGTGTCCTGTTGGGACCCGGTCGCTCTCAGCCCTTAGCCATATTGAGGCCTATTTTAGACCCATGGTAAGGTTTTAATATTAGAGAGTGTAGGTACTATCCCAACTGGGTACACCTTGACGTTTGGTAGGATAGCTTTATGCTTTTTTGATCAAAAACAGTGCTTACTAAGTACCCTATGTTTATATGCACTATGCTTTTATTTAGTTACAGCAGGGTATGTTTTCACAATTTTTTTCCTTGGTTTCTCTATATCTATATTTTGTAGGAAGGTTAATAGACAGTTCAAGTACATTTTTTTTTTTAAATGGGGTTTTTCTTTTTTTAGTGTGCAATATCTTTTATGTTTTTCATTTTTAAATAGCTTTTCGTAGTTGGATTTGCATGGCCTAATCTCTGTAATATAATTACAATATATGCAAATATCTATTACCATGAGGAAGACAAAATCAAAGAATAGTATACATTATATCAAAACTGGCTATATTCTATTAATATATTGTATTAGGTGACAGAGTCATAGTTGTTATCTAGGGATGTTGATTTGAGTTAGAATCCAATTGCTCTTTCTTTCTTCTTTTCTTTCCCTCTCATTCTAGAAAAAGTGCCTGCCATGACTTTCAATCTTAAAAAAAAAATACTTATTGTCCCAGAACACATACTGTAGGAAATTGCTGTGAATTTCACAGTTTTCTGTGCTATGGTGAGAGACGGTGGGGTGTATTGCCTGACAAAGTGAGCTACTTGTAAGATAATATCCTAAATTTGACATCTTCATGCATAAAATATGAGCGCAGAGTTTATTGTTCAGTGTTACCACTGCATCAGTATTAATCGTAAGTAAAATAATACAGTATACCCTATTAAGCACATAAGAGACTATAGCACCAAGGATAACAACCCTGAGACCATGCAAATAGCCCATAATGCATTTATATGTCTGGACCTGTAAAAAGGCAAACATTTATGAAGGTGAGGGAAACTTTAGAGTTTCTGCAGGAGTTGGCAGGAATACAATGTATGGTCATCCCCACCATGAAATAACGTGACTCTTGTTGCCCAATTCAGGTAAATGGAGATGCAACACCATAGAGCCTAGGTACAAGAATTTAGCAGAGCTGGATTAAAAGGTTTTTCTGCAAAAAGGGTTTTCTGGAAAAGAGATCAACATTACCCTTCCTCCTCTTTATGGTCTTTCTGCATTTTATATAGCATCATCCTTGTCTTCTATAGGCAATTTTACTCTTTCTATTAATCATTCAGATTCCTGCAGCACAGTTCATGATATTGATTAATAAATAATAAATAAATACTGTAAATCTTTATTTTTATATAGCGCTAACATGTTTCGCAGTGCTTTACATACATCAGGAACATTGTCCCCATTGGGGCTCACAATCTAATTTCCCTATCTGTATGTCTTTGGAGTGTGGTAGGAAACCGGAGATTCCGGAGGAAGCCCACGCAAACACGGGGAGAACATACAAACGTCTTGCAGATGTTTTACTTGCTAGGATATGAACCCAGGACCCCAGGGCTGCAGTGCTAACCACTGATCCACCGTGCCACCCATAGAAATGAGCGGACCTGAAAAGTAAAGTTTGGGGTTAGCACTGAACACAGACTACTACAAAATCTGTGTTTATATTCGGAGTTTGGGTGCTTTATGTATGTTGACCACTCGGGTAAGCATCACTGTGCTTGGGTATATGGGGTTCTCAGTCCAGTGTGAGCCACTTGCAGTGTTTGAATGTCCGGGTCCCAAACGGAACTCTACTTAAAGTCCGATTTGAACCTGCTGAACCAAACTTCCATGTCTATGAAACTAGTCCACACCACTAAAGCTTCTTTAAAGAGGATTGGCTGAAGGAAAGAATTTTTTCTCCTGTGACTCATATCAGCAACACTTTAGTCAACATGGCTGGCCCAATATTCAGTGCCTAGAAAAAGTATGCATGCCTCGTGAACTTTTCCACATGTTCTCACGTTACAACCATGAATTTAAATGTATTCTATTGGGACTTTATGGCAAATACCAACACAAAGATGCATGTATTTGTGAAGCGTAAAGGAAGCGGTTTATGGTTTTCCAAATATTTGAAAAAAAATAAATAAATCTGAAAATTGTGAAGTGCATTTGTATTCAGCTAGCCTGTAGTCTGATACCACTAAATAAAATCCTGAGTGATTAATTGCCTTCAGAAGACACCTAAGTAGTAAAATCAGAAGACCTGTATGTAATTTATTCTCAGTATTATGGTAGCTATTCTCTGAAGGCCTCAAAGGTTTGTTTGAGAACATTAGGGATCAAACAGCATCAACAAAACCAAGCAACACATCAGACATGTCAGGGATAAAGTTGTGAGGAAAAGAAAAGCAGAGTTAGGTTTAAAAAAAATAGTCCAAGCTCAGAATACTTCAAGGAGCAATGTTCTATCCATTATTTAAATAAAAAAAAATGGCACAATGTCAAACCTACCAAGACATGGCAAGGAGACCACTAATTAGAGAAGAAATGATCACACTGGAGGAACTGCGCAGATCTAAAGCTCAGGTATGAGAATCTGTCCACAGGACAACTATTAGTAGTATGCTCCACAAATCTAGCCTTTATGAAGCAGTGGCAACAAGAAAGCCATTTTGAAAGCAAACTATAAGAAGTCCCATTTGCAAAAAGCCATGTGTAATAAAGTGCTCTGGTCAGAAGAGAACAAAATATAACTTTTTGGGCTTCATACAAAACACTATGTTTGGCAGAGAGCTAACACTGCACATCACCATTTAAATACTATCCCTACCGTCAATTTTGTATTTAGCAGCATCATGCTGTGGGGATGTGTTTCTTCAGCAAGAGCAGGAAAGCTAGGAAGACTGGATGAGAAGATGAATGGAGGTAAATACAGGGCAATCCTGAAGGTGAAACCTGTTGATGGCTGTGAAAGACTTGAGACTAGGCTGCAGGGTCACTTTTCAGCAGGATAAAGACCCTAAACATACTGCCAGAGCCAGAGAGAGTGGAATGGTTTAAATCAAAGCATATTCAAGTGTTTGAACAGCTCAGTCAAAGTCTAGACCTAAATTCCTTTGAGAATCTGTGGCACAAATGTTCTCCATCCAATCTCAATGCGTAAAAGCTATTTTGCAAAGAACAATGGACAAAAAATTCTATCTAGATGTGCAAAACTGGTAGAGACATGCCACAAAAGACTTGCAGCTGTAATTGCACTGAAAGGTGGTCCCACATAGTACTCTCCACCTATTTTAGCCCAGCAGTTCCTCACCTTACCTTCTGTGCCCACTACGGCTCCTGGCTTAGAGGATGCATGTTCTTTTCCTGCTTCTTAAAGGGGCAGCACATGCATCACCTGATGTGTACTCAGCCTATTGCTGGGGATTACCAGGTAATGCCTGACGTGTTCCCAGCCAATCTCTGGAGAGTACCAGGTGATGCCTGATGTGTTCTCAGCCTATCTCTGGGAAGTACTAAATATTTAAGGTACCCCCCTATTAGGATGTGCCTGTGCATGTTGTTTCCTGTAGCCAGTTTGCCCTGTGTCTGTTCTCACGATCCTGTTTTAGAGTCAGTACTCACCCATATGCCTGAACCATTCCTGAACCTGAACCTGTTTGAGCACCAGAGCTTGTTCCAGTGCCCCTGTCCCTGTCTGTGTTCCTGATCTGTTCTTGTATCCCTATATCAGCATGTGTTCCTGTGTCTAGTCCTGGTTCCTGGTACCAGCCTGTATTCTTGTATCTGTTCTTGTGTACCGGTTCCAGCATGAGTTCCTGTATCCATTCTGTTTCCCGGTATCAGCTTGAGTTCCTGAATTCGTTCCTAAATCCATTCCTGCCTTTGTTTCTGAATCTGTTCCTAGATCTGTTCCTGTGTCCCACTATCTGTGTTCCTGAAACTGTATTCCTGCCTGAATCTGAACCCAAACCTGAACCTGTCATGTCTGACCCAGTACCAGCTTCCTCCCTGACATCCTGTTATCCAGATATTGTCCCAGCAGTGGTTCTGACTAAGTCTTGTCTGTTTCCTTTTGTGTTAGCTACTGCGGATTTAGGGACTGTCTTGGAATGGTCCCTGGTGGCTACCTGCAGCACAAACCTAACTTCACCACCGGAGACTCTAGAGAAGACCAGGTAACCTCTTAGTCACGTCTCTCCAGGGTAAGCCCATGATACATGGCCGACTGGATCCCCATTCTCGGTACCAGCAGGAACGGTCATTGCCGTTCCTCTCCAAATAAAAGTATTGATTTAGGGGCTGAATACAATTGCACGTCAGAATTTTTAACTTTATATTTTTCAAATATTTAAAAAACCATGTATCCCAATAAAATATATTTAATTTTGTAGGTGTAAGGAGAACAAATGTGGAGAATTTCACAGAATATGAATACTTTTTCAAGGCATTATAATTATTACAGTAATGCGGGCGTCACACGAGACGATATATCGTGCGATACATCGTCAGGGTCACGGTTTTTGTGACGCACATCCGGTATCGTTTGCGACGTCATCCCGTGTGACACCTCCGAGCGATGCTGAACGTTCGCAAATCGGTTAAAAATCATGAGTCATGTACACATCGTTTATTTTTGAAATATCGTTTATTTTTCTTTGCGTAGGTTGTTCATCGTACCCGGGGCAGCACACATTGCACCGTGTGACACCCCGGGAACGATGAACTCAGCTTACCTGCATCCCGCAGCACCCTCCGGCTATGTAGAAGGAAGGAGGTGGGCGGGATGTTTACGTCCCGCTCATCTCCGCCCCTCCGCTTCTTTTGGCTGGCGGCCGTGTGACGTTGCTGTGACACTGAATGTCCCTCCCCTTTCAGGAAGAGGATGTTTGCCGCCCACAGCGAGGTCGCTCAGCAGGTAAGTGCGTGTGACCGTGGTTTAACAACTTTGTGCGACACGGACAGCGATTTGCCTGTGATGCTCAAACGACGGGGGCGGGTACGATCGCAAGATAGGTCGTACCATGTGACGCCCACATAAGCCAAGAGGAGCTGACAATGTCAAAATAAATAAACCTCTTTATTAGAGCACATAGGCCCCAAAATATTTTGAGACAATTTTCTTGTAACTATTAAGAACTGATAGTAATGACTAGAAAAAAATAACGTTCTTTCAAAGCAAGGTGAATTTAGTTGAAATTTTTTGGAATAAAGCAGCAACTGTGCCATGAAATTTTGAAGTCTAAATAACAGGAGTGGATTTAATGTAACAGTGAAATGTATCATATTCATTTATGCTTGCTATATTGTCCAATAGAACCACTTACACTAATGACTCATAATCAAGACAGGTCACATTATGGATATTTTTCTTTAAATATGACTGTAATGCATTTTATTAAAATTTTATATTTATAGTTAAACTTGAATAGAAAGAAGAAAAGGCTTAGCATTACAATAGTTGATATTACCAATCACAATGCTAAAGAAGATAATTCATATTTATGTGGCCAATGTGAATATTTCATGACTAAAAGTCAAGAGATGAGAAACGTATGACATTTCAAGGATCTGTACATTCCTTAATCAAGAATCTACAAAAATACTAGTGCATGCCTTCATCATTTCCTGCCTCGATTACTGTGACCTCTTGCTCCCTGGCCTCACTTCTAACATTCTCGCACCCCTACAATCTATCCTAAACTCTGCTGTGTGACTAATTCACCTCTCCCCCCCTCTATTCTCCGGCCTCTCCTTTCTGCCAATCCTTTCACTGGCTCCCCATTGCCCAAAGACTCCAGTTCAAAACCCTAACCATGACTTATAAAGCCATCCACAACCTGTCTCCTCCATACTATTGTGACATAGTTTCCCGCTGCATGCAACCTCCAATCCTCACAAGATCTCCTTCTCTACTCCCTTTACCCATAATTGCATACAAGATTTCTCTTGTGCATCCCCCATACTGTAGAACTTCCTCTTCCAACTTATCAGACTCTCGCCTACTGTGGAAACTTTCAAAAGAAACCTGAAAATCTACCTTTTCCAATAAGCCTGCAATCTGCAATAACTCTCAGTACACTATACCGCTGCAAGACCAGCTCTTCACCTACTGTATTCTGACACATCCCTGTAGACTGTGAGCCCTCCTGGGCAGGGTCCTCTCTCGTCCTGCACCTGTCAGTGACTTGTATTTTTCATGATTAATGTACTTGTTTTTAGTATGTATACCCCTTGAAATAAATGGCGTAATAATAATAATAATAATAATAATAATAATAATAATTTATAATTATGCAGAGTAATGGCTTGATTACATATTGCATTTTTGTTATGCTTTTTCTGTGTATTTTTGCTGATAATAAAACACATCATTTTACAGTACCAGCAAAGTGAATGAGGCTTCTGAAATCTTATGCACATGCTGCTTATTTTTCCTTGCGGATTTGAAAAGCTTCTTATTCAGATCTGCAACATGACAATTCTTTCAAACTCCAAACTATATCAAAACGTGAAAAATGCGCATATTTTATGCAACATTTTTCCTACCAATATTCTAGTTTTTGCTGCAGAAATATTTTCTTCAAATATTCAATGTATGCACATAGCTTTAAGCACCCACTAAGCACAAGATGAAGCTATTCAATCAAATATTAAACAATGCCAAGTAAAGCTGTTGGAGATTGGGCATTGACACACAATCATTGTGCGTTTCACCCATTGCTTCATTAGGGGAGAGGTGGCAAACCATGATGAATGGCCACCTGAAGCGGAGCTGTCACCAGATTTCACATTACAAGCTGTACAAATTATTAAATAAATCTGATGAGACTGGTGTAATTACTTGGTATAACCATGTAGGAATAATAATATATTCCTAAAATTAAAATGAGCATTTTATGAGCTATAAAATGAAATATATCAGAATTTATTCAATCCCCACCCATCCAACCTGACTGACAGCTGCAACTTGTAGTGAACAAAGTTAGATCTTTGAAGCATGAGGGATACCGATGAGCTGCCAATCGGGCTAGATGGGCAGAAATTCAGTGAATCTTTCATAAAGATTATACAGCCACTCCAACATGGATTCTCAAGGTAATTCCAGCACGCTTTTTAGGTCTAAGACTTGTGGGATTTGCACAGTGATAGAGTCCGTTCTGTTGATGGCTCAGATCAGTAGGGCCTGCAACAAAGAGCAGCACGCACTGTCAGTGTGATCTGAGTACCTGGTAGTATGCAGAGACCAGTAGTACCCCCGCAGTGATTTTTCTTGCAGAGGTTGCACTGGTCTCTGAATGCCGCCAGGTACTCTGACACCATGTACTGCTCCGTGTTGCCAGCTCTACTGATCTGAGTCATCATTAGAGCTGACGTTATCTTTGTGCAGATCTCAGAATGTGCAGTCAGCAGGTAGGGACACAACTGCTCCTAAAATGAGCGTCACTGATGAAGCTTCATTTCAGGGAGGGGGCAGGGGATGTCACAGTGACAGCAGCCTTTGCCCCCTAATGATGCTTTGTTTGACTATCCCAGCATGCATTGGGATTCTCAAACAAAGCGTCATCAGTTAGTAAGTAGGGGGAAAAAAAATCTATAATAGAGTAGAACATTTGTATTATGACCATAATAAAAATTATATTAGATTGGGGCAATAAATAGACGGGGATTAAGGTTGACATTTCTTCAGCCATCAGACCACCCCTTTGAGTACTGTGTAGGAACTTTTCTTCTTTAAAAAAAAACACCAACAATTTTAATGTGTGGTTGAAATAAAGAACTTTTACATACTTTTAATGACTTTTTGAGTTTTCGTTGCTACTTTTCCCACACTGCTGCTTTCTCTTTTAGTACATACAAAATAGACAATTGTATATTCACATAGTTGGATATATCTGACTTTGAGTTTAGTAGAACCATTTCAAGCAGTCCTGTCACACATTTTCAATAGTAAGCCTGACAATGTTTCAAGTATGAGCGTAGTTCTAGACTTCTTTACTATCATTCCAAAGTATTATATTCATGAGCCCTGGAGGTCAGGATAAAGACTGCTTGATATCCCTTTTAGATAGCGGAGTGCTACAGTTTAAGAAGCTATGATTGTAGGAGAATGAAACAAAAATCTATGGGAGTCTATTGGCCTGTCTATTTTGTATGCATTTACATAGAAATGGGAAGAAGTGGTCTCAATTTCATATACATTAATTCTAAGGGCATATATTAAATCCACAACAATAGCTGTAAAGTGACATTTTATATAATTCAAGGTGAATGCCCTAATTTTCTCAGCACTTAAGATTAACAATGAAAGTGTGAAATGATGAAATCTCATATAAATACATCTGATTAAATATGCTACCGTCTAAATCCTATACAAAGAGCAGGACACTAGAATTCTGCCGACTATTAAACTCAAGTATTTCCATCTTAGAATGCACTTAACAATTCAGCCATTATGCTAGTGAGGTAGATTGGATGCATGCCTCTATTGATACTGTAATGCTGCAGCATAATGATTACTGATACCTGCTATAAATCTAGGAATTAATGGTCCAGTAAAATAAATTGTTTTTAAAATACATATTTAATTAAATGACTGCAATCAATAACAAGACCGATAATGAGAATGATAATGGCAAATCACTGGACTAAGCAAACAATGTAACCATCACATAGATTTAGCTGTAGATCATTTACAAAATGACCTGCTTGAAAACTGTCATGCTCACTCCCAATCTTTATCTTTATTTGATCCTTAAGAATTGATGTAATTACAGTGTGCATTTTACAGATGCTGTGAAATTTTTATAGTCATTTTGCAAAGCAAGATTACAAAACGTATAAAAACATGGTTTAGAAGAGGTTGTCTCACATACAGTAGACAATCCATTTCCATATGTCTTATTATTCTCGCGGGAGCCCTTCTATTAGGCATTGAAAAGAGCAGATAACAGAGAGCTGCTCTAATACATGATGACTAAAGGGCACGTTACACGCTACGATATATCTAACGATATGTCGTCGGGGTCATGTCGTTAGTGACGCACATTCGGCATCGTTTGACATATCGTAGCGTATGACAGCTACGAGCAAGTGCGATCGTGCAAAATTACTCAACTTATCGTTGATCTTTGACACAATCGCTCATTTTCTAAAAATCAAACGTCCTTCTGCGCGCCGGTTGTTCATTGTTCCCGAAGCAGCACACATCGCTCCGTGTGACACCCTGGGAACGATGAACTACAGCTTAGCTGCATCCCGCTGGCAATGCGGAAGGAAGGAGGTGGGCGGGATGTTTACGTCCCACTAATCTCCGCCCCTCCACTTCTATTGGCTGGCCGCTGTGTGACGTCGCTGTGACGCCGAACGTCCCTCCCCCTTCAGGAAGTGGATGTTCGCCGCCCACAGCAAGGTCGTTTGGAAGGTAAGTACATGTGACGGGGTTACGACTTTGTGCGACACGAGCAACAAATTGCCCGTGCCGCACAAAAAATGGGGGCGGGTGCGATCGCACATGCGATCTCACGAAAAATTGCAGCGTGTAAAGCAGGCTTTAGAATACCCATCTATTGCAAGATATTTTTTAAAATGTCATTCAAATGGTTCTCCAAGCATAGAAAAAAAATAGTCATTATAAAAAAATTTCTAAATTTCTTTAATTAGCAGAAACAATTGTTTTGTTTAGGGAGGTAATTATTATAGAAACCTGTCCTTGAGTTTTATGAAAAATGCTTGTCAACATGTGCAGTAGGAAGCTCCATGCCTTTATCTGTAGGAGAATGTGCTAATAGTGGGTATTCTTATGTAACACTGAAGATACCATGGGTAGTGAGGTAAGAAAGAGCTGCTCAACACTGTTATCCACCCTGTCTTGCTCATTTAATACTGGAGATATCCAAGGTGGTGAGGTATGAAGAAGCTGCTCACACGGCTATCCATTCTGTCTTTCTGACCTAATACTGAATATAAAGGGATGGTGAGGTAAGGATAGACTGTTCATACTACTGTCCACCCTGTCATCTGATCTAATATGGGAGATATCCAGTGTGGTGAGATATGAAGAGGCTGCTCACACTGCTCTTTGTTTTTCTGACCTAATACGGGATATACCAGTGGTAGTAAGGCAAGAAGAAGCTGCTCAACACTGCTGTCTACCCTGTCTTTCTGATCTAACACTGGAGATATCCAGGATAGTGTGGTAAGAAAAGGCTGCTCACACTGCTGTCCACCCTGTCTTTCTGACCTAATACTGGAGATACTAGGGATGGTGAGGTAAAAAGAGACAGTTCATACTACTGTCCACCCTGTCTTCTCATATAGTACTGAAGGTACCAGGATTGGTGCGGTATGAAGAGGCTGCTCACACTGCTGTCCATAATGTCTTTCTGATCTAATATTAGAGATACCTGGGGTGGTAAGGTAAGAAACGGCTGATCACATCGCTTTCCACACTGGCTTACACATGCTGATAGGCACCTATTCTAATAATATAGGTCAGGTCTCTGTCAATGTAAAATGATAGTGGCCGTTTAATTCTATTGTATTTTCCGCTATAGAAAAAAATTGTTTTAATTTGCTAATTTAAAGTGTTTACAAATTTATTAAAAATAAATTTCCTTTAGCTATTCATTTATTTCTATTTCTGGAGGACTTCTTTAAATGTAATTTGACTCAATAGTTCTCTGATGGAAACCACATGAGATAAAAAAACAAACTGAATACTCTTATAAAAACAGTCATTCAGGTCAACTTTGGGAAAATATATGGCCACACCTGGATCTCCCAATGATCACATTTATTAGTCATTGGGTAAAAAGCCCCGACTTTTAAGGGTGCTATTGTATATTCAGTTGATTTGTAGAATACATATGTGGATTAACTTGGTGGTGCAATGTCTTATTTCTACTATGAACATGAAACCTCAAATATTGCAAGATGGTCATTAGAGGTAATCGTAAATTCGTTTAGTTGCAACACCACATATGTGTAAAGAAAACGAAGTTGCAAAGGTATCTAGCACCGTCATAAGAAATCATATGTCTACAATGAAGGACAATTGCATACGAAACATGTAAAGTCTGTGTTATTTCTGATATGTCTTTGTCATTGTGATTTTATGACACATGGTCACCATGGATTGTTAACGTGGATTAAATAAAGTGGATTTTTTTTATGCCAATGCAGGACAGGATTCATTTGCTCCTTTGTTTACTTTTATTGGGGAGACCAGCCACAAGCATTTGTGTAACTGCTACTGTGAGAATACAAATTTCTTTTTTATATGCTTATCTACTGTGATAGTACAATGTATATCTATATTTTTATATGTTTTTTATATAACTACTATATACCTTTCTATAACCAAGTTTTCTTTTGTATATGAGGAGCAAGATGGAATTTTAAAGCCTGCAGCAGATGTCGGATATATATTTTAGTCTGTTTTCTGGTTACTGCAGCATATCAGAAAAACTATGTGGACATCAAGGTCACCAGCTGCAGACTGATGCAAAGCAACAGAATGCAGCTGTAATAAAATACTGGCTATCTGGCGCAAGTCCAAATTTGGGAGTTTTTCTAAGAGATCAATCCACCATTGAGAGATACAAAGGCTTCTGTAATAATGATAATAAAGCACTTGCGTTGTGAATAAATTTTCCAGTTTGGGGCTCCCTCTTGTGGTCAGAGCTGGCGGTGCAGTTGATTTGTGGAATGAAAGCCACACAATTGTGGAGAACCGGCAATCAGGTCTCTCAGATTGGGCTATATAGCTGAGTAGTTTTCTCCTGTTACTTGCAGGTGCTCAATGGATATCATGTGTGTTAAGGACATTCTGAAACCAGCCCTGCTCTCTACCAGAACTCCTCTCAGATACGTTGGTCTTGTACCTCTGCTTATTGTTTCCACTTTATTGTTGTTTTTTCGGTTTTGATACTAATGCTTGATTCCTATTTTGCCTGTGTGGAGTTCCTGGTGGAATTGGATCATTCCCTGCTGGGAGTGTCTGTATATCCAGCTCCATGATTCTGCAATGTATTGTGTTTTCTCATGTTTGGTATTAATTCAGTCCCTCTATATTAGCGTTTTTGGATATCAGTAACATTAGAGTGCTGTTATAGTGGGGAGAGGCCATTTGGTCTCAGGGCTTTTCCATATCAGACATGCTAGTATATTTTAGGGTTTTTACAGCTGTTGACAGTACTCCTTCCTATCTTTTCCTATAAAGATAGTTTAGGGCCTCACCTTTGCTGAACCTGTTTTTCTAGCTTTGTATTGTGTTTTACTATATCACTGTAGTCTTTACATGTGGGGGGTCTATCTATATCTTTGGGTATTGCTCCGAGGCAGATTAGCTTTTCCTATATTTCTATCTGTAATAATATTTAGTTCTCCGGCTGTGTCGAGACGACTAGGTCATCGAAGGCTCGTTCCACGGCTACTTCTAGTTGTGTGTCAGGATTAGGTCTGCAGTCCGTTAAGGTTCCAGCCACTCTGGTTGCTTTTTGGGTTTCCGCATTTTTTGATCCTCCTCGGTCCCCGAATCATAACAACTTGGGTGTGCAGCTACTCATACTACTGAACGAGGAACCTATGCCTGCGACATTTTGTTTGGTCTAATTTCTTCCTGGCTAGCATTTAGTAACTCTTGATTTGAGATTTCAGCAGACATTCGCCGTTATGAAGGAGGTTTCCGAAACTATGGAATTTCTTCTTGACACTACTGCATAATAATAATACTGGGAATACTCTGAAGGCACTTTTGATGAAAATTTTGGTGAGCTGATGTTTCTGTTTTTGTTTGAACATATGTAAAAAGGCCTCATTCAGACAGCTGTGTTTCATGTATGTGTTGTATCCATTTTCTTCACGGCTACAACATGTACCCATTATAGTCTATAGGGCTATTCACATGTCCGTGTTTTCTCATGGACCGTGTATCTATGCAAGGCACTTGGACACATATCTGTTTTCTTCAGGTATTATGGATAAAAAGGGCTAATACAAGACTATCGGTCTGTGAAAAACACTGAATACACACTGATGGGAAAAACGGACATATAGATGGCACAATACAAACTGATCAAAAACACTGATGTCACCGGAATAATTTTATTAATAAATGTGTTTAAAAATGAATGTGTGAATGAGGCCCCAGGCTAAGTTTTGAGAAGCTTATTTTCTTTGTGTGTTTTAAGTATGCACGAGGAAATGCCTATGGACCACACGAACAGTGCAAGTGAACTCATGGTGAAAATTAATTATTAGCATGGACTAATGAGATTCAATTTGTTGATGCAGAAAACCCCCAAAGTGGATTCTATATATTGTATAGTGCATCCATTTATTTATGGATTCACTACAGAAATAACTGGTATGAACTCTGCTTTTTAACAACAATGCAATTTTGTCATATAATAATTACAATAATTAAAGGAAATCTGTCACCACAAGGGTCACATGGGCATAGAGATTATAGATTGATGAAAAAAGTCATACCTGTCTGCTTCATATCAGAAGCCTTGTTGTGGATATATCATCTTTTATCCTCTATGTAAATGAGCTCTTCCAGGCTATGGGGCAGATGCTGCCTGGTAGATAATGCCACCTCCAACATTTACTCTAAATCGAACGGGCATTACTAGTGTGATGTGTGATGTTTGCTCTCTGCTCTCCTGACATCACTGCAGAACTGTGTTTGATTATAACTTACACATATGCAGGTTCTTCTCAGCTTTATACTCCATCTCACAGGTACACGGAGTTGCAATACTGTTGCAATACAGCAAACCTCAGAGAACTGAAAAAAATGCATTTGCAAGAAACCAAATTTCAATTCTCCTGTTCTGAATTAGTTACTTGTTTCATACTGGTAACTCCTTTTTTATATACAGTGTACTCTGGAGACAGAGTTATTTATCAGGCAGTATTCTGCCCCATAGCCTGGAAGAGGTAATTTATATAAAGTGGTAATAGATTTATCAACAACAATGCATCTGATGTGATGTATACAGGTGTGACATTTTTCATTGTTCTATAACCTGTATACCCATATTAATAGTTTAAATACCGTGTTTTTACCCCAAAAAAGGAGACCCCCTTACTTCCCAGGAGACTTATACTTACCAGACTAGGACATCTGCGTGGCTCCCAGGTCCTCCCTGTGATTTCCGGTGGGTGCTGCATGCCATCCCCCCTGCTTCTGGCTGACACGCATGCACACAGCAGATCACTGACACACTCACACACAGCAGATTGCAGAACACACACAAACACATTCATCACATCCAGCGTTAAAGAATGCTTCCGGCCGCAGGGAATGATGGGAGGAAGTCACGTGTGTCCGCAGGTCCTGTATGTAAGCATTGCGGCAGGTCCTTGCGCTCAGCCACACTGCCTTTCAGCATTCTGTCGGCGAGAAGAAATCAGTGTCACTAGATGTGGTGAGTGTGTGTACGATCCGATGTGTGTGTGATCCGATGTTTGTGTGTGCGATCTGATTGTGCGTGTGATCTGATTGTGTGTGTGATCCGATGTTTGTGTGTGTTGTAACACCCCTGTGGTAACAGGTGCCACAAAATGTGAACGTGGAAACCCAAACCCTGGAATATTGTGGCGGTCAGTACACCAACACCTTCAGGCCACATACACAACCCTAACATCAGACTGGGAGACTGCCTAGCAACAGGTAAAAAGGATGAGCATTGATTGGATACTCGCCACCCAATCTGTAGGGAGAGACCCAGCGAGTGGGAGGGGCCAGTGGTCAGTTGGGAAGTTAGCGGGAGGAAGAAGTCAGTTAAGTGAAGTCGAGGAGTGTGAAGGAAGGCGTAGAGGCGTTTAGAAGAGAGAGAGAAGGAGCGAGAGCAAAAGTACAGAAAAACCTGAAGTAACATCGGAGTGCTGTAATAGGAGTGAGGGACTGTGGAGCATGGAACTAGGACTCCAGGGACCGTGGTTTACTTGTGGAAGTAGAATGCTCCAGGAACTGCGGGTCGCCTATGGAAGTCTGGAACCAAGACTCACAGGACTCAGCACAAGGCGGGGTGCAGACCCTAGGACAGCGGGACACTTTATGGTCAACTGTTAAATCTGCCAGGCGAGAAGATCTCCAGGGTCCATCGCCAACTCAGACTCAAAGAGTCTGAGGCATCAGCAACGAAGAGGGGACCAGGGACTGAACCCCTTAAATAGTCCAAGCTGCCTGTAATAGGACCAAGACTGAAGAGAAGGGACTCACAAGAAGCTATAGGCAAAGGGAGCCCATCAACAGCAAGTGTGCATGGAGGACAGCCAACCCAGGTCATAGCTAGCATGGAGAACAAGGGGAGCGGGAACACCTGTAACCAGCACCAGCGGGTCTAAGAACCAGGCCAGTAAAAGCTAGTTGAAACTGCAATACCGGTGTGGACTGTTTCCTTTGCGTCTCTGCACATATACCAACTGTTCCCTATCATTGTCCCCTTCACGATCCACTGCTGGGGCCTGTCCCTGCTTGCGGAGGGCCCAAAACACCTAAGCTGCACTACTCCATCAGCCCCAGCAGGACCCTACAGCAGCGACCTCAATAACCTGGCCACACACCGCAAGTGGCATAGTCGAGAACTCTTTTATTTTTATTCCCTTTTATTTTTCACCCCTTTTTATTGGACTGACCCCCAGGGTCAAAGAACCGGGCATCGGCTGTGACCACAACTTCCCATGAGGGTCACACACGCCCGGGACAGAGTACCCCACAGCCCTGGGGCATCACAGTGTGATCCGATGTTTGTGTGTGAGATCTGATTGTGTGTGTGTGAGATCTGATGTGTGTGGGTGTGCGATCACTGCAGGGCCTTCCGCTCGGCGTCTGGTGAGTGTGATTGCGGGGTGCCCGCTGTTTATAATGAAGTGTCCTGCAGAATCTGTAACTTTTTTAGCTGCATGGACAATTCATTATTGAACCGCGACTGGGGCTTATTTTCGGGGGAGGGCTTATATTTAAGCCTTGCTCCGAAAATGCTGAAAATCTCTGCTAGGGCTTATTTTTGGGTGAGGTCTGATTTTTGGAAAAACACGGTAGCTCAAATGTGGTGACAGATTCCCTTTAAAGTAAGAGGAATATCAATACTATAATAGACGCAGTATTATGGATGCTAGAAGTGTAAATTGCTCAAAATTGCCAACAATAATTCTATGAAACTAATTTACAACAATTCAGAATAAATTAAGTTTCTAGGAAAATGAGACTTTTAGAGGTATGAAAATGAGCTTGCATGGGTCAGTGCTAAAAATAAAGCTAAAAAATCATCAGTGAGATGTAGCCTAACAGAAAACTGGAAAGACATTTCAGGCTTTGAAACCATAGGGGTTCTTGGCAGGTGCAATGTCAGTCTTTACAGGTCATTGATTATATACATTTTGCTATAACATTAACTGCTCTGCAAGAAAAACTGTTATAATAAACAGCAGAAAAAGCTGATATATAGCAGGAAAATCATATCAACATCTAATTACAGCAGTATCTTTATGCTTTCCGTCTTCATTAGAAGCTGCACTGCTGAGTTTTTCATGAACCAGTTTTGTTCCATGTGGACTTTTGTAACATGTTTGGAAGGGGTACTATATAAGTAAGGCATGGCAGGAAGCCAAATTAACCTTCCACACTGCAGCAATCTTAAACGAGTACATTTTGGTATCTAATAGTCAATTTACCTTGTCTACAGCTATGTAGTATCAACATAAAAATCGGTCTAAATCTGAATACTGACTATTAATATCTATATTTCAGACTTTGCACTTGATCTTTACCTCATCACTGCATGCAGTACTGCACCATATATTTATTAGCACTATATAATTATTTTGCCTATATGAATAGATAAATTCAGTCTTAGGGGTACTTTGCACGCTGCGACATTGCTAGCCGATGATAGCGATGCCGAGCGCGATAGTACCCGTCCCGTCGCACATGCGATATCTTGTGATAGCTTCCGTAGTGAACATTATCGCTACGGCAGCTTCACACGCACTTACCTGCCCTGCGACGGCGCTCTGGACGGCGACCCGCCTCCTTCCTAAGCGGGCGGGTCGTGCGGCGTCACAGCGATGTCACACGGCAGGCGGCCAATGGAAGCAGAGGGGCGGAGATGAGCGGGACGTAAACATCCCACCCGCATCCTTCCTTCCACATTGGCGGTGGAGGCAGGTAAGGAGATGTTCCTCGCTTCTGCGGCTCCACACACAGCGATGTGTGCTGCCGCAGGAACGAGGAACAACATCGTATCTCCTATTGGTGCGACATTATGGAAATGTCCGACACTACACAGATCACCGATTTACGATGCTTTTGTGATCGTTTATTGGCGCATCTAGGCTTTACACATTGCGACGTCGTTACCGGCGATGTTGCGATTTGACCCCGACGATATCGCAGTAGCGATATCGCAACGTGCAAAGTACCCCTTAGACCCAATGTTTCAATATATCCTACAGAAACTTTCTACAGTACTGCAGAGTCTAGGAAGTGATCATCAAAAGAAGGTTTTACACAAGAATTGATTTATGCTAATAGTGAGAAATAAAAAGTACAAACTAGTAGAAAACTGATGGATTCATGCAAAAATGCAGAAGATGGTCAAGATGTGACCATAGGCAGCAAGATGGGGTAAGGCGACGTTCCCTCTATCAGCGTCCGTTGAGGTTTTAACGCTGCACAATTTCTGTACCATTTCCGCATCTTCGTTTACTTAAGTTTTTTAATTGCATTTTTGTGTGCATTTTTAACACTGCGTTTTTTATCATATTTCTTACTCTTTTTTTGATGTGTTATCCTTTAATGTTATTTTGTTTTTGAAACTTTCTGGTATCGGCATCACTAGGTGTGGAATGCATACATTTTTCATGCGTTTCTACAGCGTAAACATACCAAAAACATATGTCTATGGGTGGATTCCGCACCGAAGACTCAGTGTAGCCACAATAGAAATTGATATGCTGCAGCTTGTAAAAACGCACCAGAGGGGAGTTTACACATCTTAAAAAAGAAGCACAGTGGGCACAAGATTTTTATTAATCTCATCCACTTTTCTTGTACTGTAAATCACTGCTTTTTCGATGCAGTAAGTAAAACTCATCGTACACACGTACCGTAACAGTCACATGAGAACTAGTTCTTTTCTTCTGGCTTAAAAGCTTGAAGCCTAACTGAACTTTCCCAAAACTTTTGACATTTTATAGTGATACAGTGTCTTGCAAAAGTATTCACCTCCTTGGCTTTTTACCTATTTTGTTGCATTACAACCAGTGTTTAAATATTTTTGTAATCCGATTTGTGTGTGATGTTTCAACACTAAAAATGGAGAAGTGAAGGAAGAAAAATATAGGCAAAAAATAAATTTCTGAAATAAAATAGATAAAAATTGTCATGTGAGTCACCCCTTTTGCTATGAAGCCCCCTATAAATATCTGGTGCAAGTAATTACCTTCATAAGTCACATGCTTGGTGAAAGGAAATTGATCTGTGTGCAATACATGTGTCACATGCTCTGTCAGTATATACACAACTTTTCTGAAAGGCCACAGAGCCTACAACACCATTAAGCAAGGGGTACCACTAACCAAACAACACTATGAAGACAAAGGAGATCACCAAACCAGTCAAAACCAAAGTTTTTGAGAAATACAAGTTAATGTTTGGTTCTAAAAACAATCTCAGTCTCTGCTGATCCCTTGGGACACTTTTAAATCCACTATAGTCAAAAGGAAAGAACATGGCACCACAACAAACCTGCCATGAGAGGGTCACCCCCCAAACTCTCAGCCCAGACAAGGAGGGCATTAATCAGAGAGGCAGCACAGAGACCAAAGGTAACCCTGAAGGAACTGCAATATCCAGTAGAGACTGGAGTATCTGTTCAAATGACCACAATAGGCCCTATGCTCAATAGAGCTGGCATTATTGGAAGAGTAGCCAGAATAAAGTCTCATTTTGATTTTGCCAATATACATGTGGGAGACTCCTGAAATATATGAAGGAAGGTGCTGTGGTCAGATGAGACCAAAATTTAACTTTTTGGCCACCAAGGTAAACGCTATGTCTGACGCCATCCCCACAATGAAATATGGTGGTGGCAGCATCATGCTGTGGGATTGTTTTTCATCAGCTGGGACAGAGAAAATGGTCAAAGTCGAGATGAAGATGGATGGTGCGAAATACAGGGATACTCTTTAGCAAAACAAAACCTGTTACAGCCTCTCAGTGATTTGAGACTAGGATAGAGATTCACCTTCCAATAAGATGATGACAGAAAGCATACTCGAATGGTTTAAGGGAAAACATGTAAATTTATTGGAATGGCCTAGTCAAAGCCAAGACTTTAATCCAATTGAGAATCTGTGGTCAGACTTGAAGACTGCTGTTCACCAGAGGAACCCATCTAACTTAAAGGAGCTGGAGGATTTTTGCCTTAAGGAATGAGCAAAAATCCCAGTGGCAAGATGTGGGAAGCTCATAGAGACTTATCCAATGTGACTTGCAGCTGTAACTGCTGCAAAAGGAGACTCTACAAAGTACTGACTTTAGGGGGTTTGGATAGTTATACCTACTGAAATAATCAGTTATTTTGTCCAATTTGTTATTTGCTTCATAATACTGTATATAGAAAACCAAATATTCACAGATGTAGGCGTGATTTTTGCAGGAACCAATACACACCCTCAAAAAAACAAAAACAGTGAAATTCCACTTTGTGAGATAGCTAAGCATGAAAAATGCCAAGGGGGTTAATACTTTCGCAAGGCACTGTAGGATAGGAGTTTTCATGGCTTGGAGATAGGGTGTTAAAATGTCCACTGATCACTATCAAAGGAACAGAAATGTTTGGATGAGCAATGTATTTGTTTGCTAAAGACAGGCTCATGGACACTTTATTGAGTTAGGGGTACTTCACACACAGCGAGATCGCTACTGAGATCGCTGCTGAGTCACGTTTTTTGTGACCTCATTAGCGATCTCGCTGTGTGTGACACTGAGCAGTGATCTGGCCCCTGCTGTGAGATCGCTGCTCGTTACACACAGCCCTGGTTCATTTTTTTTTTGTTGCTCTCCCGCTGATAAGCACACATCGCTGTGTGTGACAGCGAGAGAGCAACAATCCTGAATGTGCAGGGAGCAGGAGCCGGCATCTGACAGCCTGCGGTAAGCTGTAACCAAGGTAAACATTGGGTAACCAAGGTGGTTACCCGATATTTACCTTCGTTACCAGCCTCCGCAGCTCTCACGCTGCCAGTGCCGGCTCCTGCTCCCTGCACACACTAAGTTAAGCGGTGTGAGCTGGTAACTAAGGTAAACATCGGGTAACCATACCCGATGTTTACCTTAGTTACCAGTGTCCGCAGCTTCCAGACGCCGGCTCCGTGCAAGCGCAGCGCCGCTTGCACGTCGCTGCTAGCTGGGGGCTGGTCACTGGTCGCTGGTGAGATCTGCCTGTTTGACAGCTCACCAGTGACCATGTAGCGATGCAGCAGCGATCCTGACCAGGTCAGATCGCTGGTCGGATCGCTGCTGCATCGCTAAAGTGTGAAGGTACCCTTAGTCTTGAGTGTCCACAACAGGCTTATGGTGAGCTTCTGCAATCTTGTCTGAAATCCATCATTAGATCTATTCTTCTATTAGTGTCCTTACTTATATCTCATCTCATCTTTTATGTTTCTTGTCCCTATATCAATCCCATAAGACTATTTCTGTGGATTGCTGTATTGCCATTTTTTATACCCACTTCCTAACCTGTCCAGTGACCTAGGACCATTAGTTCTTTCCTACAGAGTATATTTTGTGGAAGAGAAAAGGACAAGAATAACTAAGAGAAAAGAGCGAGACTAAATACCTGTAGGAAAATGAGACAATACCATTCCAGCAGCTCCCAACCAAACACATTTAGATAATATATCAACATTTTGTGTTCAAAATATTCCTTAGGCTAAGTTCACACTTCAGTTGTTTTGCATCAGTCACAATCCATAGCCTTGAGGAATTACGGAATCCTGCAAAATATTTTGCAGGAATCCAGTATTTCCCCATAGACATCTATTAGTGACGGATTGCGACTGATGACCCTGCGTTGCATCCGCTGCGTCGCGGTCCGTCGTTTTTGACTGACCGCCGAGCGGGGAGCAACGCAGAATGTAACGTTTTTCGGGCCGTCAAAATTAACGCGCCGCGCAGGAATCCGTCGCCATCCGCCACACTTGCAATGTATGTCTATGGTGCTGGATTCCGTCGTAATCCGTCTTACGACGGAATCCAGCGCTGGATTCCGCCATGCTCTACTGAGCATGCCCAGCATGTTTGGCACGCCCACTGGGCTGTCCCAAACACAAACGGATCATGACTGATCCGTCAAAAAACGGATGCACAGCGGATGTAACGGACGCAACTGATCAGTTTTTTCACAGGATTCCTGTGAAAGGAATCCTGTGAAAAACACATCAGTTGCATCAGTTGACATCTAAAAAAACAACTGATCCGTTGCTGACGGACCTGACGGATTGAAAACAACTGAAGTGTGAACTTGCACTTAATGTGTGATATGCACATAAAAATAGTGGTTGTGGTTTTTGCAATAAAAGTGTTATTCCCAAAGAGCCATGAAACTGTTTGATTCAGCTCATATAGAAATGGTTGTAAACTGAACCAATAAACTTTTGCCTTTCTTGTTCATTAGGTTTCAACTGCACAGAATTTATCTTTAAAATATTTTTATTTTTAGATGGGTACTCCAGAGAGATAACAATGTATTTCAATATAAAACTATATAGACGTATACCTCTCTGCCTGTCCTTATATGAAACTTCATGCAATTTTACAATTTATTTCTGTGACATGTCACAGCACTGAACAGAGATAAGGGGGTATAGTTTTTTGCTGCTTATACAATCCAGTCCCCTGACCAAGACTTATCCTAGTATGCGTCTCTTCACTTTCTGCATTGCCTACCTGCAACTTTACAGCTTGAATATGACCTGTTGTTTTCCTTTCCCTGCTTCTCCCCATCTTAAGGTCCAGTCACACTAATCAACTTACCAGCGATCCCAACAACGATAGGGATCGCTGGTAAGTTGCTAGGAGGTTGCTGGTGAGATGTCACACTGCGACGCTCCAGCGATCCCACCAGCAACCTGACCTGGCAGGGATCGCTGGAGCGTCGCTACACAAGTTGCTGGTGAGCTCACCAGCAACCAGTGACAAGCCCCCAGCGCCGCGTGGAAGATGCTGCGCTTGGTAACTAAGGTAAATATCGGGTAACCAACCCGATATTTACCTTGGTTACCACTGCACGGAGCTACACGTGCAGAGAGCAGGGAGCAGCGCGCACTGAGCGCTGGCTCCCTGCTCTCCTAGTTACAGCACACATCGGGTTAATTACCCAATGTGTGCTGCAGCTACATGTGCACAGACCAGGGAGCAGCGCACAATGCTTAGCGCTGGCTCCTTGCTCTCCTAGTTACAGCACACATCGGGTTAATTAACCCGATGTGTGCTGTAGCTAAATGTGCACAGAGCAGGGAGCAGCGCACAATGCTTAGCGCTGGCTCCTTGCTCTCCTAGTTACAGCACACATCGGGTTTATTAACCCGATGTGTGCTGCAGCTACATGTGCACAGAGCAGGAGCCGGCACTGACAGTGAGAGCGGAGGAGGCTGGTATCAAAGGTAAATATCGGGTAACCAAGGACAGGGCTTCTTGGTTACCCGATGTTTACATTGGTTACCAGCCTCCGCAGAAGCCGGCTCCTGCTGCCTGCACATTTAGTTGTTGCTGTCTCACTGTCACACACAGCGATGTGCGCTTCACAGCGGGACAGCAACAACTAAAAAATGGCCCAGGACATTCAGCAACAACCAACGACCTCACAGCAGGGGCCAGGTTGTTGCTGGATGTCACACACAGCAACATCGCTAGCAACGTCACAAAAGTTGTTCGTTAGCAGCGATGTTGCTAGCGATGTTGCTTAGTGTGACGGGGCCTTTACTCCTGGCTACAGTACTTGCCAGGTCACATACAAGCTGTGAAGATGCAGGCAGACAGTTGAGAATGAGAGTGAAGGGAAGGTGGGACAACAAACTCAAAGGTAGACTGTGATAAGCCTTGATCAAGGGGCTGGCTTGCATGATAAGCAGCAAGATACAAGCCACATCACCTTATCTTTGATGTAACATCTCAGAAGAAAAGGGGATCACTCAGTATCAGAGGCAAGGCTGTGACTTAAGGCCCCGTCACACTAAGCAACATCGCTAGCAACATCTCTGCTAACGAACAACTTTTGTGACGTTGCTAGCGATGTTGCTGTGTGTGACATCCAGCAACAACCTGGCCCCTGCTGTGAGGTCGTTGGTTGTTGCTGAATGTCCTGGGCCATTTTTTAGTTGTTGCTGTCCCGCTGTGAAGCACAGATCGCTGTGTGTGACAGCGAGACAGCAACAACTAAATGTGCAGGCAGCAGGAGCCGGCTTCTGCGGAGGCTGGTAACCACGGTACACATCGGGTAACCAAGAAGCCATGTCCTTGGTTACCTGATATTTACCTTTGTTACCAGCCTCCGCCGCTCTCACTGTCAGTGCCGGCTCCTGCTCTGTGCACATGTAGCTGCAGGACACATCGGGTTAATTAACCCGATGTGTGCTGTAGCTAGGAGAGCAGGGAGCCAGCGCTAAGCAGTGTGCGCTGCTCCCTGCTCTGAGCACATTTAGCTGCAGTACACATCGGGTAATTAACCCGATGTGTGCTGTAACTAGGAGAGCAGGGAGCCAGCGCTCAGTGTGCGCTGCTCCCTGCTCTCTGCACGTGTAGCTCCGTGCGCTGGTAACCAAGGTAAATATCGGGTTGGTTACCCGATATTTACCTTAGTTACCAAGCGCAGCATCTTCCACGCGGCGCTGGGGGCTGGTCACTGGTTGCTGGTGAGCTCACCAGCAACTCGTGTAGCGACGCTCCAGCGATCCCTGCCAGGTCAGGTTGCTGGTGGGATCGCTGGAGCGTCGCAGTGTGACATCTCACCAGCAACCTCCTAGCAACTTACCAGCGATCCCTATCGTTGTTGGGATCACTGGTAAGTTGCTTAGTGTGACTGGTCCTTTAAGGCCCAGTCACACTAAACAACTTACCAGCGATCTCAACAACAATACAACCTCATAGGGATCGCTGGTAAGTTGCTAGGAGGTTGCTGGTGAGATGTCACACTAAGCAACGCTCCAGCAATCCCACCAGCAACCTGACCTGGCAGGGATCGCTGGAGCGTCGCTACACGTGGAAGCATGCTGCGCTTGGTAACTAAGGTAAATATCGGGTAACCAACCCGATATTTACCTTGGTTACCAGCGTACACCGCTTAGCGCTGGCTCCCTGCACACTGAGCCACAGTACACATCGGGTTAATTACCCGATGTTTACTCTGCTACGTATGCAGGCAGCAGGAGTCGGCTTCTGCGGACGCTGGTAACCACGGTAAACAGCGGGTAACCAAGAAGCCCTTACCTTGGTTACCCGATATTTACCTTCATTACCAGCGTCCGCCGCTCTCAGCTGTCAGTGCCGGCTCCTGCTCTCTACACTCCTAGCCACAGTACACATCGGGTTAATTACCCGATGTGTAGTCTGGCTATGTGTGCAAGCAGCAGGAGCCGGCACTGACAGCTGAGAGCGGCGGACGCTGGTAACGAAGGTAAGTATCGGGTAACCAAGGTAAGGGCTTCTTGGTTACCCGCTGTTTACCGTGGTTACCAGCGTCCGCAGAAGCCGGCTCCTGCTGCCTGCACATTCAGTTGTTGCTCTGTCACACACAGCGATGTGTGCTTCACAGCGGGAGAGCAACAACTAAAAAATGGCACAGGACATTCAGCAACAACCAACGACCTCACAGCAGGGGCCAGGTTGTTGCTGGATGTCACACTAAGCAACATCGCTAGCAAGTTGTGCCTTAGCAGCGATGTTGCTAGCGATGTTGCTTAGTGTGACGGTACCTTTAGGCCTAAGACACACGGCATGAAAATCGGACCGAGTGGAGTGCGATAAAACATCGCATTCCACTCGGACCAATATTAGCCTATGTGTCAGCACCCATGAGCGATTATTTTCTCGGCCCCAATCAGACTGAGAAAACAATCGCAGTATGCTGCGACTGTAATGCAGGACTCTTTCTCTCGCACCCATTCAAGTCTATGGGGCGATAGAAAGATCGCACTGCACCAGTGTACTGCGAGTACAGGGCGAGAATGGCAATAGCCGGCTACGGAGGAGAGAGGGAGATAAATCGCTCCCCTCCTCAGCGCCTGCCCAACTCTCCTCAGCACCGGCCCGCCCCTCCGCAGTTGAGGTCCAATCGCATGATCGGACTTCAGTCGCAGTGACACTCGCATGACACTCGGCTCCTGCTGTGCTGCCAGCGCGAGCCGAGTGTCATACGAGGAACGCATTAGTTACAGTGAGAAGAGGTAAAGTCACATGAGGTTACATATAGGAATAGGCCAAGAAGTTTTCATAGTTTTAGACAGAATCCAAAGTGTAATGCATTTTCATCTACTTGGAGTACCCCTTTAATTTTAAGATAAAATTTATAAGCTCTATAAATATGTATCCTATTATACAAAATACCATTGAAGTAAAATAGTTGACAATAATATTTGCATTTAAATTCATTTTCCAATAAAAGAAACATTTTACAATAATGTGGTTACTACAAAGAAATTGCAATAAATGCAACAATGCAGATTATTTTTAAGACTTATTTTTCACAAGTCTGTCACTGTGAAGTCTTCAAGCAATTAAAAAATCATATTAAAGTAGGTTTACAATTTGTGTTTGTAGTGAAACATGCTTCTTTTTAAATTCACTGATCCCTAGTCAGTTCCTCTTTGGCAACCTCAATTTGAATAAATCATAAGGATTCATATGTTGTAAAATATGTGAAGCCAACTTCAAAGTGGCAGAATGAAGCCTTGTAGTAATGGTTGCACATCAACGCCTGAAGTAGAAAGCTCGGTGGAATTTATTTGGATAAAAAAGCATAATGCAAATTCAATTTGCTATAACTTCATAGTTTATTTTACTTTTATTGGATTTTAACCTTATAATTACATTTGGCATATTTATGCGGATTAAAGAATCAGGCTTTGTAGTGCAGGCACAGGAAGGATTCACAAATTTATACTGTAAATTTCAATGAAAAATACAGTTTATCCATTTGAAAATCTGATCAAAAAAGGTTCTTCAAATAAAACATGACAAAGAAAAAACTATGTACACAATGAGTTGAATATTTACATTCACTATCAGTATATTGCGAACTCCATGCTTTCATGTCGCCTTTAAGGTATCCTGTAGAAAACAGTAAGTGGAGCTGTTATAACCAAAGGACCTGTGCTAAGGTTGATTAAAAGTAATCCAGGGGTTGTGACACAATTAATGCAAGTCTTACAGTGTTTCAAGAGAAAGAAGCAAAGCCATTTATGTGTGACATTTCATATTTCATTTTTCTTTCACACTTCATTAAATTGAAGCTGGAATCCAAATAGCAGGACAGGTTTAAATCATTAAAAATAGAATTTCCACCCTTCTTTACTCAGCCGCATCATTTTAAGGTTCTCTAACTTAAAAGCTATCTGCACCTCTGTGAAAGAGTATTGTCATTGAACTAGAATAAAAAAATGAAGCAATGTAGCAAAACATATACTTGTATTGTGTATACAACTCCCTATGTTTCTGCCCAGTCATAGTATATTTACAAAACCAAAGTAAGAAGAAGGTAATGACATAGAAAATATTATCTCCTATTGCCATTAAGGCAAAAAAAATAAATAAATAAATAAATATATATACAGTACAGACCAAAATGTCTGGCCACACCTTCTCATTGAAAGAGTTTTCTTTATTTTCATGACTCTGAAAATTGTAGATTCACATTGAGGGCATCAAGACTGTGAGTTAACACATGTGGAATGAAATACTTAACAAAAAAACCATGAAACTACTGAAAAATATGTCTTATATTCTGGGTTTTTCAAAGTAGCCACCTTTTGCTTTGATTACTGCTTTGCACACTCTTGGCATTCTCTTGATGAGCTTCAAGAGGTAGTCACTAGAAATGGTTTTCACTTCACAGATGTCAGGTTTCATAAGTGGGATTTCTTGCTTTATAAATGGGGTTGGGACCATCAGTTGTGTTATGCAGAAGTCTGGTGGATACACAGCTGATAGTCCTACTGAATAGAGTGTTAGAATTTGTATTATGGCAAGAAAAAAGCAGCTAAGCAAAGAAAAATGAGTGGCGATCATTACTTTAAGAAATGAAGGTCAGTCAGTCCGAAAAATTGGGAAAACTTTGAAATTGTCCCCAACTGCAGTGGCAAAAACCATCAAACGCTACAAAGAAACTGGCTCACATGAGGACCGCCCCAGGAAAGGAAGACCAAGAGTCACCTCTGCTGCAGAGGATAAGTTTATCCGAGTCACCACCCTCAGAAATTGCAGGTTACCAGTAGCTCAGATTAGAGACCAGGTCAATGCCACACAGAGTTCTAGCAGCAGACACATCTCTAGAACAACTGTTAAGACAACTGCTAAGGACAGGCAACAAGCAGAAGAGACTTGTTTGGGCTAAAGAACACAAGGAATGGACATTAGACCAGTGGGAATCTGTGCTTTGGTCTGATGAGTCCAAATGTGAGATCTTTGGATCCAACCACCGTGTCTTTGTGCGATGCCGAAAAGGTGAACGGATGGACTCTTCATGCTGGTTCCCACCATGAAGCATGGAGGAGGAGGTGTGATAGTGTGGGGGTGCTTTGCTGGTGACACTGTTGGGGATTTATTTAAAATTGAAGGCATACTGAACCAGCATGGCTACCACAGCATGTTGCAGCGGCATGCTATTCCATCCGGTTTGCGTTTAGTTGGACCATCATTTATTTTTCAACAGTACAATGACCCCAAACACACCTCCAGGCTGTGTAAGGGCTATTTGACTAAGAAAGAGAGTGATGGGGTGCTACGCCAGATGACCTGGCCTCCACAGTCTCCAGACCTGAACCCAATCGAGATGGTTTGGGGGTGAGCTGGACCGCAGAATGATGGCAAAAGGGCCATCAAGTGCTAAGCATCTCTGGGAACTCCTTCAAGACTGTTGGAAGACCATTTCCGGTGACTACCTCTTGAAGCTCATCAAGAGAATGCCAAGATTGTGCAAAGTAGTAATTAAAGCAAAAGGTGGCTACTTTGAAGAACCTAGAATATAAGACATATTTTCAGTTGAATCACACTTTTTTGTTAAGTATTTCATTCCACACGTGTTAATTCATAGTTTTGATGCCTTCAATGTGAATCCACAATTTTCAGAGTCATAAAAATAAAGAAAACTCTTTGAATGAGAAGGTGTGTCCAAAGTTTTGGTCTGTATTATATATATATATATATACATACAGTATGTACACATATATATGTTACTACTGGCCACTGGGGTTAATACGCAATGAGAAAACACAAACTCAAAAGTCTGGTTCTGTAATTGTGCATTCCTTCATTCCTTATTTTTCCTGGTTCTTCCTATTTTACTCTTGAGTAAAGATGACACACACTGGTAGGGCCCTCTTGTTCAGAACCTGTATATCTATAAGCATGCATGTCATAAAGAACAGGTCTTGAAAAGTAATATCAGATTTCAACTCTCATAATTAGCAAACACATAGAACAATTACTTGTGAAAAATATTTTTACAACTGTTTTCCACATATGCTTCATAGGGATTTCATCTCCAAAATAATTCCAGCTAATATTTTCTAAAACAATGAATAATGTAGGTTACTGGGTGCTGGGCTGCCACAAGAACTTTCAGGGCCCTATAGTGGCAACATTTTTGGGGCCCCCTTGAGACTCTGTCAGTCCACCTAACTCTTTGGGGTACTTTGCACACTACGATATCGCAGGCCGATGCTGCGATGCCGAGCGTGATAGTCCCCGCCCCCGTCGCAGCAGCGATTTCCTTGTGATAGCTGCCGTAGCGAACATTATCGCTACGGCAGCTTCACATGAACTCACCTGTCCTGCGACCGTCGCTCTGGCCGGCGACCTGCCTCCTTGTTAAGGGGGCGGGTCGTGCGGCATCATAGCGACGTCACACGCCAGGCGGCCAATCGGAGCGGAGGGGCGGAGATGAGTGGGATGTAAACATCCCGCCCATCTCCTTCCTTCCGCATATCCTACGGAAGCCGCAGTGACGCCGGTAGGAGATGTTCCTCGCTCCTGCGGCTTCACACACAGCGATGTGTGCTGCCGCAGGAGCGAGGAACAACATCGGACTGTCACATCAGCGTAATCATGGATTACGCCGACGCTGCACCGATGATACAATTTTGACGCTTTTGCGCTCGTTAATCGTATCATCGAGCCTTTACACACTACGATGTCGCCTGCGATGCCGGAAGTGCGTCATTTTCAATTTGACCCCACCGACATCGCACCTGCGATGTCGTAGTGTGCAAAGCCCGCCTTTGAGTTTTCCCATGATCAATTGTGGTATTACAAAATCGCTGGGGCTCGGCTGTCAGTAACATGTTAAAAGAAAGATTCTAAAGGCCCTGTCACACACAGAGATAAATCTGCGGCAGATCTGTGGTTGCAGTGAAATTGTGGACAATCAGTGCCAGGTTTGTGGCTGTGTACAAATGGAACAATATGTCCATGATTTCGCTGCAACCACAGATCTGCCAAAGATTTATCTCTGTGTGTGACGGGGCCTTTACTATTTTTGCATTGTTAATCATTTCCTACTTAACATAAACTTCCCAAAATTAATTTCAGTCTAATTTGGCTACAATTGCCCTGGAGAAAGTTCTGACGCTCTGAGGTCTGGCCTGATAGGACTGATTTAAAGCACTTTACTAAGCCTTTCTGTGCGTTAAAGAGCTTTAATGTCAATGTGAAGTCACTCAACATATACTGTATGGCTATGGGTAAATCGATGGTAAACAGTGGTAAGTAGCAGCCTGTTTATTAGCCCAGTGCAAAATATTACAGTTTTAAGTTACTGTTAATTTTACTTTTAAACATAAAATATTAAAAAAATGTACATTTATAATAAATTGCATGCCAAATAGAGGCAATGGACAACATAGTTGCCTGTGTCTGCTTCTACGTGTGCTGCAGTCTTCCGCATTCTTATTGGAAAATGACATGATGTTTCCTTTCATGCTACTCAGTCCATTGCCATTCTTTTACCTGACGTACAGTCATGGCCGAAAGGGTTGTCGCAGTTCACATTGTTTAAGAAAAGTAAGGGGCACTTTGCACACTATGACATTGCAAGCCGATGCTTGCGATGCCGAGCTTGATAGGCCTCGCCCCCGTCGCAGGTGCGATATCTAGCGATAGCTGCCATAGCGAACATTATGGCTACGGCAGCTTCACATGCACTCACCTGCCCTGCGACGTCGCTCTGGCCGGCGAATCGCCTCCTTATTAAGGGGGCGGGTTGTGTGGCGTCATAGCGACGTCCCACGGCAGGCAGCCAATAGAAGCGGAGGGGCGGAGATGAGCGGGACGTAAACATCCCGCCCACCTCTGTCCTTCCGCATAGCCGGTGTGAGCCGCAGGACGCAGGTAAGGTGATGTTCCTCGCTCCTGCGGCTTCACACACAGCGATGTGTGCTGCCGCAGGAACGAGGAACAACATCGTAACATCGGTCCTTCGGAAATTATGGAAATGACCGACGCTACACTGATGATACGATTTGGACGTTTTTGCGCTCGTTAATCGTATCACAAAGGATTTATACACTACAATATTGACTGCGATGCCGGATGTGCGTCACTTTCGATTTGACCCCACCGACATCGCAGCTGCGATGTCGTAGTGTGCAAAGCCCGCCTAAGTAGTTCTCCAAGAAAATTATTGCAATTACAGATGTTTGTTCATACACTTGTTTATTTATTTGTATGTATTGGAACAACATAAAAAAATCTGATGAAAAATGTAAATTGATCTAATTTCATAGAAATTCCCCAACATGGCCAGACAAAAGTGTTGGCACCTTCCAAAATTGTGGGTAAACAACTTTGTTTCAAGCATGTGATGCTCGTTCAAACACTTGTGGCAAATGACAGATGTGGGCAATATGAAAATCACACCTGAAACCAGATAAAAAAAAGCGGAAAAGATGACTTAATCTGTGCATTTTGTGTGTATGTGCTACACTAAGCATAAAGAACAGAAAGAGGGGAAGAGAACTGTCTGTGGACTTGAGAGCCAAAATTCTTGAAAAATATCAACAATCTCAAGGTTGCAAATCTATTTCTAGAAATTTTGATGTTCTGTTGTCCACGGTGTGCAACATAATCAAGAAGTTTACAACCCATGACACTAGCTAATCTACCTGGATGTGGAAGGTAGAGAAAAAATGCTGAAGGGCTGCAACACAGTATAGTCTGGATGGTGGATGAGCAGCTTCAATTAAGTTCTAAAGAAATTCAAGCTGTCCTACAGGCTCAGTGTGCATTAGTGTCAGCGGAAACTATCCATCATCATTTGAATTAAATGAAACAATATGGCAGGAGACCAAAAAGGACCCCACTGTTGAAACAGAGACACTAAAAAGCTAGTCTGCATTTTGCTAAACTGTATGTGAGTAAGCCAAAATCTTTCTAGAAAACCATGTTGTTGATAGATGAGATCAAAATAGAATTTTTGGTAAAGCACATCATTCTACTGTTTACTGAAAACTGTTATGATCTGGTAACCGTGGCCGATCACAAAAAAATCCCATTAATCAGGAGAAAAAAAAAACGCCTATCTATCAGACAACACTAGAAGTAGCAGTGGGATGTTCCTAACACACCTAGACACCTCGTCACTGCCTGAGAAACTTGCTACACCTCAAAGATAGAAATGAGGAATCTAACTTGCCTCGGAGCTATCCCCAAAGAAATAGCAAGCCCCCAACAAGCAACAACAGTGATGTAAGAAAACACAATACACAGATTGAAAATATAGATCAGCAAAGGTGAGAACCGACTTACTAGATAGAGCAGGACAGGACAGATAATTGATTGCGGCCAGCAAAAAACTCTGCAAAAAATACCAATCTCCTGATAATAAAAAATACTGAGACCACACGGACTCTCCCCCACTATATCAGGTACTCTTGTGCTACACACTTTAAACAGAACTACAGATATAAAGTGAAGAAACAAAATCACAGAACAAATAATATTATAAAGTGCAAATAATCCAAACATGATCAGAGAGTAAGCTCCCTTTCTTGCTAGAAGAACTGCCCTGCTCACAAATGCAAAGAGACAGATTCTCACATACAAGAAACCAAACACAGAATCAAATGGAATATGCAGAAATACTCTAAAGTGCAAATCCAGTGTAACACCCCAGGGATGTCGATCCAGCTTCAGGGATGCCACAGGGTTTCTTCAGTATGGCAAACAGGTATGTCAGTTTTGTATGTGTCGTGACGCCACTCATGGCTTGAAGTCAGGGATGTGAGTGACCGCCACTGCAGATTTTACGAACGTCTGGGGCTGATGGGGTCTGCAGTTAGATGAAGTAGCCTCCTGTGAGTGAGGCAGGCCCCAGGGGCTCAGGTGAGTAGAATAGCGGGTCCGGAATAACACAGGCTGAGTCCAAAAAGTCTTTTAACTGGTTTTTACTCACTCAGTTGTTTCTGTGAGCTGACCCAGGCGTTGCTGTGATGAACCAGGTAAAACCAGGGGCTCCTTCGGGCCAGACTGAGGGTAACCTGTTAGCTCACCTTCCTAGCACTTCTGTGTTGGGATAACCCCTGACCTGAAGTACCATGGGGGTCTATCCAGGGAGTCGCAACTGCCTTTTCTCCCCTGTGTTTGGCCCGTTTGCTGGCAGCGTGGACCAGGTGAGATGGCTTCAGGTTCTGTCTCCTTATGGGTCCCTGCGTTGCTGCTGAGGCTCGGACTCTGTGCAGTTGGTGAGGTACTTGTAGTTCCTGGTGAGGTACTTGTAGTTCCCCTCACTGGCAGGTTCAGCAGATAGTTAAACTAGAGTCTGCTCTAGGGACCTGTACTCCATACGTACCTAGTCACCCTGGAAACTTCTCTCTTACTGACCAGGTGACCGTTTTCCCCTGCCAACTGTCACTACACGTGCAGGGTCTGACTAGTGGCAGCGTGCGCATCTACCTCACGACCAGCGCGCTCTACTACCAGACTGGTTCCACTACTTTCCTGACAACCTCTGCATTTTAGCTCCCAGCCCCTCCGTTACACCTCCTGAAAAGAATTGAAAGCTAGCCCCCTCTGGAAACTACCGAAGGGTCCCCTCTAAAGGTGTGGGAGACCTGGTTGCTATGTGTCTGTGCGTACACACCTCGTTCTGGCCCTTAGGATTACCTGGAAGTACTGTCCCAGCATGGGTGCAGTACTCTGTGGTGCCTGACCGGGTCAGGGGCGCCACACCAGTAATTAAGCACAGAAACAGTAAACTTATCTGAAGTAGATTCAGGCACCAAATAAATGGGAAAAACAGAAGGAAAAACTCCCAGCCATCTTCAGAAGTAGGCAGGAACATTTATCACCGGCGACCGCCAGTCACAAAATGCTCTCCTAAATAAACTAGGCTGATCTGCAATAGGATTTCCTGGATTCCCAATTAATTCCATCACCTGTCTGAATCACAGATTCAAACTCAGCTTCATTACTATTCCTGGCCACCAGAGGGAGCTCCACACCAGCACCCACTCGGATGAGATTCACAACAGAAAACGGAATGAGGCCTACAAAGAAAAGAACACAGTACCTACTGTACAGTCAAATATGGCGGAGGTTCAAAGACGTTTTGGGGTTGTTTTGCTGCTTTTTACACTTGGTGCTTTGACTGTGTGCAAGGCATCATGAAATCTGAAGATTACCAAAGGATTTTGGGTCACAATGTTGTTCCCATTGTCAGAAAGGTGGATTTGCATCCTAAATCATGGGTTTTCCAGCAGGACAATCACCCCATACATTCTTCAAGAAGCACTCAGAAATGAATGGAAACAAATGATGGAGAGTTCTAAAGCGGCAGCAATGTGTCTGGATTTAAATCCCATTGAACATCTGTGGAGAGATCCTGAAATTACTTTTGGGAAAAATTTACCCTTCAAAAATTACAGACCTAAAGCAGTTTGCAAAAGAAGAGTGGTCCAAAATTCCAGTTAAGAAGCTTGTTGATGGTTATGGTAAGCAATTTATTGCAATTATTTATTCCAAAGGGTGTGTTACAAAATATTAAGTTGAGAGTGCCAACAATTTTGTTTGACACACTTTTGGAGTTTTTTGCGAAATTATGTCCAATTTGCCTTTTTTCTGTTTTTGTTTGCCATGTTCTAATGCACACAAAGGAAATAAACTTGAGTATAACAAAACGTGTAATTGCAATAATTTTCTGGGAGAAATACCATATTTTTCGGATTACAAGATGCAATTTTCCTCTCAAAAATTTGGGAAGAAAATGAGGGGTGTGTCTTATAATCCAAATGTAGCTTACTGGGGTGTTATGATCCAGAACCATGGAAGATCACCACAAATCACTGGCAAAAAGGTGACAAGAGCCTTGGCAACTAATCTGGCCGCCATCCCCTTACTAACCAACACAACTAGAAGTAGCCGAGGGGTGAACTAACATCCTGTGCACCGCGAACCCAGCCGGAGAACTAACTATCCTAAAGGTAGGAAAGATGAATAACTCTCTGCCTCAGAAAATAGACAAGAATAGCAAGCCCCCCACATTCAAAGACTGCGGTGATATATAGGAAAAACACAATACACAGGTAGATGACAGGATTAGCAAAAGGTGAGGCCCCCGCTGACTAAAATAGGAAAGGACAGGAAAGGGACTGATGGTAGCCAGAGAAAAACCCTGCAAAATCCCAAATTCCTGATAGTACAAAAAGGCCTTCAGATCGCTCGATCTAAACTCCGTCCTATACCAGGTGCCCTTGTCATACCAATGAACAAAAACAAGAATTATAACAAATTCAACAAGCCATAAACACATGGACCCAAAGGAGCTATACTCCACACAGAACTGCAGGGAGTTCCTCAACAATCCACTGAGGGGAAAAATCCCTGGAAGGAAATAAACTGAAACCAACCACAACAAATGACAAACCCAGGTAAGCAAAAGAACCAGGCAATAAATAAAGAGCAAGAACTTATCTGGAGTGGATGTGATGTAGAGCAGGATTAAGCAGGCTAGAGATACAAAGAACAACTGACATCCGGCAACAGCCTGCAATCAGACCAGGACTTAAATAAGCAGAGAGTTAGGAAAGGAAACACCCACTGCATAACCCACCTGGTCTCTGTCCAAACCCTTCCTGGCCACCAGAGGGAGCCTCCCAGGAGCCAAGACATAACTAACATTCACAACACTGGGGGTGGTGGAGAGGGGTCATAAGAGGCAGGGCAATGATATGCGCTGCAGGTGTTGCTCTGTGTGGCTCTGTGCAGCAGGCGTTGTTTCTCTGTGCAGTAAGCAGCACTGCTCTGTGAGGCTCTGTGCGTCGGGTGCCGCTGCTCTCTGCAGTTCTGTGCATTGGGTGGCGTTGCTCTGTGCATTGGGGGGTGCTGCTCTGTGCATCGGCTGGCACTGCTCTGTGCGGCAGGCGGTGAGACTCTGCGCGGCAAGCAGCGAGGCTCTGTGCGGTGGGCAGCGAGGCACAGACAATTCCGAAGATGTTGGTAGTAAGGGCTTCAAATAATAGGGCCCATAGTCGGCGTATGCACAGATGGAGCTCTCGGCTCAAGCTCTCATCTGCGCATGGCTGCCATTTCTTTGAAGCCTGCACTGCTGACATCTTCAAAATGGACAGTACCTCACCGCCTGCAGCCAGCACTAGCACAGAGCAACGCCGCCTGCCCCAGCACAGAGCAGCGCAAGTTGCACCAGCACGGAACAGTGCCCGCTGCCCTAGCACAGCGCCCCAGCCCGCAGTGAAAATCTGGGCTGCCCTCTGTACCGCCCACAGCATTGCCATACTCCAGCATTGCCCCTGCCTCTTGTGACCCCCCTTCCAACCCCGCTACCGCCCTACCTCACCAATAAGGCACCACCAGATTATAAAACGGACCCCATTTTTTTTTTTTTATCTCTAAATTTGGGGTGTGTCTTATAATCTGGTGCGTCTTATAAAGCAAAAAATACGGTACTTAATTTTCTGAAAAAATGTCAAGGATGAGAACACTGTCAGCCATGACTCTATGTACATGCGTCTGCACTGGTTATTGGGTGCTTTGCCTAAAGGCCACTTTGCACACAGCAACATCACTAGCGATGTCGCTGCCGATCGCACCCGCCCCCATCGGTTGTGCGTCACGGGCAAATCGCTGCTCATGGCGCACAATATTGTTAGTCCCCGTCACACATACTTACCTGCCCAGCGACGTCGCTGTGGCCGGCGAACCGCCTCCTTTCTAAGGGGGCAGTTCGTTCGACGTCACAACGGCGTCACTAAGCAGCCGCCCAATAGAAGTGGAGGAGCGGAAATGAGCGGGCCTTCCTTCCTCATTGTGGGCGGCCGCAGGTAAGGTGATGTTCCTCGCTCCTGCGGTGTCACACGTAGTGATGTGTGCTGCCGCAGAAACGACGAACAACCTGCGTCCTGCAACAGCAATGATAATCGGGAAAGGAACGACGCATCAACATTCAACGATTAGGTAAGTAATTTTGATAAATAATTTAATTCAAAACTAAAGCTCACCCCACACATAAACAATCCCTCGTATGGCTATTTCAACAGAAACATTTAAAAGTTATGGCTCCTTGAAGATGGGGAAGAAAATGCTGAAAACCCAAAATCGGAAAATTCCTTGATCATAAAAGGTTTTGAATGTTTTCAGTTCGATGTATAAAATACAGCAATGTTAGGTGCAACAAAGGTTGATACAAAACTGGTGCAAAAAAAAAAATCACTAAATTATTACAAAACTAGAAGAAATAGCAGTGTGGTGTTTCAATGCTATTCATTGGATGCAGAAAATCTAGAAATATTGGGTGACTAGGTGGTGCGGTGTTTAATTGCTAGTCTGGTGCAGTAAATAGAGAAATATTAGTTGTGGAAAAAACAGATACTGCCCAGGTGAATAAATGATTGTTGTGACACTCACACTTAGGGGTACTTTGCACACTATGACATCGCAAGCCAATGGTAGCGATTCCGTGCGCGATAGTCCCCGCCCCCATCGCAGCTGCAATATCTTGTGATAGCTGCCGTAGGGAACATTATCGCTACGGCAGCTTCACATGCACCTACCTGCTCTGCGACATCGCTCTGGCCGGCGAACCGCCTCCTTCCTAAGGGGGCGGGTCGTGTGGCGTCACAGCGACGTCACACGGCAAGCGGCCAATAGAAGCAAAGGGGCGGAGATGAGCGGGACGTAAACATCCTGCCCCCCTCCTTCCTTCCGCATAGCCGGCGTGAGCTGCGGGACGCAGGTAAGGAGATGTTCCTCGCTCCTGCGGCTTCTCACACAGCGATGTGTGCTGCCGCAGGAACGAGGAACAACATCGTACCTGTCACAACATTATGGAAATGACCGACACTACATCGATGATACGATTTCGACACTTTTGCGCTCGTTAATCGTATCAAAAAAGATTTACACACTCTGATGTCAACAGCGATGCCGGATGTGCGTCACTTTCGATTTGACCCCACCGACATCGCAGCTGCGATGTCGTAGTGTGCAAAGTACCCCTTAGGATTCACTCCCATTTGTGTATAAAAAATTGTCCCATTCTCATCAAGAAAAGCTGGACAAGGATACTCCATTTGATTTTCCATATGTCAGGCTAGTGCTATGCAAGTGTGGGGTTTTTTTCCCCGCCTAGTATCTGTATGACACGCGCATACCATACATGTGCAACGTGTTTTTTTTTCTCAGCAGATATTATTCATCAGTCATTTACAGAACCATTTCCAGTGTTCTACAGAATGGTAATGTATCGAATAACACACAGATGGACCATGTACTGTCCTTTTTTTCCTCGTTTTTCTTTTTTCTTGTTTTTCATTGCATTGGTGAGTCTCATCTGATATATTTGGCCATATGCAGCATGCTGCGATTTTTTTTCCCCAGGCAGTTTACAGCTGAGTAATAACTCGCAGATCAGCAAAGACTCATTGAATGACATTGGTGGGAGTAAAGTCTTATTTTTTTATCACATTGCACCTGTCCGTTTTATACGCAATTGGGAACGAGCCCTTAGAGCTTGTTCAGATGTTCATTTTTTGTGTTTGTGTGCTATCTGTGTTTTTCACATATAGTTATCATAATCTACGGACTGCTTGTCCAATTTTCTTTGTGGTCCGAGCAAAATCATGGAGACATGTCCAATATTAATCAGAGTGTCAGATCAAAAATGGCAATGCAAGGATTCCATTCCAGTGCTGTCTGTTTCTCATGGGCTGCTAGATAAGAAAAAATAGAGAAACCTTTTTTTCTTTCTCTCATCCGAGAAAAATTGATGAAACTTCGATGACACTGATCAAAATCTGATGAATGTCTGAACAAAATCACTAATGAAGCTAGTATGTAGTGATGGGCAAACCCCCCGATGTTCAGAATCGGGAGCCTCGCCCGAACATTTTGTAAAGTTCTAGCTTGGGTTCTGATATAACACGAACTTGCGTCCGAACACCAAACTTGGACTTTACAGTTATGGGATAGGGTGGGGGGGCTGTAAAATAAAGAATACAGTTAATAATAAACATTGTCATTATACTTACAGGTCCCGCAACGCATACTGCAGACTCTGTCTCTCAGCCGCTTCTGCTTCTGGGTCCGATCATTGCTGTGCCCCCGGGTAACCACCACTGACTTACAGGACCTTACATAATGTCCTAGCCATGTGACCAGTCTGGTGTGAATGTTGTACAGATATTGACTTACAGATTAGTCACATGGCTGGGACGTCGAAGGTCCTGTTAACTATTCATTTCACTGCTCGTAACTCAGCAGTCATCACAGCAATGATTGGACACGGAAGCCAGGAGACAGTCTGCAGGATGCGTCGCGGGACCTGTAAGTATTATCATAATGTTTTTTTAATAATGTGCTTTTTTTTTTACAGCTCCTGGACCCAAACTGGACCCGAACTGTAACGCGAGCTTCCAAGGAAAGCTCGTGATCAGTTTCATGTGCACGAACACTATGTGTTCGGTACAGACCCCGAACCTTTCACTGGTATGGTGTTCAAATGCTAAAAGTTTGTTGCAAAAAATTAGCGACACTGAAAAAGGATGAAGCCATTGATGGGTCAGTATAAGAACAGGGGCACGGGACACACTTAAAGTACCACTCCAGTGCTGAAAGGTAAAAAATGCTGGAGTGGTGCTATTTTTTTTTCCAGACGGAACAGCTTACATATCTCAGCAGGATCTCCTTCTGTAAATGTCTAACTTCATGACAGGGTATGTTTCTTCATCATATACATTACTTTTAAGTTTAGACTGAAGTTTAATTTATGAAGAAAGTCTCATATCTTTTCTGTGAATGCCTGCCATAATGTTCTAACATGTTTTCTTCTTTCTGTCAGGTCTGTTGAATCTTTCTGCTATGAAAGGAGAAAAACATAGCTTATTGCCATATGATGTAAAATTTAAAAATCCATCTTAATGACATTGTCCCTATGCTCTAACTTTTTAGAGTTGTCATAAGGACATTTTTTTATCAATGAATACTTACTGTAAATAGCGATAGCAAACACGTGACCAAAAAACTAAATTATGAACCTTTTGCATTGCAGACCACAGCCTTAAGTTGCATTTACAATGCTCATTTACTGGATGAAATGATATTTTGTGTACCACAAAAGGTTCATCGTTCTCTGAGGTGTGTCATCTTATATACAGTAAACAGGACTAGCGCTGGACGGACTCGCTAAAAAACCTTTTTTTTCAAGGATTCCTTGAATAAGGCTCTACTAGCTGAAACATGTTGGATTTCTCTTAATGTGTCCCCCCTCACTGTTTTCATGATCGATGGATCTTTTTTAATAGAACCTCAATAAATATTTTTAACCTTCTTTGAAGTGCTGGAGATCATACTCTAGAAACATCAGAGGGCATTTTGAACACGCCCCTATCACATGTTGAAATGACGTAATACCTGGAAGGAACCCATATACTCTAGCATCTACCATCCGTATCATGGTATAAAAATAAATAAAACAATTGGTGCAGGGTCCCCCCCTGGGTATTCTGATACCCAGCATAGATAAGCAGGATGCAGTCCCACCCTTGCGCTTATCTTGGCTGGGTATCAAAAGAGGAGGAATCGCATGTGGCTTTTTAATTTTTAGTTAAATAAATAATTTAAAAAAATGACAAGCGATCCCCCCCAATTTTGATACCCAGCCAAGATAAAGCCAGCTGGGGGCTTTTATTCTCAGGCTGGAGAGAATATCAGCCTCCAGCCATCTGGTATTGCCACATCCATTATATGTGACAAGCCCGGAGCTTTACCGACTCTTCTTGATTGCCCTAGTGTGGCAATCGGGGTAAAAAGGGGTTAATAACAGTGCACAGCTGCTATTTAACCTTAGGTTAGTGATGGCACAGACCTCTAGGAGACACCCACATCACTATCCTGTAAGTGACAGTATATAAACATAAACACAGAAAAAATCCTTTATTTGGAATAAAAAACAAAAAATCCCCTCTTTCACCACTTTATTAACCGCCAAAGGACCCTGTAGGTCCGAAGTAATCCACACAAGATCCCATGACGATTCCAGCTCTGCTACATCTGAATATCACAGCGAGTGGCCATGAAGCAGCATGACCGCTCGCTGTGTGCTCCAGAGAATGAATGAGCTGCGATGACTGGATGTAGGGAGATGTGTCACACAGGCTGGGAGCACATTTGACTGCTACCAAACACAGAGGCTAGGGCGGCTGGTGGGTGGGGAAAGCCGTGCATATGAAATGAGCGGCACAAGGAGGCAGCAGGAGCAGTACAGCAATACGGGAGCACCGTACAATTGGGCCGGAACCTGGGTAAATATGAAGCACAAGCTTCATTTTTAGTTTCTTTATTTTTCCTTTATTTTTTTTTTAATTTTTTCGAGATTCGGATCAAATCGCTGGAATCCTGGGCCCAGGTCCGGCAGCTGGGCAACTGTGAAACCGTGCGGATCTGAACTTTTACAGTTCAGGTCCTCCCAGCCCTAAACAACATTCAAACTTTCAGTAACTATGGCAGACTAAGCACCCTGAACGATCTATTATAGAGCGATCAGTGTGCATGGTCTGCCTTTATAAACAGACTGTAAAATGACTCCCGATTGGTAACATTTTATTGATAGGCAGTCACTTAATGCCTCTGATCAGTCCATGTAAGCTAATAGCGATGAGCAGACCTGAGGTTCAGTGTTCGGTGTTTGTACCAAACACAGACCTTACAAATAAACAGAATTTGAGTTCAGCTGTTTTATGTATGCTAATCATGCATTGATAAGCTCATGTACGGTTGGTGCTCAGTCCAGTGTGAGTTGCTTCCAGTGTTTGAACGATTCGCACTGGGGGTAGCAACAGCATGATTGGATATAGTATGCACCCAAAAAATGTAAATACCTTGCTGAACATCTCCCGGAAGTGATCTGTTTATAGCTGGCTGTATGTGGGGGGAAACCCGAACTGCCCAATTAGTGACTCCCGTTGAGGTTCAGGTCAAGTCGAGGTCCCAAACGAAACTTTATTCAAAGTCTGGCTGAACTTGCTTAACCGAACTTCCATGGGTCCTCCCATCTCTATATGTGGACCACTACACATATTACCTCTGGTATAATCTCTGACACTTATTATGTTATTATGCTGATTCCCATAAACTAAACCTTATAATTCAAACTGGATAGTTCCTGATTCACGGTAATCAAACAGTAGACTTAGCTCAGTAGACTTACATTAATAGCTGAAACTTGTTAGTGAATCACCAATATTCAGTAGGTGTATTAATCAGTCTGTTTGTTACAGGAAGTGCTAATGCTTCACACGTCGCTAGCAGCAGCAAAACTTCCCCTTCTGATTTTGTGACATTGTGTCATATCTAATTATGCTCCTGCTTTTTGCCTTTAATATGAATACATGTTACATTTTTCAATTAAGCTTTAAAAGTAGTTTAAATTAATAATTATCTAACTCCCACACAACGAATTATGTAAACCCGAGATTCACCTAGAATGAAAATTGCTGAGAACTGGGCTGCAAGAAAAATACAAATGTTCTAGAAGTGTTATCCTTCTTGTAATATTTATTGTCTTCCAGTAGCTCAGTCTTAGAAGTAATTATATAGCAGCGGCGATTTGGTAACAATGTCACTATGTGCTCTTTGCGCATTGGACCCATTCTCTTTCATTTTGAGTGAGCAGCACGCTAAGGTGATAGCATAAGATGTGCCCATAGAAATGAACAAGGCTTTAATAACTAGCACATATCATGTGTAAATGTGGAGATAGAAAATGGAGATGCTGGTTATAGTAGCCCATCTCCAACAGTCATTTTTCTCAGTCAGGAAAGTTGAAAAACTGCAAATACAGTCAAATTAGTTGCTAAAAAAAGCTGAATAAAACATTTAATCTAATTTTCATCTCTGTTGTGAAGATATTAACAATCAAGTTATTTGGCTTCTAATGAGTTAACCCTAGAACGCGCAAGCAATTCAATCTATCATAGAAAACAAATGACCTAGCAGGCCTGCGAGGCCCCAGGTATGCGTTCTAGGGTTAACTGTTGTTAAGTCCAAATGGATGTTATCAGATAGTTTTCACTGGTGGTGTGTATGTCTCCCTGTATAATGCTGACATACCAGAAAATAGAACATTACTATAATCTAGAGCAGGTTTCTCAGTGTATGAGATATAATAATACAGCTCTGATCTCCTGGTCTAACCTCCTGCATGACTATAATGCAAGAATGACTAACACCTTTCTGATAAGGTCCCATTGGGGGAGGGGCAACAGCTGAGTCACATGACAAACCTTTCTTTCTTTCTCTTTATTTGTTTTTTTCTTCTCTCTAGGATTTTTCTGACTGACATCTATCCCTGGGCACTGAGGGACAGGCCCTGATAAAATGTCAATTTTTACCACAGAAAAAACAGACCCCACCCCTTTTTAGTGGCGTGGAGGTTTTTCCTCCCAGGGAAAGTCCATCTGAGCTGCATAGGTTCAGGTGAGGTCTCAGAAGGTAATGCAGGTACAAAAACACCTCCATGGGAGGTTTTAAATTCATGGGACCTCTGTCAAAATCGCCGGTCGATATGTATTACACAAGGCATAGCGCACTGTAAAGAATGAGGGGTCTCATACATAACCAAAGCTTCCTTTGCCCTCTCAGACAAACTCTGGAAAACTTTTTTTCAGTGCAGGTTCATTCCACTTTGTATCCGTGGACCAGCATGGGAATTCAACACAGTAATTCTCTGAAGACCGATTCCACTGTTGCAACAAACAGATCTTAAACTTGGCTAATAATGTTCTATCTTGATCATCATAAATGAGCACAAGTGACTTAAAAAAGCTTCCACTGTAAAAAAATAAGGTGAATCAGAGGGCAAGGAAAAGGCCCATGCTTGTAGATCCTCACTCAATAGAGAAATAATAATTCCAACCTGCTGTTCCTCACCAACAGAGGAGTGGGGTCCAACAGGGAAATACAACTTACACGCCTCTCTAAAAGTTACGAACCGGCTGCACTCCTCCTAAAATCTATCCAGGAGAGGCAGCTTGGGTTCTGATGATTTTTAATTTAGCCACCAATATGATTGTAAGATAGCAAGGGACAAAGTGCTCCTACACTGTCCTTCATGCTAGGGGACGTTAGGCTGTCCCTGTCCCCAGAATTACCCTTGATGGTGGAGATGCCTGGGTCTCCTAATGCACTGTACTCCTAAATAAAGCTAAACTGTTCCACCCCCAGGGAAGGAAGGGGCTGGAATGTAAGGGTTATAATAGACAAGATAGACAGAAATAACAGAAGCACAGTCAGTCACACTGCACACTCTCAGGTTTAAACACTAAGAAACTAAAGTTAAAACCAAGACAATCAAGGCAGCAAAACAAAGACACCAAAAGAAAAGAAAAGGTTTACTACTAAACTGTTTGCAACAATATAAAACACAATCACCAGTAAGCCTGGGTATATCCACCTCTCCAGACAGAATAGACAAGCTATAGCTAACACTACAAGAACAGTCCAGCTAGCATATACAGGAGGAGGAGAGTAGATATGATTTGTTCTCCCATAGCATGTGTTTAAAGGAGATTAACAACTAAACCAGCAGAGATGAACTCTTCCTAACCTACCTAGAAATTAGAAGTGTGTATGCTCTAGTCTCCCTTCGCTGATCACAGACATCAGAGAAGTTAGAAGGCAAGGTGCAAGAATCTGGAGTTTCCACAAACCCTGATACCGCAATGACAGTCGACGATGTTTGCAAAAACCTCCTTGTGATTGGTCAGCATCATACAGGGAAAAGAAGTACAGGCCCCCCAGCCATGGAAACTAACTAAACCCTTTTTGATTTTATAAAAATTAATTGATTAGGTTTTAAATACTTTGCTAATAAATCTCCAAAGTAAAGAAATAAAAAAGCAGCTGCTATCACATCATGTATCTAATTATACATAAAAATGATTTTGAAATGTTGTCTTTAAAAAGAACCTGTTAGTGATTACAATACATACTACCCAAATCATGTGCAGCATGAAATATTGCCCCCTTGTAGATGATTCTGCAGAATTTAACACAGTAGACCCTGCCATCTTATTACATAGACTTACGTATTAGGAGTTTTGTGAATGTCATGGACTAGTTTCTTCATTGGCTTACTGCTTTGCTGGATGGCAGACTACAAAGAGATCCTCTTCTGCTCTAATTTTTACATTATCAGACAATGTGCACAGTTTGTGCTTAGTTATTAAGGGGGAGCTATCTCTTAGGAACCAGATATCTGCAGTTATTAAATTTTTACGCTTCCACCGGAAGAACATTACAAGACTTAAAGGGGTTTTCCATTACCTAAATTGCGCTCCCATGCTATTTATCTGTCTGAGATGGCAACTTTCATATTTACCTTTCATTACTAAAAGCTCCTAAGAACTAGCTCTCCAGTCACTGGATGCTGGGGCTGAGATAAATCTCACTTCTTGTGATGACATGTCAATTCCAGCCTTGTTCCAGGCACTGGATTTTGATGTGATGTGACCCACACTCTTTATGAATGTGGCCATGGGACCTTTATTGCTTGGACTATGGGGGTTGTTGCAGTCACTCACATTCCCTCACAGCCTGGGAGCACTGCTGTGGCTATATTCCTGCCCCCAATGGAAAAGCTCATCAACCTATGAGCACTTTCATCAGCTTGATTGAGGAGACAAGTGCTCATTGGTAGTGATGGGCAGCTTTTTCTGGTGATCTGGCTAGCTCCCTTAGCTCCACTTACCAAAAAAAGCTGGATCTTGTGGATCCTAAATGGATCCCTATTAAATATGTATACATGCCAGGTGAACACATATTTAGGTTGAAACTCAGCACACATACAGCCAGCCCATTATATTGATCAGTGGGTGAGATTTGGTTCAAATGGGCAGGGTTTCATCCCCCACACACTGGAATTTTATGCCCAGTGAGATCCATTGAGAGAATCTAGTGGCTCTCTCTGGGGGGTGTTAGCTCCCTTCATTCACAGCAGGGAGCTGGCTTTTTGTATCCAATTGTTCAAGAGGATGGGGGGGTCTGAGCCATTAATTATTTACTGTTCCTCCATCCTTTTTATTTGGGCACTGTCACAATGTGTGATTCTAAACCAAGAAAATGCACAGCAATATTATTTATCACAATTAACAGTGAGGATGCTAGCCCATAGCAAACTGAATTATAAAGGAGAGAAGATATGGGTCAGAAGAGCACTCAACTCACAAAATGTACATACAAAATACAAAATGAATTGATTTATCACCATTGAAAATATTAAAAACCAACAACCAACCATCATGTGTATTATAAGCAATAAATACGGCGCATAATAATTAAGTACAATAATTCACAAAACACACAGGTATAGCATTTATTTAATACCACAAGAGTCAAAGAGTTATTATTTATCTAGCTATCCCATGATCTCAAATGCCCATGTGTGCTGAAAAAGGTCATTATGACTAAAACCAGTGTATAGTCAAAGATTACATCAACAAACAATACACATGGCATAACAATCAAATAGTGTCCTAACAAAGTTCTTAAATAGCCCAGTATATAATCAAATAGTCAAACATGTAATCGAAAGCGAGTATGATGACTCTACCTGAGGATATACTCAGGAGGAGTGTGGACCCATCAAAATAACTACCATGTAATATTAGCCGTTCTGGACAGACCACAACCTGCACATGATGGTGGGTGTAGCACTCAACCCAACGCGTGTCATTCTAAGCAAGCTTCATCAGGGGAATAGGGTATGCACAAAGGGTACAAAATTACATATATATATATATATATATATATAGGTTGAAGATCAAAGAAATTGAAAATACCAGTGTATAATACACTTCCTGGATCTCCGGCGTCCGGAAGTATTCAGTGCGCATGCGCCGAAAACCCCCCCTTACACAGCTCAATGCCCAAGCGCACTGGTACGCACCTTTACTAGCAGTGTTATTCACAGAGCTCATTCACTCAAATATGTGCCACTCGGATGTCAAATGTTAGAAGATTCACATTACGCAAGCACAGGAGAGCCTTTGTTCCTGCCCAATGCTCTGTGCATGTGTAACGCCGCGGCAGCAGTTGAACCGCTCGGGTCTGGATGTCACTGCTCATGGCTCGAGGGTCTCCAGACCCGGGGGCTAAGGGTCACACCCGAATAAAGAAGGGGGTATTTACAGGGGAGATATAGTTTGTGATGCCACCCGTGGTGTGCAGTAACAGAGAGTACCGCCACTGCCGATGGGAGTACCGGGGGTGATGGAATGGGACAGCTAGATGTCGTTTTCCTTCCACGGGTATGGAAGGCACCGGGACTCTGGATGGTGGTATGGGGTGCAGGGGGAGCACAGGCACGCTAGTTGCAGGGGTTAATCTGGTACTCACTCAGCAATAAAGCAGATGCTGACAACAGGGTAAACCAAGTCTCTGAGTGCCGCTGCCCTCTTGGTGGAGCTCGTCCGGGTCCCGTCCCCTGCAGTACTGCCTGGTGGTCTGTGACCTGCCTCTTGGCACTGTATTTTTAGAGTGTTCTTTGTGGCCCATCAGCTTGGAGCTTTCCGGGCACCGCTCCCCACTGTGGCTAAGTAGAGGAGCTTGCTCTCAGGGGCTCACGCTTGGGATTTCAGTGGGCCGCTTGCTTGGAAAGCCCTATCTCCCTCATTGCGCTAGTGTCCCCGATCTCTGAGCTTCGTGGGAACAGTCCATAGAGGCCCTGTCCTAAGCAGGTTAATTGCCGGGTTGCTTGAAGCTTCTCCCCGACCTAGGGTCCGTGTACCCTGTTGTGCCTTCGGTCCCAGACCAGTGATTAGGCCCAGACTGCTGATCATTCTCCAAGACATGATACAGGCACCTAGCCTCAATCCTCTGCGACCGGGGGTCAGACTCCTGTAGGTCCAGACCACCGTCTGCGACCTAGTCTGCTTCTCCCCCTGGGAGCTAAAACTCCCAGCTTCCTCAGAGCTCCTCACAGCTCCAGGGCTACCACTGCACTGACTTGACACCTCCCACCTCCCTGCCTGACCCCTAGGTGGGCGGTCCTCTTCCAGCTTAAGCAGTCCACTGGTGTGACTGACAGTTTGTGGTGCAAGGTACATCTAGGATTTGTGAATGCTGGTGGAGGCAGTACTTCAGGTTGGGTTCCCAGAACCATGGGGGGTTGAGCCCTGCACAGGGAGAGAAAGATTGTGCAGAACCCTGTGATGACCTGATTAGTCCACGCCGCGTTCAGAAACGCCCGATCTAATCTATCAAAATATAAAATCAATTACTCTGATCAGTAAACAATGTAGCGTAAAAAAATTCCAAATGCCAAAATTACATTTTTTGGTCGCCACAAATTTTGCGCAAAATGAATAATAGGCGATCACAACGTAGCAAAAATGGTAAGGTTAAAAACGTCAGCTCGAGACGCAAAACATAAGCTATCACTGAGTCATTGATCCCAAAAAATTAGAAGACTGCAGGTCGCAGAAAATGGCGCAAATTTCTGATTTTTTTTAACCCCTTGGATAAAAGTAAATTTAATCATGTTTGGGGGTCTACGAACTTGAACCAACCTGAGGCATCACATTGATACATCAGTTTTACCATATAGTGAACACTGTGAATAAAGTATCTCAAATACAATCAAGCAATTGCACTTTTTTTTGCAATTTTTCCGCATTTGGAATTTTTTTTTGCCATTTTCCAGCACACTATATGGTAAAATACTTGGTTTCATTTAAAAGTATGGCACAAAATGAGCCCTCACATGACCATATTAACTGAAAAATAAAAAAGTTACCTCTCTCGGAAGAAGAATGGCGAAAAAAAACGGAAAGCACAAAATCAGCCAGTCGTGAAGGGGTCAAGATATATTTAATTTTTTTGCAGCTGCTAGATTTCAAAGAGGCTATAACAGACTAGACATTGGTTGCAAAATTTTGGCATAATAATGCAAAATTGTTGGTAAAAATAGATGAGTGAGCTCATGTACATTTAGGTTCAATGGGTTCTTCTGGACTTTAGTTACAAGGTTTTTTCATGACCCAGACCTTAAGTGAACTTGTTCCTAGATCCCAAGACCCATACAAGTCAATTGGGACCTGAACTAATGAGCTTGACTCAAGTAACGAGTATAATGGAAGTCAATGATTGGGCAGTTCAGCTTTTTGCCCACATACAGCCAGGTATTATCAAACATTTCCGGGGAAGGGAGGGTAGGTTTTTTTGGACACACAGCCTCTAAACATTGTGACCCCCAGTGAGAGTCATTCAGAGACTGAAAATTGCTCTCACGAGGGTTGAGCACCAAGTGTACCCAAGCACTCAATTGCTCAGTTGAGTGATCTTTTTAAAGGCTGTGTTTGGGTTTGAGCTTCGGACACCCAGTGTTTAGTACTAACCCCAACCTTTGCAGATTAGGTTTGCTCGTGTCCAGTGGTGAACTAAAATTGGTAGAAAATCTGAAACCTCTACTGAAAACTGATGCCAGTGCTTTCTAGCAATCAACAGGAGTCATATTGGTTGGACTCCTTCTGATGAGACATTGTTCGCATATATTAGCAATATGATACCAATCTCTATACTGAATAAGCCCCTTTAATTTATACCAATGGTACCCAATTTAACTGAGGGACTTCCAGTTGGCTATATTCTGGCAATGGCTCAATGTATAAATTCAAGTTCACTTAGATTGTTCTATACAAAGATTGATTCATTTACAAAGCCAATAATAATTATAAAGCTATTAAATTATCAATAGCCATTAAAAAAAATAAACAGTAGACTTAAAAGTGTTTGGATTTACAGTAAGTCTATGTATAGAAGCCATCTATTATCTGTATGGTAATTAGTGTTTTTTTATTCACTCCACTCCATTATATGAGATGAAACAACAACTATATTATAATTTGGTTCATTGATTCATTTTACAACCAATCCTGATATATTTAATTATCTCCTGATGACTGTTACCGAACAGAATATTATTATGATATTGAACTTAAAGTAACTAATGATATATATAAATGGAATTGTAAAAGCTGACAGTTCCTTCTGACGGCAGACCTTTAATTGTCCTGTGTTATTATAGTAATTCTACTGTACTCATATGTAAAGTACAAATGGGAGTTATAATTATAAGTCAATTAGCTAACGAAAATCTCATCCCAGTGGTAAGATTATTAATGAGTTCTTCATTTGCTGTCTTTGGAGTGTATATGTGGTGACTACAAATATATCTAGTTGCATAGATAAACATTTAATTTATCATGTATGTGTATGTCATTTATTGTAGGCATTATTAAATATCCTATCGCTGAATTATTAACATTTAACTGAAGCAGTTGTAGCTATAGCATTTATATAGGAAGGTAATTGAACATAGATTTCAAGTATAAAGTAATGTTATAAACAATTTTCACTCAAAACATATACATGGAATATGTCGGCTGCATCATCTTGGGGGTACGTTCACATGAGCACTAATTATACATGCTACATTTTGCATATATTCAACTATCAGTGATAAATAGAAATATACTTAAAGAGTTGTATCACTTGTAGGGAATCAGCTCTGGTAGACAGGGACGCAGTAAAGAGGCATACACGGGTTTTCAGTCCAAAAAGGTCAGTGTTTTATTCACACTGAACACAAACATAAATGCACAGTCTTACTTCAGACAGGGTTACAAAGGAAAAGTCCAGCTTGGTAAACAGCATATCAAAAGTCCAAGGCATACTAGTCCATTCAGCTATGCTTCCTCCACAAAGTCTCTTTCAGCTTTCCAGCCCAACCACCAACACACTGAGAAGTTCTGGTTGCCTATTTATGTTGTGCTAATCATGCACCTGTGAACGTCGGGTGTAGCCTCAAAACCTGAACTAGCAGAGAAGATCCAGGCCAGGGATTTACCTTTTCTTTGCTACTCAACAGTGAAAAAGGCACATGCTAGGAGGAAAATAACTCCCATCTACCTCCATACCCTTCACTGTGTCACACACTACAGAACTCATGTTGACGTATTTGTTTGTTGGTTATGGAGGTGCCATATGGGAAGGAAGGGCCTTGTTTGGGGTAGCACTAAATTCCCCAAAGTAGAAAGCTACTTTCAGTCATGGATCCTGCTGAAGTGATCAATATATTACATTACATGAGCACATTTTGAGTGACTGCTATGTAATACTAACATGATACAGTTAGGTCCAGAAATATTTGGACAGTGACACAAGTTTTGTTATTTTAGCTGTTTACAAAAACATGTTCAGAAATACAATTATATATAATATGGGCTGAAAGTGCACACTCCCAGCTGCAATATGAGAGTTTTCACATCCAAATCGGAGAAAGGGTTTAGGAATCATGGCTCTGTAATGCATAGCCTCCTCTTTTTCAAGGGACCAAAAGTAATTGGACAAGGGACTCTAAGGGATGCAATTAACTCTGAAGGTGTCTCCCTCGTTAACCTGTAATCAATGAAGTAGTTAAAAGGTCTGGGGTTGATTACAGGTGTGTGGTTTTGCATTTGGAAGCTGTTGCTGTGACCAGACAACATGCGGTCTAAGGAACTCTCAATTGAGGTGAAGCAGAACATCCTGAGGCTGAAAAAAAAGAAAAAATCCATCAGAGAGATAGCAGACATGCTTGGAGTAGCAAAATCAACAGTCGGGTACATTCTGAGAAAAAAGGAATTGACTGGTGAGCTTGGGAACTCAAAAAGGCCTGGGCGTCCACGGATGACAACAGTGGTGGATGATCGCCGCATACTTACTTTGGTGAAGAAGAACCCGTTCACAACATCAACTGAAGTCCAGAACACTCTCAGTGAAGTAGGTGTATCTGTCTCTAAGTCATCAGTAAAGAGAAGACTCCATGAAAGTAAATACAAAAGGTTCACATCTAGATGCAAACCATTCATCAATTCCAAAAATAGACAGGCCAGAGTTAAATTTGCTGAAAAACATCTCATGAAGCCAGCTCAGTTCTGGAAAAGTATTCTATGGACAGATGAGACAAAGATCAACCTGTACCAGAATGATGGGAAGAAAAAAGTTTGGAGAAGAAAGGAAACGGCACATGATCCAAGGCACACCACATCCTCTGTAAAACATGGTGGAGGCAACGTGATGGCATGGGCATGCATGGCTTTCAATGGCACTGGGTCACTTGTGTTTATTGATGACATAACAGCAGACAAGAGTAGCCGGATGAATTCTGAAGTGTACTGGGATATACTTTCAGCCCAGATTCATACAAATGCCGCAAAGTTGATCGGACGGCGCTTCATAGTACAGATGGACAATGACCCCAAGCATACAGCCAAAGCTACCCAGGAGTTCATGAGTGCAAAAAAGTGGAACATTCTGCAATGGCCAAGTCAATCACCAGATCTTAACCCAATTGAGCATGCATTTCACTTGCTCAAATCCAGACTTAAGACGGAAAGACCCACAAACAAGCAAGACCTGAAGGCTGCGGCTGTAAAGGCCTGGAAAAGCATTAAGAAGCAGGAAACCCAGCGTTTGGTGATGTCCATGGGTTCCAGACTTAAGGCAGTGATTGCCTCCAAAGGATTCGCAACAAAATATTGAAAATAAAAATATTTTGTTTGGGTTTGGTTTATTTGTCCAATTACTTTTGACCTCCTAAAATGTGGAGTGTTTGTAAAGAAATGTGTACAATTCCTACAATTTCTATCAGATATTTTTGTTCAAACCTTCAAATTAAACGTTACAATCTGCACTTGAATTCTGTTGTAGAGGTTTCATTTCAAATCCAATGTGGTGGCATGCAGAGCCCAACTCGCGAAAATTGTGTCACTATCCAAATATTTCTAGACCTAACTGTATCTCCCTTTACAGGGACAGCAGCTTCCCCTAATGAAATCAGGAGTTGCATCAATATGAAAAGTTTGTCTGTGATGAGACACTATATTTAATGAGAACCTGTCAGGAGAACACATGTACAATCATGAGAAAATAAGAACACCCTGTTTGAATTTTGTGGTTTTTAGTATTAGGACTAGAGTTGAGCGCGGTTCGTGGTTCGTGGTTCTCCAGTTCTAGGCTCGAGTGATTTTGGGGCATGTTCTAGATCGAACTAGAACTCGAGCTTTTTGCAAAAGCTCGATAGTTCTAGAAACGTTCGAGAACGGTTCTAGCAGCCAAAAAACAGCTAAATCATAGCTTGGTTTCTGCTGTAATAGTGTAAGTCACTCTGTGAATCAAACTATTATCACATTTCAGTGTATAGTGTGCGTGAACAGCGCCTTCAGATCACTGCTGTTTCTATAATGGCGATCGCCATTTTTTTTTTTTTTTTCTTGTCTTCCTTCCCTAAGCGCGCGCGTCTTGTGGGGCGGGCCAGCATGTCAGCCAATCACAGACACACACACGGCTAAGTGGACTTTGAGCCAGAGAAGCAACGGCATGTGTGATAGGATCTGCATGTCACATGTCCCTGCATTATAAAACCGGACATGTTCTTCACGGACGCCATTATCTGCCTTCTGCGTCTTTGGTGTCAGACATCACTGTCGCAGCTCCGTCTTGAGTCCTATCGCTGATACAGCTGTATGCACTGCATACACAGCGTTAGACAGCATAGGGAGAGCACTTTATAGCAGTCCTTTTAAGGGCTCAAACCGGCAGGGTCAGAGTTAAGGTGACAGGTCCTGAAAACAGCGCCAGCGTCTGTGCAGCCAAGGTCAGGGATTTCCTCCCTGCATTTCACCATTAGGAGGGAATAGAAAGGCAGGCTTCCATTCCTCTACCCAGAGCACCACAATCCTGCCACTGTACCCTCTTGTCCTCTGCACACTCCAACTCATAACTAAGCCATTATACTAGCAAACACTCAGTGTACCTAGTGGCATCCTATCTGTGGCTATTGGACTTTGCTATAGTCCCACTAGTGCAAAGACATTTGCAGAGCACGTCTGCCTGCATTGCACACTACAACTAATTATAACTAAGCCATTATACTAGCAAACACTCAGTGTACCTAGTGGCATCCTATACGTGGCTATTGGACTTTGCTATAGTCCCACTAGTGCCAAGACATTTGCAGAGCGCATCTGCCTGCGTTGCACACTCCAACTAATTATAACTAAGCCATTATACTAGCAAACACTCAGTGTACCTAGTGGCATCCTATACGTGGCTATTGGACTTTGCTATAGTCCCACTAGTGCCAAGACATTTGCAGAGCGCATCTGCCTGCGTTGCACACTCCAACTAATTATAACTAAGCCATTATACTAGCAAACACTCAGTGTACCTAGTGGCATCCTATACGTGGCTATTGGACTTTGCTATAGTCCCACTAGTGCCAAGACATTTGCAGAGCGCATCTGCCTGCGTTGCACACTCCAACTAATTATAACTAAGCCATTATACTAGCAAACACTCAGTGTACCTAGTGGCATCCTATACGTGGCTATTGGACTTTGCTATAGTCCCACTAGTGCCAAGACATTTGCAGAGCGCATCTGCCTGCGTTGCACACTCCAACTAATTATAACTAAGCCATTATACTAGCAAACACTTAGTGTACCTAGTGGCATCCTATACGTGGCTATTGGACTTTGCTATAGTCCCACTAGTGCCAAGACATTTGCAGAGCGCATCTGCCTGCGTTGCACACTCCAACTAATTATAACTAAGCCATTATACTAGCAAACACTCAGTGTACCTAGTGGCATCCTATACGTGGCTATTGTACTTTGCTATAGTCCCACTAGTGCCAAGACATTTGCAGAGCGCATCTGCCTGCGTTGCACACTCCAACTAATTATAACTAAGCCATTATACTAGCAAACACTTAGTGTACCTAGTGGCATCCTATACGTGGCTATTGGACTTTGCTTTAGTCCCACTAGTGCCAAGACATTTGCAGAACGCATCTGCCTGCGTTGCACACTCCAACTAATTATAACTAAGCCATTATACTAGCACACACTCAGTGTACCTAGTGGCATCCTATACGTGGCTATTGGACTTTGCTATAGTCCCACTAGTGCCAAGACATTTGCAGAGCGCATCTGCCTGCGTTGCACACTCCAACTAATTATAACTAAGCCATTATACTAGCAAACACTTAGTGTACCTAGTGGCATCCTATACGTGGCTATTGGACTTTGCTTTAGTCCCACTAGTGCCAAGACATTTGCAGAACGCATCTGCCTGCGTTGCACACTCCAACTAATTATAACTAAGCCATTATACTAGCACACACTCAGTGTACCTAGTGGCATCCTATACGTGGCTATTGGACTTTGCTATAGTCCCACTAGTGCCAAGACATTTGCAGAGCGCATCTGCCTGCGTTGCACACTCCAACTAATTATAACTAAGCCATTATACTAGCACACACTCAGTGTACCTAGTGGCATCCTATACGTGGCTATTGGACTTTGCTATAGTCCCACTAGTGCCAAGACATTTGCAGAGCGCATCTGCCTGCGTTGCACACTCCAACTAATTATAACTAAGCCATTATACTAGCAAACACTTAGTGTACCTAGTGGCATCCTATACGTGGCTATTGGACTTTGCTATAGTCCCACTAGTGCCAAGACATTTGCAGAACGCATCTGCCTGCGTTGCACACTCCAACTAATTATAACTAAGCCATTATACTAGCACACACTCAGTGTACCTAGTGGCATCCTATACGTGGCTATTGTACTTTGCTATAGTCCCACTAGTGCCAAGACATTTGCAGAGCGCATCTGCCTGCGTTGCACACTCCAACTAATTATAACTAAGCCATTATACTAGCAAACACTTAGTGTACCTAGTGGCATCCTATACGTGGCTATTGGACTTTGCTTTAGTCCCACTAGTGCCAAGACATTTGCAGAACGCATCTGCCTGCGTTGCACACTCCAACTAATTATAACTAAGCCATTATACTAGCACACACTCAGTGTACCTAGTGGCATCCTATACGTGGCTATTGGACTTTGCTATAGTCCCACTAGTGCCAAGACATTTGCAGAGCGCATCTGCCTGCGTTGCACACTCCAACTAATTATAACTAAGCCATTATACTAGCAAACACTCAGTGTACCTAGTGGCATCCTATACGTGGCTATTGGACTTTGCTATAGTCCCACTAGTGCCAAGACATTTGCAGAGCGCATCTGCCTGCGTTGCACACTCCAACTAATTATAACTAAGCCATTATACTAGCAAACACTTAGTGTACCTAGTGGCATCCTATACGTGGCTATTGGACTTTGCTTTAGTCCCACTAGTGCCAAGACATTTGCAGAACGCATCTGCCTGCGTTGCACACTCCAACTAATTATAACTAAGCCATTATACTAGCACACACTCAGTGTACCTAGTGGCATCCTATACGTGGCTATTGGACTTTGCTATAGTCCCACTAGTGCCAAGACATTTGCAGAGCGCATCTGCCTGCGTTGCACACTCCAACTAATTATAACTAAGCCATTATACTAACACACACTCAGTGTACCTAGTGGCATCCTATACGTGGCTATTGGACTTTGCTATAGTCCCACTAGTGCCAAGACATTTGCAGAGCGCATCTGCCTGCGTTGCACACTCCAACTAATTATAACTAAGCCATTATACTAGCACACACTCAGTGTACCTAGTGGCATCCTATACGTGGCTATTGGACTTTGCTATAGTCCCACTAGTGCCAAGACATTTGCAGAGCGCATCTGCCTGCGTTGCACACTCCAACTAATTATAACTAAGCCATTATACTAGCACACACTCAGTGTACCTAGTGGCATCCTATACGTGGCTATTGGACTTTGCTATAGTCCCACTAGTGCCAAGACATTTGCAGAGCGCATCTGCCTGCGTTGCACACTCCAACTAATTATAACTAAGCCATTATACTAGCAAACACTTAGTGTACCTAGTGGCATCCTATACGTGGCTATTGGACTTTGCTATAGTCCCACTAGTGCCAAGACATTTGCAGAGCGCATCTGCCTGCGTTGCACACTCCAACTAATTATAACTAAGCCATTATACTAGCAAACACTCAGTGTACCTAGTGGCATCCTATACGTGGCTATTGGACTTTGCTTTAGTCCCACTAGTGCCAAGACATTTGCAGCACGTCTGCCTGCGTTGCACACTCCAACTAATTATAACTAAGTTACATTGTCAGGGATATTTATTCTTTATTATTCTGCTGTTAATAAAGCTAGACCACCACTGCAATCTTCACCACCTCTCAATTTTTACTACCACATTTTCAGTCCACAATCTTGTCGCAATCAACATGAGTGGCAAAATGACAGATGCTGGTGGAAAGGGGAAGAGGCGTGGTGGAAAAGGCAAAAAAGGTTTTGTCAGTGGGGAAGGTGGCAAAGCTCCATTATCATCTGCTGCAGATAGACCATCTACTAGCAAAAGTAAGATGTCTACTACTTATTGTGGATGTGCTCCCTTTTTTACGGACACGAACAAGAGGAACAAAGGTAGATGATGGGCAAAAAAGGAAAATGCTTGAATGGATCTCAAGTGGTCCAACAAGTGCCCTCTCAGCCACTTCAAGTACCGCATCCAAAAAACACCAGTCCTCTGAGTTGTCATCCCAATCACACTTGATTTCTCCCAGCTCTGAAGTCTCCATCAGCCCTGCACAGTATGGTGGAACTGAGATGGCTGAGTCTGCAGAGCTGTTCAGTCACACTATAGCCTGGGAATCAGAGGTCTGCTCCCAAGCTACAGTGAGTACAGAACAGGAAATGGTCTGCAGTGATGCCCAGAACCTTTGTGACTCTGATTCAGGCCGTGAGGACCAAGTTTCTGAGCATAATGTTGACCCTTTGTCACAAACTGTAACACCTGTGGTTATAGACAATGAGGAACATACTGATGAAGATGAGACGCAGATACCCGATTGGGATGACAACTTAAATATTCGGTCAGGGCAAGAAGAGGCTCGGTCTGAGGGGGAGGGGAGTGCAAACACAACAATTGATGATGACGTTCTAGATCCCACCTACTGTCAACCCCCAGTCAGGCACTCGAGGAGGTCAACAGAGGCGGTGGAGGAGGATGCAACTGACGACGAAGTTACCTTGCGCCTTCCTGGACAGAGTCGGAGCACTGGTAGCACGTCTACAACTGCATCCTCAGCCACCACTCTGCCTATGAGCATTATTCGGGGTGGATCAACAGGTCGCATGGCCTCTAAGCCTTGCCTAGCCTGGTCCTTTTTTCACATCGAAAAAGATCGCCCAACTCATGTGATATGTAACATTTGTCATGATTCTGTTAGTAGAGGTCAAAACCTCAGCAGTTTGACAACTTCTTCCATGAATCGTCACATGACTAAATATCATAAGTCCCGGTGGGAAGCTCACCGTGCTGCAATGCGGCCTAGCGGAGCGAACCATCCACCGCCCGCCCCTTCCAGTGCATCCGCGCGCTCTTCATCTTCTAGGACTGTGGGGACAGCTGTCACACCTGTTTTTCCACGCAAAACTTCCACCACTGTAACCGCAACAGGCAGTTTGCTTGTAAGGTCGTCAGTTGGTTTGGAAGGGGAAACAAGTGAGTGTGTACAGCTCTCTCAGACATCGATAGCACCAACGTTGGATGAAGGCAACATCATGTCTCCGCCTGCACTTTCCTCACAAACCTGCATTTTTCCAGGGACACCCTACTCAACACCGTCTACACACAGCAGCCAGATCTCTGTCCCTCAGATGTGGTCAAATAAAAGGCCACTTCCTCCGACCCATGACAAAGCTAAGAGGTTGACTCTATCCCTCTGTAAGCTGTTGGCTACCGAAATGCTGCCTTTCCGCCTAGTGGACACACAGGATTTTAGAGACCTTATGTCTGTCGCTGTGCCCCAGTACCAGATGCCTAGTCGCCACTACTTCTCTAAGAAAGGTGTGCCCGCGCTACACCAGCATGTCGCACACAACATCACCGCTTCCTTGAGAAACTCTGTGTGTGAACGGGTGCATTTCACCACCGATACTTGGACCAGTAAGCATGGACAGGGACGTTACATGTCGCTGACTGGGCACTGGGTAACTATGGTGATAGATGGTGAAGGGTCTGCTGCACAAGTCTTGCCGTCCCCACGACTTGTGTGTCAATCCTCTGTCTGTCCAAGTTCCGCCACTGCTTCTGCATCCTCCACCTCATCTGGGTCCTCCACCTCCGCCCCAAGCCTGCCTGGTCAGGCCACCAGCGTTCTCACTGCGCAGAAGGAATCACGCACCCCTCATTACTATGCTGGCAGCAGAGCGCAACGGCATCAGGCGGTCTTTAGCTTGACATGTCTTGGTAATAAGAGTCACACAGCTGAGGAGTTGTGGTCAGCTCTGCGGTCCGAGTTTAATAAATGGTTGTCTCCACTCAACCTGCAGCCTGGTAAGGCCGTGTGCGACAATGCTGCAAACCTGGGTGCGGCCCTTCGCCTGGGCAAGGTGACACACATACCTTGTATGGCTCACGTGTTGAACCTTGTCGTGCAGCAATTTTTAACACACTATCCCGGCCTAGATGGCCTTCTGAACAGGGCACGAAAACTGTCTGCTCACTTCCGCCGTTCAAGCGCCGCAGCTGAGCGACTTGCATCGCTCCAGAAGTCTTTCGGCCTGCCGGTTCATCGCCTGAAATGCGATGTGGCGACACGCTGGAATTCAACTCTCCAGATGTTACAGCGACTGTGGCAGCACCGCAGAGCCCTGGTGCAATACGTCATGACGTATAGCCTGGGCCAACGAGATGCAGAGGTGGGGCAGATCACCCTGATGGAGTGGTCTCAGATCAAGGACCTATGCACCCTTCTGCACAGTTTCGACATGGCGACGAATATGTTTAGCGCTGACAATGCCATTATCAGCATGACGATTCCAGTCATTTACATGCTGGAGCACACGCTAAACAATATTCGGAGTCAGGGGGTGGGACAACATGAAGGGGAGGAACTACAGGAGGATTCATATGCGCAAGGGACAACAACATCACCAAGGTCCAGACGTTCATCATCACCAACGCAGCAGGCATGGGACCAAGGGGGACAGGGATCGACAAGGGCGCATAGTAGCAGGCGAAATGTTGAGCAAGGTGCAGGAGAACATGAAGAAATGGAGGACGAACTGTCCATGGACATGGAAGACTCAGCGGATGAGGGAGACCTTGGTCAAATTTCAGTTGAAAGAGGTTGGGGTCAGATGTCAGAGGAAGAAAGAACGGGTAGCACCTCTATGCCACAAACACAGCGTGGACTTGGTCCGCATGGCTGCGCAAGACACATGAGTGCCTTTTGTTGCACTACCTCCAACATGACAGTCGTATTGTCAAAATTAGAAGTGATGATGACTACTGGATTGCCACACTATTAGATCCCCGGTACAAGTCCAAATTTTGTGACATAATTCCAGCCATAGAAAGGGACGCACGTATGCAGGAGTATCAGCAGAAGCTGTTACTAGATCTTAGCTCGGCTTTTCCACCAAACAACCGTGCAGGTGCAGGGAGTGAATCTCCCAGTTGTAACTTGACAAACATGGGACGGTCTCGTCATCTTCAACAGTCTACCCGTACCAGTAGGACCGTATCTGGTGCCGGTAACAGCAATTTTATGGAATCTTTTCATAATTTTTTTAGACCCTCTTTTGCAAGGCCACCAGAGACAACAAGTCTGACACATAGTCAACGGCTGGAGAGGATGATACAGGAGTATCTCCAAATGAACATCGATGCCATGACTGTGCAACTGGAGCCTTGCTCCTTTTGGGCTTCAAACCTAGAAAAATGGCCAGAGCTCGCAACTTACGCCTTGGAGATTTTGTCGTGTCCAGCTGCCAGCGTTGTCTCTGAACGTGTATTCAGTGCTGCTGGGTGTGTGCTGACAGATAAGCGCACGCGTCTGTCCAGTGACAATGTGGACAGACTGACGTTCATCAAAATGAACAAGTCATGGATCCAGAAGGAATTTACTACCCCTGTGTCATCCTGGGGAGAGTAAATGCTTGTTGATTTGGAATGTGCTTGATGCAAATCAAAACATCCTGTTTGCAACTAGGGCACAAGTGCTGCCACTGAATGGGTGGGTGTGTGGGGCCCAATTTTTGGAAAAAAAGGGAGACTCCGCTTGGAGTAACCCTTGCTTACATTGTTTTTAAAAGAAGCCAAGATGAACAGAGCTGGGATCAGGAAAGACTTTGCTACCTACCCTGGTGTCATCCTGGGGACGGTTAATTATGGCGTATTTTTGAATGTGCTTGATGCAAATCTAGCTGTGAAGTGTACAACTGGGGCACAACTGCTGCCACTGAATGGGTGGGTGTGTGGGGCCCAATTTTTGGAAAAAAAGGGAGACTCCGCTTGGAGTAACCCTTGCTTGCTGTGTTTTTAAAAGAAGCCAAGATGAACAGAGCTGGGATCAGGAAAGACTTTGCTACCTACCCCGGTGTCATCCTGGGGACGGATAAGAATGACGTATTTTTGAATGTGCTTGATGCAAATCTAGCTGTGAAGTGTACAACTGGGGCACAACTGCTGCCACTGAATGGGTGGGTGTGTGGGGCCCAATTTTTGGAAAAAAAGGGAGACTCCGCTTGGAGTAACCCTTGCTTGATGTGTTTTTAAAAGAAGCCAAGATGAACAGAGCTGGGATCAGGAAAGACTTTGCTACCTACCCCGGTGTCATCCTGGGGACGGATAAGAATGGCGTATTTTTGAATGTGCTTGATGCAAATGTAGCTGTGAAGTGTACAACTAGGGCACAACTGCTGCCACTGAAGGGGTGGGTGTGTGTGGGGCCCAATTTTTGGAAAAAAGGGAGACTCCGCTTGGAGTAACCCTTGCTTACATTGTTTTTAAAAGAAGCCAAGATGAACAAGTCATGGGTCAGCAAAGACTTTGCTACCTACCCCGGTGTCATCCTGGGGATGGATAAGAATGGCGTATTTTTGAATGTGCTTGATGCAAATCTAGCTGTGAAGTGTACAACTGGGGCACAACTGCTGCCACTGAATGGGTGGGTGTGTGGGGCCCAATTTTTGGAAAAAAAGGGAGACTCCGCTTGGAGTAACCCTTGCTTGCTGTGTTTTTAAAAGAAGCCAAGATGAACAGAGCTGGGATCAGGAAAGACTTTGCTACCTACCCCGGTGTCATCCTGGGGACGGATAAGAATGACGTATTTTTGAATGTGCTTGATGCAAATCTAGCTGTGAAGTGTACAACTGGGGCACAACTGCTGCCACTGAATGGGTGGGTGTGTGGGGCCCAATTTTTGGAAAAAAAGGGAGACTCCGCTTGGAGTAACCCTTGCTTACATTGTTTTTAAAAGAAGCCAAGATGAACAAGTCATGGGTCAGCAAAGACTTTGCTACCTACCCCGGTGTCATCCAGGGGATGGATAAGAATGGCGTATTTTTGAATGTGCTTGATGCAAATCTAGCTGTGAAGTGTACAACTGGGGCACAACTGCTGCCACTGAATGGGTGGGTGTGTGGGGCCCAATTTTTGGAAAAAAAAGGGATACTCCGCTTGGAGTAACCCTTGCTTGCTGTGTTTTTAAAAGAAGCCAAGATGAACAGAGCTGGGATCAGGAAAGACTTTGCTACCTACCCCGGTGTCATCCTGGGGACGGATAAGAATGGCGTATTTTTGAATGTGCTTGATGCAAATGTAGCTGTGAAGTGTACAACTAGGGCACAACTGCTGCCACTGAAGGGGTGGGTGTGTGTGGGGCCCAATTTTTGGAAAAAAGGGAGACTCCGCTTGGAGTAACCCTTGCTTGATGTGTTTTTAAAAGAAGCCAAGATGAACAGAGCTGGGATCAGGAAAGACTTTGCTACCTACCCCGGTGTCATCCTGGGGACGGATAAGAATGGCGTATTTTTGAATGTGCTTGATGCAAATGTAGCTGTGAAGTGTACAACTAGGGCACAACTGCTGCCACTGAATGGGTGGGTGTGTGGGGCCCAATTTTTGGAAAAAAAGGGAGACTCCGCTTGGAGTAACCCTTGCTTGCTGTGTTTTTAAAAGAAGCCAAGATGAACAGAGCTGGGATCAGGAAAGACTTTGCTACCTACCCCGGTGTCATCCTGGGGACGGATAAGAATGGCGTATTTTTGAATGTGCTTGATGCAAATGTAGCTGTGAAGTGTACAACTAGGGCACAACTGCTGCCACTGAAGGGGTGGGTGTGTGTGGGGCCCAATTTTTGGAAAAAAGGGAGACTCCGCTTGGAGTAACCCTTGCTTACATTGTTTTTAAAAGAAGCCAAGATGAACAAGTCATGGGTCAGCAAAGACTTTGCTACCTACCCCGGTGTCATCCTGGGGATGGATAAGAATGGCGTATTTTTGAATGTGCTTGATGCAAATCTAGCTGTGAAGTGTACAACTGGGGCACAACTGCTGCCACTGAATGGGTGGGTGTGTGGGGCCCAATTTTTGGAAAAAAAAGGGATACTCCGCTTGGAGTAACCCTTGCTTGCTGTGTTTTTAAAAGAAGCCAAGATGAACAGAGCTGGGATCAGGAAAGACTTTGCTACCTACCCCGGTGTCATCCTGGGGACGGATAAGAATGGCGTATTTTTGAATGTGCTTGATGCAAATGTAGCTGTGAAGTGTACAACTAGGGCACAACTGCTGCCACTGAAGGGGTGGGTGTGTGTGGGGCCCAATTTTTGGAAAAAAGGGAGACTCCGCTTGGAGTAACCCTTGCTTGATGTGTTTTTAAAAGAAGCCAAGATGAACAGAGCTGGGATCAGGAAAGACTTTGCTACCTACCCCGGTGTCATCCTGGGGACGGATAAGAATGACGTATTTTTGAATGTGCTTGATGCAAATCTAGCTGTGAAGTGTACAACTGGGGCACAACTGCTGCCACTGAATGGGTGGGTGTGTGGGGCCCAATTTTTGGAAAAAAAGGGAGACTCCGCTTGGAGTAACCCTTGCTTGATGTGTTTTTAAAAGAAGCCAAGATGAACAGAGCTGGGATCAGGAAAGACTTTGCTACCTACCCCGGTGTCATCCTGGGGACGGATAAGAATGGCGTATTTTTGAATGTGCTTGATGCAAATGTAGCTGTGAAGTGTACAACTAGGGCACAACTGCTGCCACTGAATGGGTGGGTGTGTGGGGCCCAATTTTTGGAAAAAAAGGGAGACTCCGCTTGGAGTAACCCTTGCTTGCTGTGTTTTTAAAAGAAGCCAAGATGAACAGAGCTGGGATCAGGAAAGACTTTGCTACCTACCCCGGTGTCATCCTGGGGACGGATAAGAATGGCGTATTTTTGAATGTGCTTGATGCAAATGTAGCTGTGAAGTGTACAACTAGGGCACAACTGCTGCCACTGAAGGAGTGGGTGTGTGTGGGGCCCAATTTTTGGAAAAAAGGGAGACTCCGCTTGGAGTAACCCTTGCTTGATGTGTTTTTAAAAGAAGCCAAGATGAACAGAGCTGGGATCAGGAAAGACTTTGCTACCTACCCCGGTGTCATCCTGGGGACGGATAAGAATGACGTATTTTTGAATGTGCTTGATGCAAATCTAGCTGTGAAGTGTACAACTGGGGCACAACTGCTGCCACTGAATGGGTGGGTGTGTGGGGCCCAATTTTTGGAAAAAAAGGGAGACTCCGCTTGGAGTAACCCTTGCTTACATTGTTTTTAAAAGAAGCCAAGATGAACAAGTCATGGGTCAGCAAAGACTTTGCTACCTACCCCGGTGTCATCCTGGGGATGGATAAGAATGGCGTATTTTTGAATGTGCTTGATGCAAATCTAGCTGTGAAGTGTACAACTGGGGCACAACTGCTGCCACTGAATGGGTGGGTGTGTGGGGCCCAATTTTTGGAAAAAAAAGGGATACTCCGCTTGGAGTAACCCTTGCTTGCTGTGTTTTTAAAAGAAGCCAAGATGAACAGAGCTGGGATCAGGAAAGACTTTGCTACCTACCCCGGTGTCATCCTGGGGACGGATAAGAATGGCGTATTTTTGAATGTGCTTGATGCAAATGTAGCTGTGAAGTGTACAACTAGGGCACAACTGCTGCCACTGAAGGGGTGGGTGTGTGTGGGGCCCAATGTTTGGAAAAAAGGGAGACTCCGCTTGGAGTAACCCTTGCTTGATGTGTTTTTAAAAGAAGCCAAGATGAACAGAGCTGGGATCAGGAAAGACTTTGCTACCTACCCCGGTGTCATCCTGGGGACGGATAAGAATGACGTATTTTTGAATGTGCTTGATGCAAATCTAGCTGTGAAGTGTACAACTGGGGCACAACTGCTGCCACTGAATGGGTGGGTGTGTGGGGCCCAATTTTTGGAAAAAAAGGGAGACTCCGCTTGGAGTAACCCTTGCTTGATGTGTTTTTAAAAGAAGCCAAGATGAACAGAGCTGGGATCAGGAAAGACTTTGCTACCTACCCCGGTGTCATCCTGGGGACGGATAAGAATGGCGTATTTTTGAATGTGCTTGATGCAAATGTAGCTGTGAAGTGTACAACTAGGGCACAACTGCTGCCACTGAATGGGTGGGTGTGTGGGGCCCAATTTTTGGAAAAAAAGGGAGACTCCGCTTGGAGTAACCCTTGCTTGCTGTGTTTTTAAAAGAAGCCAAGATGAACAGAGCTGGGATCAGGAAAGACTTTGCTACCTACCCCGGTGTCATCCTGGGGACGGATAAGAATGGCGTATTTTTGAATGTGCTTGATGCAAATGTAGCTGTGAAGTGTACAACTAGGGCACAACTGCTGCCACTGAAGGGGTGGGTGTGTGTGGGGCCCAATTTTTGGAAAAAAGGGAGACTCCGCTTGGAGTAACCCTTGCTTACATTGTTTTTAAAAGAAGCCAAGATGAACAAGTCATGGGTCAGCAAAGACTTTGCTACCTACCCCGGTGTCATCCTGGGGATGGATAAGAATGGCGTATTTTTGAATGTGCTTGATGCAAATGTAGCTGTGAAGTGTACAACTAGGGCACAACTGCTGCCACTGAAGGGGTGGGTGTGTGTGGGGCCCAATTTTTGGAAAAAAGGGAGACTCCGCTTGGAGTAACCCTTGCTTGATGTGTTTTTAAAAGAAGCCAAGATGAACAGAGCTGGGATCAGGAAAGACTTTGCTACCTACCCCGGTGTCATCCTGGGGACGGATAAGAATGGCGTATTTTTGAATGTGCTTGATGCAAATGTAGCTGTGAAGTGTACAACTAGGGCACAACTGCTGCCACTGAAGGGGTGGGTGTGTGTGGGGCCCAATTTTTGGAAAAAAGGGAGACTCCGCTTGGAGTAACCCTTGCTTACATTGTTTTTAAAAGAAGCCAAGATGAACAAGTCATGGGTCAGCAAAGACTTTGCTACCTACCCCGGTGTCATCCTGGGGATGGATAAGAATGGCGTATTTTTGAATGTGCTTGATGCAAATGTAGCTGTGAAGTGTACAACTAGGGCACAACTGCTGCCACTGAAGGGGTGGGTGTGTGTGGGGCCCAATTTTTGGAAAAAAGGGAGACTCCGCTTGGAGTAACCCTTGCTTGATGTGTTTTTAAAAGAAGCCAAGATGAACAGAGCTGGGATCAGGAAAGACTTTGCTACCTACCCCGGTGTCATCCTGGGGACGGATAAGAATGACGTATTTTTGAATGTGCTTGATGCAAATCTAGCTGTGAAGTGTACAACTGGGGCACAACTGCTGCCACTGAATGGGTGGGTGTGTGGGGCCCAATTTTTGGAAAAAAAGGGAGACTCCGCTTGGAGTAACCCTTGCTTGATGTGTTTTTAAAAGAAGCCAAGATGAACAGAGCTGGGATCAGGAAAGACTTTGCTACCTACCCCGGTGTCATCCTGGGGACGGATAAGAATGGCGTATTTTTGAATGTGCTTGATGCAAATGTAGCTGTGAAGTGTACAACTAGGGCACAACTGCTGCCACTGAATGGGTGGGTGTGTGGGGCCCAATTTTTGGAAAAAAAGGGAGACTCCGCTTGGAGTAACCCTTGCTTGCTGTGTTTTTAAAAGAAGCCAAGATGAACAGAGCTGGGATCAGGAAAGACTTTGCTACCTACCCCGGTGTCATCCTGGGGACGGATAAGAATGGCGTATTTTTGAATGTGCTTGATGCAAATGTAGCTGTGAAGTGTACAACTAGGGCACAACTGCTGCCACTGAAGGGGTGGGTGTGTGTGGGGCCCAATTTTTGGAAAAAAGGGAGACTCCGCTTGGAGTAACCCTTGCTTACATTGTTTTTAAAAGAAGCCAAGATGAACAAGTCATGGGTCAGCAAAGACTTTGCTACCTACCCCGGTGTCATCCTGGGGATGGATAAGAATGGCGTATTTTTGAATGTGCTTGATGCAAATGTAGCTGTGAAGTGTACAACTAGGGCACAACTGCTGCCACTGAAGGGGTGGGTGTGTGTGGGGCCCAATTTTTGGAAAAAAGGGAGACTCCGCTTGGAGTAACCCTTGCTTGATGTGTTTTTAAAAGAAGCCAAGATGAACAGAGCTGGGATCAGGAAAGACTTTGCTACCTACCCCGGTGTCATCCTGGGGACGGATAAGAATGGCGTATTTTTGAATGTGCTTGATGCAAATGTAGCTGTGAAGTGTACAACTAGGGCACAACTGCTGCCACTGAAGGGGTGGGTGTGTGTGGGGCCCAATTTTTGGAAAAAAGGGAGACTCCGCTTGGAGTAACCCTTGCTTACATTGTTTTTAAAAGAAGCCAAGATGAACAAGTCATGGGTCAGCAAAGACTTTGCTACCTACCCCGGTGTCATCCTGGGGATGGATAAGAATGGCGTATTTTTGAATGTGCTTGATGCAAATGTAGCTGTGAAGTGTACAACTAGGGCACAACTGCTGCCACTGAAGGGGTGGGTGTGTGTGGGGCCCAATTTTTGGAAAAAAGGGAGACTCCGCTTGGAGTAACCCTTGCTTGATGTGTTTTTAAAAGAAGCCAAGATGAACAGAGCTGGGATCAGGAAAGACTTTGCTACCTACCCCGGTGTCATCCTGGGGACGGATAAGAATGACGTATTTTTGAATGTGCTTGATGCAAATCTAGCTGTGAAGTGTACAACTGGGGCACAACTGCTGCCACTGAATGGGTGGGTGTGTGGGGCCCAATTTTTGGAAAAAAAGGGAGACTCCGCTTGGAGTAACCCTTGCTTGATGTGTTTTTAAAAGAAGCCAAGATGAACAGAGCTGGGATCAGGAAAGACTTTGCTACCTACCCCGGTGTCATCCTGGGGACGGATAAGAATGGCGTATTTTTGAATGTGCTTGATGCAAATGTAGCTGTGAAGTGTACAACTAGGGCACAACTGCTGCCACTGAATGGGTGGGTGTGTGGGGCCCAATTTTTGGAAAAAAAGGGAGACTCCGCTTGGAGTAACCCTTGCTTGCTGTGTTTTTAAAAGAAGCCAAGATGAACAGAGCTGGGATCAGGAAAGACTTTGCTACCTACCCCGGTGTCATCCTGGGGACGGATAAGAATGACGTATTTTTGAATGTGCTTGATGCAAATCTAGCTGTGAAGTGTACAACTGGGGCACAACTGCTGCCACTGAATGGGTGGGTGTGTGGGGCCCAATTTTTGGAAAAAAAGGGAGACTCCGCTTGGAGTAACCCTTGCTTGCTGTGTTTTTAAAAGAAGCCAAGATGAACAGAGCTGGGATCAGGAAAGACTTTGCTACCTACCCCGGTGTCATCCTGGGGACGGATAAGAATGACGTATTTTTGAATGTGCTTGATGCAAATCTAGCTGTGAAGTGTACAACTAGGGCACAACTGCTGCCACTGAAGGGGTGGGTGTGTGTGGGGCCCAATTTTTGGAAAAAAGGGAGACTCCGCTTGGAGTAACCCTTGCTTACATTGTTTTTAAAAGAAGCCAAGATGAACAGAGCTGGGATCAGGAAAGACTTTGCTACCTACCCCGGTGTCATCCTGGGGACGGATAAGAATGGCGTATTTTTGAATGTGCTTGATGCAAATGTAGCTGTGAAGTGTACAACTAGGGCACAACTGCTACCACTGAAGGGGTGGGTGTGTGTGTGGCCCACTTTTTGGAAAAAAGGGAGACTCCGCTTGGAGTCACCTTGCGGTGTTTTACATGATTTTAGAAGGGCGTGCCATGCCTATATCTGTGTGTCCTCCTCTTTTTCCTTGTCCAGCTGTTTTGTTTTCGCATGAGTATATGTCCTTGTCACTTTCCAATGTGTTTGAGTTGTTTGTCACCTTTAGGACACCTTTGAGGGTGTTTTCTAGGTGTTTTTCTGTGTTTGTGATTGCCTGCCATTGTTTCCTATGCAGTTCGAGTTCGGTTCGTCGAACGTTCGACGAACCGAACTCGAACGGGAGGTCCGTTCGGCGAACCAACCTCGAGCCGAACCGCGACCGGTTCGCTCATCTCTAATTAGGACATAATTAATGATGGACAAATATTAAAATTTTGGGGTGTGTTTTGAATATTTTGTACTATTTGAGTATTCGTCAAAAATAACTAGTCTAATGCAAATTAATGGGACACTCAAATCATTTTCCGGTGGACCCGGGAACAGCATTGAGAAGATGATCTCTGAAATACAGGTCACTTCAGGGAACAATGTTGTCAGAGTATTACGCCATTTTTTTTTTTTTTTTTAACTGCACCTACCAATCACAGTAATATCAGTAGGAAAGATGACTAACAAAAAACAAGATGGGTGCACCGCCGAGAATAATCAGTTGTACAGGGTAGGGCCTCACCCGTGCAGTAAGGGGAACGACAAGGAGGAGCAAAGAAAAGTACTGCACAGGAATGGGGAGAACAACCAATTGTATTCTATTATAAAAGGCAACCTTTAAAGTAGCAATTTCATTAAAACACTAAAAACAAACACACCCAATGGCACGGCAAGAAAACCCCGACCCAACCCCTTAATTATTAAATAGTGTAAGCACAATAATTTATACAATAGAACATTATGACCAACTCCATAGGCACAGTTATAATCACATATAATAATGATTACAGTAACATAGTAGCTCGGTAATTGTATACAGCTATAATGATGACAAAATAAATATCAACCAAAACTACACGGGAAAAAAGAGGGTGACATAACTCAACGGATAGGATATCATTCTACCAATAAAGAGGAACCAAATAAGGTTCTAAGTATCCTAACAAAGGTTCTATACCCAGACAATGGTCCTCTAACATACCACCAAGAGTCCATAGGACCAAAGAAACTCCGTGAGGAAGTGGCCAGGCAAGAAGGTCCGGAAAACAGAAGGGGGGGGGAAGCAAGAGATCCAGTGGCAAGGACCCATGGTTATTGCCACAGAAAGTGGCTTCTTCAGAGAGAGTGTTTTAATGAAATTGCCACAATAAAGGTTCTATAGTAAAATACAATTGGTTGTGCTCCCCATTTCTGTACGGTACTTTTCTTTGCTCCTCCGGAAAGATGACTAAGGCATTACTGTGATTGGCAGGCAATCCCTGTATGTTTAGCAGCTAAAGTCAGGTGCCAAACATGCCAGAGAGGGGTCTCAAATCTTACGAGGCAAATACCAAAATACTCAACAAGTAATGAATGTTCCGAATACCTTGATATCCATCTAAGTAACGAATAGTGCCGAATATATTCACTCATCACTAGACGTAATACAAAAAAAATTTGGTTATTAGAAGAGGTTGAAATTACGTAAATACAACCTCAGCATTCCCAGAACAACAGATGACAAATTACAACATGTCATCAGTTATGTAACGAACAGTAGGCCAAAATACAGAAGGTGTCTGAAGATTTAATTCAATTTAACTGGATCCATAGGAATTAAAATGTTATGTAACAGACAGGTCCTGCTAAACAAATACACTTGGTTAACTGATTAGCAATGAGTGTGACAACCGCTATAAAAGCAGAAGTTTGCTGGTCTTGAGAATTGAGGTGTGGGCTAACAAAATGCAAAGCTTTAAAAACATAAGCAATCACCTTAGAGAATCAATCTGTGCTTCATTCTAAAGTGAGAAAGAATATTTACAAGTGGAAAACATTCAAGAGAGTTTACATTCTTGCCAGAAGTTAATGCTGCAGCAAATTTACCCCAAGGTCACACCATGCAATGCTCAGAGAAACTGCAAAAAAGACAAAGAGCTACAGCTCAGACATTAAGGGCCTCACATAGCATAGTAAATGTTCAACTTCATGATAGAAATAGAAAAAGACCGAACAAGTATGGCATGATTGAAAGGGTTTCCAGTGGAACAGCTCTTTTTTAAAACAACATGGTAGCTAAAGTTTGCATAGATGCATCTAAACAAATTCCAAGATCACTAAACAAAAAAAAAAGAAAAATATTTTTCACATTATTTCAGAGTATGGTAAAATAAGAAATGTAATTACAAAACTACAATGCCCTCATATGGCTATGCTGATAGAAAATTAAAATAGCTATGCCTCTTGGAAAAAGGAGAGGTAAAAAGCATAAGCAGAAAAAATGAAAAATTGCCCAGGAGTTATGGAGTTAAGCAAGGCACCTTATCACACAATAAAATTCTAAGAGGAATTCTGTACTGGTGCATTATTTTCATAGATCAGTGTTACCTTTTTAAGCATCATTTTAGTGATATAAAACAGTCCCTGCAGTACTTGCAAATAAATGTCAAGTGATTGACTGTTGTTAATATACCCATTGAATTCACTTGGTAATTATATGTATTAATTCATATTAATGTATTTCTATTTACATGATTACAAATTTCTATTTCCATTAAGTGAAGGCTAAGATGCTTATGCTCTCCATGAGTTTAAATAGCTTAGTTTTAAAAGATTTAAAATACAAGTTTAAGAAATTGTAACTGCACTCAAATAACAATTCCATACATCTGGGCTGGGAAAAGTGGGTCCCGAATGAGTCCAAGGGCTGAAAACAGTAAATCACAGGTAATATGATGCCCTCCCCTACCATCCATCTGTCGCCACCACATCACCGCCTGCTGTGCGGGACATCAGTTCACCACACGCCTAAGCAGACAGCTATGTGGAATGGAAGCAAGGTGAGTATGTGTGGGGTTTTTGTACAGCATTTGAGTTTTAGTCACAGGCCCTGTGCCGGCATGGGTTCAGTCAACACTTTGTGGATAGAGAGAAACAGCTGTAACCACGTTCCCCACACTGACTGACAGAAGGGTCTAATGCAGAGCGGCTGTCAGTCAGTGTGGACAGGTGTGGTTACAGCAACTGCTCTCCATACACAGAGTGGTGACTACACCTGTGCCAGCATCACCCCGGTGACTGACACCCTAATACTGCTGGGGGGGACTAAGTTAATTTCTTCCGGGCAGCTGGGTTCAATATGTAGATGCTGAACAGGTTTCAAACTCTATTAACTCTATTAACCTGCAGATTAACTCCATATCTGAAGGTTAATAGCATTTTTTCATGTGACAGGTTCCCTTTAAAGTAAAAGAGTCCAGGGTACATCGCTACTCTACATTCAGGGCAGCCTGTATCATGTAGGTAGGACTATGTACCTAAAGTAACTGCAAGTCCAATATAAAACAAACATGAAAAGTACATAAATATATGCCATTACTGTTTTTCAGATCACAAGACACTCAGATTTAAACCATATATTTGCAGAAGTACTGTATGCATGACCAAAGGCGTTCCCTAGAATCTTGCTTCACATTGTTAATGCTTAATTGTTGCTCAGTTGATACCTCCTAGTCATGGCTCGATTTTTTGTTGGTCAACTATACTAGTGAAGACACATTTACAGCCCTTTTACCTGTTTCAGCCAATCACTGGGCTGACTGATGGGATCTACATCAGTAGAGTTGCTAAGTTCAGTGATTTATTACATGTACTGTATTACGAGAGCGGTAAATGTGATGTCACCAATGCAAACAATCAAAAAAGACCCGAGGAGTTGCAGAGAACTAGCACTGGACCTAAAGAGGGTAAGTAACGGTTCAGTTGCAATTTTATAAGCTTATGGACTGATTGAATTGAATCAGGTCAACCTCTTTAATGAAGTCTGGTACTCAAGCTTTTGGATACAGATATTTCGGCTATTCTCAGGGATTATCTTCTCTATTCCTACACGTTAACTGACAATTTAAAAAATGGAATGAAGAATTGGAAATCTGCATACCTGCCATCGCTACCATATATCCTGTTTAAGAAAGCATACTCATCTACGTCTTACAAAATAATTATGCAGGATCAGCATGGTAATATTTCAAATGCCCTGTCTGATCTGCAATAACATGAGAGGAAATATGATTCATATGCACCTCACAGCAGCATAGTTTTCACTTTCAAAAGACCGAGTCCATACTTTTATATTCATGTGTTTTTGAAGTTTGCAACTCATCTGTTTTATACAACATAACTGCAATAATATTGCCTCCGAGTGTGCTCTGCAATAATTCACTCCTGATACAGCCGTAATTGAGAAAACACAAAATGAGACTGCAGGCATTCTTCTCTATTATTTATAGTAATATTTTTCCATAATATCATGAAAAAAAATACTTTCTTAAGAAACATTTTATCCTTTCATGTTAAATTAATATACAAAGCCATAAACCAAGGTAAAGAAATTGAAGAATGATCAGCAGTACGTGAAATGTTAATAAAGATGGATTACTCAAAAAAGTACTGCATACAAAATAATTCATTAAATCTGTGCTTTAATTTCTCAGCTTGTTTCTGTTCACTGAGGTTTGCTCTTAATTATTTTACAAAGGAACCAAATTGTAACAGGTAGGAAATTATATCATTCAGAAGGAAAGGAAATCATGAGGATTTATGTTTCCAGCATCAGCAATGAATGAGAGGTAAAATTACATCTTCTTTGTTGTGCTTCAATTCCTTGCCCTAGATAAAAAATGTTAAACTTGAAATTTTAGATAGAATTTAAGGAATTTTCTCTCCATGTTATTGATTTATTATTGTTTTTAACAGAAAAGGTAGAACTGTGATGATCACTTAGTGTTATAGAAATGCATAATCTCTACTTGGATGTGGAGTAGTACATTATAGTGCATCTATGAAAACCGCTTTCTGCTATGTCTAGTTCAGAGCTCTGACATCCTCTCTCTGTCCCAGTGTTTTCCAAACTCCAGTCCTCATGGCCCCCAACAGGTCGTGCTTTCAGGATTTCCTTAGTATTACACAGGTATTGGAATCATTCTCAAGGCATCACTTGTGCAATATTAAGGAAATATTAAAAATATGACCTACTTTGGAGGTTGAGGGCTAAAGTTTAGGAACCACTGTTCTATACTACGTCACCCTAAAAATAGCTGCTGCTTTCCCTGCTTAGGGCCCTTTTCCACTTGCGTACCGCTTCAGAAGCATCGGAAGCAATATGCTTATGACCCTTTGCTGCGGGTGTCAGCCGAGGGTCATCCGACTGGGATGCGATCTTGCGATCACATCACAGGAGCGGAGAAGATGAAGGGAACACGTTCTCCCCATCTCCTCTATTGTCTGTCTCTGCGTGCACCGCACTGCACACTGCAGTCGCATAACATGCGAGTGCAGAGTGATTTTTCACACACGTGAGCCGAGACTCGGTGCAAATCGCAGCATGCTGCGATTGTACCCAGAGCCCGATTCATGTGGAGAAAAAATGGGACAGATGAAACTGTCTCATCGATTAACACTGGTGCGAGTGCAATCCAATTTTTTATCAGATTGCACTCGCACAGGAAAATCACAGATGGAAAAGCGCCCATAGGCTAATATATAGGCAATGAGAGTCCCTCTTGAGTGGCAGTATTATGTTATGGGACACCTCCAAGAGATTTTTGGCAAATCCCTCATGGTCGTTCCTTAGGTCATATGAGCCTTGCATGGTTAAAGCAATCTTCTGAAATGTGAAAACTGGGGATAACACATTTTTTGAAAATTTGAGCAAATTTAATGGCAACCTGTTTGAATTTATCAGGACCTGCAAATTCCATAAAATTTGACACAAATTCAATTTGCACCAAATTGATTTGCCTATATCTGATATATATAGTTAGGGCCAAAAATATTTGGACAGCGAAAGAATCTTAGTGATTTCGGCTCTAGATGCCAGTATTTTTTATTTAAAATGAAACAACTGAGATGCAATTGAAAAGGGTAGACTTTCAGGTTTAATTAAAGGGTACCTATCAATAGATTTGTCTCCTATAAGCTGCGGCCACCACCAGTAAAACCTTATATACAGCATTCTAGAATGGTGCACGGACACTAGGTGTCTGGTATGGACTCTGAATTTTATAGTCCAAGTTCGCCCATCACTAGTGTTGGATGGATGTTGTGAAGGGTTTTTCTTCACCATGGAAAGGATTCTGTGATCATATAGCACTGTTGAATTTTATGGACATCCAGACGTTTTTGAACTCCCAACATTGCGTATTTTATTCTTTTTTTTTCAGAATGTATAAAACTGTTGATTTGGCCACTCCTGATATTTCTGCCATTTTTCTGATGGAAATTTTTTTTTCACCCTAATGATTGTCTGTTTCTCTTTCGTTGAGAGTTCCTTTGACTACATGTTGTGTGTTTGTTGCAAAAGTTTACAAATGCAAATGCCAACCCTGGGATCAGTTCCAGACCTTTTACCTGCTTAATTAATGATGCACTAAAGAGGGAATAACCCATGCAGCTTATTAAAAAGCTTTTACGATAATGCTCCAATTACCTTTGGTCCTTGAAAAAGAGGAAGCTACATACTCGTACTAAAGCGCTGTTATTCCTAAACACTTACTCCAATTAGGAAGTAAATACCCTCAAATTAAGGGTACTCTCAACACTGGTGTAATAATAATAGGTCCCATTCTAATCCAGAAAAGAGAGATAAGTGAAATCCCCTTCATATTCCGTATGTCATGTGAGTGCTATGCAAGTGTGTATTTTTTTTCTATTAAAATATGGACCTCACATGGAAAGACATGTGGAGTCCAAATTTTTCTTTCCCCCTTTGACTTGCGTTGACAAATTGTGTCGATAAACGAATGCAATCACAGCATTCTGTGATTTGTTCTTCAGCATATTTTGAGCTGAGGAAAAATATGCAGATCTGCTCTGCCTCATTGATTAACACTGGTCTGAGTGCAATGCAATGTTTTCTCACTTTGCACTTCCCCATTTTATATGTGAGGGGACCCTAAAGTTCAAAGTCTGGACTTTAAGGTCACATAGATTATATAGCTATATCTTGACTATATTTTAGTAAAAAGCTAAAATGCCAAAACTATGGCACTGTCCAAATATTTCTGGACCTAACTGTATGTGTATACATATTAAAAAGAAAATATCAGCAGTCTGGCTTCATCCAAGGTGTTTTGTTCACTAGGCATGCACCACATTGTACTTTGCCAAGCATGACTGCTGTGGTTGGCACTTATGCTGTCACTACCCAAAATAAATATTTGCGTTTAAGGAGTGTGCTGCAACAGATATACTGCTGTTGTCTCTTTAGAACATCTCAGGTGTTCAATTCTATTCAGATCAGTAGACACACTTGGTTACTGAATCACTTTCACCCTGTTCTTCAGAAATGCAACAGTGTCTGGGTAGGGTGAGACGTGTAGTGTAATTACTTTACATAATTACTCTACACGTCACACTCTACCCAGACACTGCGGATTATCTAACGATTATTCTACATCGTTCTTGGAGACCAAAAGAAAGGGTTTTACCACATCAGCTGCTCATTTTTCAGGACAATGCAGGAGACCCCAAGAGGAAAAAGAAGAACTAGACTCGACAAGGGGGCCAGTAGAGTAGGTAACAAGGAATTCACGAGGATAACCCGCTCACAGGTCCTTGAGTGTGGCTCACAGCGTCCCAGCCTGGGGAGTATGATTGTGGGGTCTGTCATCTTTCTTTTGGGTGTATTTGCTTTTTATGTATAGCAATGTATGTGCACCTTAACCAGGTCACACTTATTATGTAAGACATCAGTATAACGACTTCGAGTCAATAAATTACTGGCTACTTATGTGATGGTGAACTATTCTTAACTCCTTCATGACCTTGGATGTACCCATACATGCAAGGCAATGTCTGTTCTTTTAATGCATGTTTCCCCTCACAAGTCGGATGATCTAATCAGCTGACACATGCAGCTAACAGGTGCGGATGGATCTCAGATCCACCCGTGCCTGTTAACTAATTAAATTGTGCTTTGGCAGGGACTGCGCCATTACTTGCCAGCATTGGCTGCCACATAACTTGATCACGGAGTGATTACGAGTAGTCATGACAGCCGGGGATCATCTGATGACTCCTATCACTATCATGACATAGTTTCTGGGAACACCAGTTGAGCTCCATCATTCATAGGAGATCAGAATGTCTGTATTTCAGAGCAAAGCTGAAGCATTGCTCTGAACAGCAGACACGATCAGATAATGTCAGTTTCAAATCCCCCAAAGAAACTAGTGAAATCAATAAAAAGAGTAAAAAACATTTTTAAACTATGAAAAAATAAAAAACCCACAAAAGTTCAAATCACCCCCATTGAAAATAAAAAATAAATACAAAAACAACACATATTTGGCATCACCTTCAGAAATGCCTGATCTATCAAAATATAAACTAAATTAATCTGATCGGAAAAGCACGTGGCGAGAAAAATTTAAAAACGTCAGTATAACTAGTGTTTTGGTCTCCACAACATTGTAATAATATGCAATAAGAAGCACCCAAACCATTGCATCTACCAAAAAATGACATAATTAAAAATATCAGTTCTAGACACAAAAAATAAGCCATCACTGAGCCCCAGATAAAGAAAAATAAGAACGCTAAAGGTTTCAGAAAATGGGGATAAAAGCGTATTTTTTTTTTTTTTATAAATTTCTGAATTTTTTTACCATTTAAATGAAAAGAAAACTATACATGTCTAGTATCTACAAACTTGTACTGACCTAGGGAATCATAATGCCAGTTCAGTTTTACCATGTAGTGAACATGATAAATAAAACTCCCCAAAACAATTATGTAATTGCCCTTTTTCTGCAATTTCACTGTATTTTGATTTTTTTTCTCTTTTTAAAGTGCAATATGTATCAGAATGAAAGTTGTAATTCAAAAGTACATCTCGTTCCACAAAAACCAAGCCCTCATATGGCTAAATTGACAAAAAAATAAAAAAGTTGTGGTTATTGGAAGAAGAAGGGGAAAATGAAAATGAAAAACAAAAAAGACACCAGGTGGTGAAGGGGTTAATTATGCCTGAGATATTGTTCATTTGTTCCGTGAGTACGAGCTACATAGGCCATTGTTTCATGTGGGACTGTCTGGTCCTCTTATTATTTGCTAACTTGTAGAATACCTGCTGATTGTGGATTACGTCAGCTTTCTGTGGTGTACTAGTCTGCATCATCTGGAGAACAATTTGAACTAGGGAACAATGAGGGAACAGCTATGATCATCTTCACCCAAGCGTGTGAGGACACAATGCCCTGAAATAGGAGCTGATGAATACAAAAGAGAACCTGCATCTATCATCGGTGATACAGTATCTACAATTCTTCCTAGGGATTATGCTTCCAGTTGGTGGATTACAGAACCACTCCACTACCTTATACTAGTCCATGAATTTGTTTGGAAAACTCAGGTTGGGACTGTATGGTCAACTGGCCACATACCTCGCTGTGCTGTGGGGTGCTGCTGTTTGGGTTAGTGGTCTTGTATGCCCCAATGTCATGGAGGTTCTAATACTTGGTGTGTTAGCAGGAGTGTGAGGCCCTTTTCATACTATATAGTATTGTCTGTTGGGAACCCAATAAAGTCTTGCCAGAGTGGGGTAACATCACTCTGTCTTATGTGAGTAGTGTTCTGCCCACTGGGAAGGAGTACAGATGTTTAGTGGAATGAGCCCCGTCCATGAGATCTTTCTGAAGACAGCAAGGGCAGTGGACGAGAGCACCTCTGACCTGCATGTCTCTGAAAACAGCTATTACTGCTGCTACTCATACAGTTCTTCTCTTATGATCAGCAGTATGACAAAACAGATCAAATTTCCTTGGTGACAGGTTTTCATTTCCATTTTAGAAGACATTGATTTTTAATATTCTGATGATTTTAGATATTATTCTAAATACAACATGGAGATGTGAGAAAATGCCAGCAGACAAAATCAGAGATAATTTAGCCAATTAACTTTTCTGCAGTGTATTGATAAGTGAACACAATAATGTACATGGCATGACCTTGAATAATAAAATAATTAATACTTCTGAAACAACTCTTGTCTTTTTCTGTAAGGTTATAACAAATTACATTCTCACACAGAGGTATAACTACTGCGGTCACAGAGGTCGCCACTGCAACCGGGCCTGGGGGTGCAGGGGGCCCGCTGGCCCCAGCCCCTGATTCCGATAGATGTGTGTTGGAAGCTGCGCATCCAGCTGAAATACATCGCAGCACAAAGATTCATCGGGTTCCTTTACTGCAATGTGCCGGTCGCCGATTAAGGCCATGAATATTGCTCCCTGCGCACACGATCCTGGGCATGGGGAGCAGAGACTATGCTAATAGCTGATGCTGCCATACGTGGCCGCACATGACACTGACGTCATGCGCTGCGCCACTTACATGCTGGTCAGTTCCCAGCATTACAGGAGGACACCGGGGGAGTGCAGAGTAGGTGAGTACAATGGCCACCAGTCATACAGAGCCCCTTCCGGCAGACAGCAGATTGGTCACTGCTGGGAGCAGCTGTTCACTGTCACTTGAGGCTTCTGCGGTGCACAGGTTCCAGCACAGGGCACCCTCCCTTCCTCTGTGTCCTGTCTTCTCCCGTATTCACCACACGGGGGAGGGGGGGGCGCCTGCGTAGAGGCTGCTTCTAAAGACCCTCTGAACTCCAGGAGGCCAGGAAGGAGGTGAGTATAATGTGAATCATGTATTATGTGCTGTCTGTATGTGTTATGTATAAGATATGTTTGTCCTCTATCATGTGCAATATGTAGCTGTCTGTCTGTGTATACTGTCTGTCTGTGTATTAGGTTTTTGCACCCAGTTCAGACTCAGAATGGTGTTCCAGACGTTATTTCTTGATTGATTTGTAGTCTTTCGTTTGTGAACCCGGCTCCACCCACACCTATTGCCGGTCCACATTATACGCATATATAGCCTGGGTCTCAGCTTCCCATACACGGTAAGTTTTTTAACTGCATGAGAGGACACACACTACCTAGGGACCCCAATGTAGAGAAATACTTTGGTGTAGTGTTGGGGCTCTGTTGCATTGATCAATTCAATAGCTAAATTTCTCTTTATTCATATGTTCATGGCAGTAATGCAGATTCCATTTTCATATTTTCATATTTACATATAGCTATTGGATTTTTCATGTCAGTATTCACACAGCAGTTTCTGCTTTTCATATATTCCCCTTACATAGTCACTGGTGTGCATACCTTTTCTCCATATTGTGTATAGTCTGTCTGTGTGTACTGTCTGTCTGTCTGTCTGTGTATACTGTCTGTCTGTGTATACTGTCTGTCTGTGTATACTGCCTGTGTATAATATCTGTCTGTTTGTGTATACTGTCTGTCTGTGTATAATATCTGTCTGTCTATACAGTCTGTCTATACTATCTGTCTGTCTATACTATCTGCCTGTCTATACTGTTTGTGTAAACTCTCTGTCTATGTATACTGTCTGTCTGTCTGTACATCCTATCTATCCATTCATCCTATTTGTCTGTACATCTATGTATACATCCATTCTATTTATCTATACAAAATTCCATATGGCTCATTATGAAAGTGAACACACAGTACAATTGTTTATTTTTTTTTACTGTGTGCGCGAAGTGGGGGCTATATACCAGGATGAGTGGGCTATATACCAAGATAGGTGGCTATATACTAGGATGGGGTGCTATATACCAGGATGGGAGGCTATATACCATGATGGGGCCATATATACCAAGATGGGCCATGATGGGCCTATATATACAAGGATGAGCAATGATGGGACATATATATCAGGGTGGGGCCATATATACCAGGCTATATCCATGATCGGGGTCATACACCAGGAAGGGGACATATGCCTGGATGGGACCATATATACAGCAGGATATAGGCGCTATAGGGGTCATACACCAGGATGGGTCCATGATGGGGAGATATACCATGATGGGGTCATATATACCAGGATTACACCATATATACCAGGATATAGCCATAATGGGGTCATACACCAGGATGGGGCCATGATGGGGACATATTTACCAAAAAGTGGCCCAGGATGGGGGCCCCATGCTCAAACTCTGCATCAGGGCCCATCAGATAGTAGTTACTCCACTGTTCTGACATTTATGTCAAACTACAGTAAAGGTACCGTCACACTTAGCGACGCTCCAGCGATCCCACCAGCGATCTGACTTGGCAGGGATCGCTGGAGCGTCGCTACATGGTCACTGGTGAGCAGTCAATCAGGCAGATCTCCACAGCAATCAGAGATCAGCCACCAGCCACCAGCGACCCGTGTAACGACGCTGTGCTTGGTAACCATAGTGCACATCGGGTTACTAAGCAAAGCGCTTTGCTTATAGTTACCCAATGTGTACCTTGGCTACATGTGCAGGGAGCAGGGAGCCGGCTTCTAGAAGCTGCAGACGCTGGTAACCAAGGTAAATATCGGGTAACCAAGCAAGAGCTTTGCTTGGTTACTCGATGTGTACCTTGGTTACCAGCGTCTACAGAAGCTGGCTCCCTGCACATTCAGATCATTGCTCTCTCGCTGTCAAACACAGCGATGTGTGCTTCACAGTGGGAGAGCAACGACCAAAAAATGGTCCAGGACATTCAGCAACGACCGGCGACCTCACAGCAGGGGCCAGGTCGTTGCTGGATGTCACACACAGCGACATCGCTAGCAAGATCACTGTTGCTTTACAAAAACCGTGACTCAGCAGCGATGACGCTACCAATGTCGCTTAGTGAGACGTGGCCTTAACTTTTACCTTACAGCCCCCTACTGTTTTATCAAGCTGTCTTTGCCTTTGTGTCAAAGTGCCACCACACCTTAATTTAACTAGATTAAGATACAAGTGTGAATCAGTATAGCATACATTTAACCTCTTTTAATTAAATTGTCCTGAAGAATTTGTTGTAACCCTAAAATATTTACAAACAATTGATATCGAGCAACAACCTGGCCCCTGCTGTGAGGTCGTTGGTTGTTGCTGAATGTCCTGGACCATTTTTTAGTTCTTGCTCTCCCGCTGTGAAGCACACATCGCTGTGTGTGACAGCGAAAGAGCAACAACTAAATGTCCAGGCAGCAGGAGCCGGCTTCTGCGGACGCTGGTAACCACGGTAAACATCGGGTAACCAAGAAGCCCTTCCCTTGGTTACCAGATATTTACCTTCGTTACCAGCGTCCGCCGCTCTCAGCTGTCAGTGCCGGCTCCCTGCTCTCTGCACACGTAGCCGGACTACACATCGGGTAATTAATCGTTGTTGGGATCACTGGTAAGCTGTTTAGTGTGACTCGGCCTTTAGAATGACTAAAAAACATCTATTACGTACACATGGATTGCATTGTGGCACCCCTTCTGTTAACTTATCTAAAAGTTCCCATTGCTGATTGTTTATGGCTATTCTGCTATTTTAGCACCTTAAGAGCTCTAAAAATGTTCTCAAACTATTCTAGCAGAATCTATGCCCCAAAAGTCAAATAGCGTTTCTACCCTTTAAACTTTGTGATATGGTAAAACAGTAGTTAAGGTTATCACCAAAACATATGGGGTATCACCATGTTTAGGAGAAATTAAACATCAAATTATGGGGTCCATTTTAACCTATTACCCTTTTATAAATGAAAAATTTGCAGCAAATAAAAAATTGTATTTTACCTTTAAAATGTTATATTTCCACAATTCCATAATGGTATAAAATTCTGTGGAGCACCTCTGGGATTAAAATACTTACTGTCCCATAGATGAATTCTACAACCCTTGAGCAACAAAGTTTCCAAAATAATGCCACTGGTGGGAAGTTTTTTCTTTTTTACACATCAGGGCCTCTGTTAAGGGCACCCATTTTATATCCAAACAAATCTGCATTCCAAAAGCCAAGCCATGCTTTTTGTTCTTCTTCGAATCCCCTTCATCTGTTCGAATAGTAGTGTACAACCACATATTGCCACATTTTACCCTTTGAGGGAATTAAACTTTGAAGCTAAAATTACATTTTAGAGGATGCTTGGTTTTGTATTACTCTCCGGTGAACTGGTTGCTCCCGCTCTAGGGCCCTATGGAAGGGGCTTGTTCATTGGAGCCCCATTCCAGGTGATTGCTCTGCTTTATTTTGAAGCTACTTCACCCTGAGCACCACCAGTGATAGTTCCTGTGTTGCAGCAGTTGTTGCTAGCTCCCGTAAGTGACCGTCTTGATCTTGTCCAGCTACCTCGTTCTTACTGCCCTCCTCCACCTGTTTCCCGACCCTGACTTGACTCCCTGACTCCCAGACCCCTGGCTTGTATCCTGACCTTGGCTCCGCTCTCTCCCTTGTAACTGACGCAAATTACCAGCGCCTGACCTTTGGCTTCTTTGACTACTCCTCCACCAGTGAATCTAGTGCTCTAACATCATTCTTCTCCTCCACTAGTGTGTTTAGCAACACCTAGTGTTAGAGCATCACAAAAAACATTTTTTTAATTTTCTCTGCACAGTCTAAACTATTCTGTTTTGTAATATTTGGGTTAAGCATGAGCACTACAACCTTAAATTCCTTGCAGAGATTAGTTTCCAAAATGGGGTCACATGTGGGTGTTTCTGCCTTTTTGGCACCTCAAGGGCTCTATAAATGCAACATGGCATCCAAATTGTGATCTAAGAATCAAGGGATGGGCGATCCTCCCGATGGTCAGGATTGGGGAGACTCACCCAATGATTTTGTAAAGATCGGGATCGGGATCAAGATCGAGATAACACAATCTTGCATCCCGATCATCGATCTTTGACTTTACAGTTATGGGATGGAGTGGGGGTGGGGGCTGTAAAATAAAGAATACAGTTAATAATAAACATTGTCGTTATACTTATAGGTCCCGTGACGCGTCCTGCAGACTCTGTCTTCCGCCGCTTCTCCTTCCGAGTGCGACCTTCCAAGACATCATAGCATGTGACCAGTCACGTGTGAATGTTGTATTATCTCATTGGCTACAGACCAGTCACATGGCTATGACATCATGCTAGGTACTGTCAGTGAATCTCACCGGTATGCGGTGCTCGCCCGAGCATCTCAGTACGCGACATACTCGGCGAGCGCTGTGTACCGGTGAGATGCTCGGGCACATGCTTGGCTCCTCGACCTCACATATTGGCGCTCTTTACAGAGTCAGCCCACATGCAGGCATTAGCTGGCACAGCCGGTGAATAGCGGTGCTGGGAGTCAGGTAATTGGAGATCACCATTGCTATAGTAATCCGCCCATCAGGTTACTATGGCAACGGTGGTAGCGGTGACATCACCGCTTACCAACTCGCAGCCTTTGCTCACTCATTGAGTGATTACACAGCACGGGGAGCAGAAGCATTCTTCCTCCCCTGTGCTGTCTGATATAGCAGAGCTAGATTGGTTGAACAATGACAAAGACCAGGATCGTGGAGGGGGGAGAGGGACTAATAAACATGGCGTCCCTAAGTGTATCTGTGTATTTATTTCTAATAAAGTATTATATCTCTGTGTGGTGTCTTTTTAACCCTTTATTGGAGATTCTTAATGGCCGGGTCAAACTTGGCCTGACATTAAAAATCTCTGGCTTAATACTAGCTGGTAAAACAAAGCTAGTATTAACCCCTTATTACCCAGCGTGCCACCATGCACCAGGGCTGCTAGAAGAGTTCAATACAGCTCCAGAAGATGGTGCTTCTATGAAAGCGCCATTTTCTGGGGCGGCTGCGAACTGTAATTTGCAGCAGGGAGGGTCCAGAAAGCTTGGGATATCATGTGCTGCAGATTCCAATCCCCAGCTGCCTAGTTGTACCTGGCTGGACACAAAAATTGGGCGAAGCCACGTCGTTTCTTTTTTTTTAATTATTTCATGAACTTCATGAAATAATTAAAAAAAGGGCTTCCCTATATTTTTGATTCCCAGCCGGGTACAAATAGGCAGCTGGGGGTTGGGGGCTGCCCGTAGCTGCCTGCTGCACCTGGCTAGCATATAAAAATATGGTGAAGCCCACGTCAATTTCTCTTTTGCTTTTGGGCAAAAAACTTAAAAAAAGGGCTTCGCTGGATTTTCCATTGCCAGTGAAGGTAACAGGAAGCACTGGGGGTTAGCAGCTAGTAGCTGCTTGGATTACCCTTACCAATAGAAAATGCAGCGGGAGCCCACACATTTTTGTTTAATTATTTTTTTAAATAACTAAAAAAAATGTGATTCCCTGTATTTTGATTGCCAGTCAAGGTAAGGCCAGGCAGATGGGGGTGGCAGCCTGTAGTCGTCTGCTTTATGTGCGCTGAGAATCAAAAATACTGCGGAGCACTACGTCAGCGCTCAACAGTATTTTAGATTCTTAGCACAGATAAAGCGGACGGCTATGGACTGCCACCCCAATCTGTCTTGCTTTACCTACCTGGCGATCAAAATACACGGAAGCCCATTAATTTTTTTGTAATTATTTTAATAAAATAATTAACAACATGCGTGGGCTCCTGCCATATTTTGATCGCCAATCAGGTAAAGTCAGGCAGCTGGGTGCTGGGATTCTCGACAGCCCGCAGCCGCCCCTGGAAATGGCACATTGTTTCTTAGCGCCACTTCCAGGTGCTTTACCCGGCTCATCCAGTGGCCCTGGTGGCGCTGGCACTCTGGGTAATAAAGGGATTAATACCAGCTTTTTATTCTCAGATGGTACTAAGCCCAAAATTCATGGTGTCACACCAAACTAGACATGGCTACCATGAATTTCTAGTAAACAGTAAAAAGAAAACACAACACAGAGAAAAACTTTTTTTATTAGAAATAAAAGAAAAAAACACTTAGAGATTTCATCCTTATTATAAAAACAATCCTTAGTTCGATGTAATCCACAGTGACAGCAAAGTCATCTCTGCATCATCACTGTGCACAGACAGTGTTTATACATAGTGAGAAGCACAGAGAGACAAGTCAGCTCTGCCATATTGCTCTCTACAGAGCGAGATGCAACCTGACAGTTAGTGAATGATCGCAGTTACGTCTCGCATGGGAATTAGTTTGAAAATCTGTGACCAGGAGCACATCAGATGCATGGAAATAGACGCAGCTGACCCGCTCCTGTGCAGAGATTGTGTGCCATGATGCGACACTCGCACAGTAACAATGAATTACCATGAGTTACCAGTAGTTATGAGTTATCAGGACCTTCGATGACGTCATAGTCATGTGACCAGTCTGTAAGTCAATCAACATTCACACCAGTCGGTCAAATGCTATGACGTCATTGAAGGACCTGCAAGTCTCTGCTGGTTACCAGGCGGCACAGAAATGATCGGACTCAGAAGCAGGAGCAGATGGGAGTCTGCAGGACGTGTTGTGGGACCTGTAAGTGTAATGACAATGTTTTTTGATAATGTGCATTTTTTTTTACAGCCTCTGGACCCAATCTCGACCCGATCTGTAACACGAGCTTCCCAGAAAAGCTTGTGGTGGGATCATGTACACGATCACTATGTGATCGGTACGATCCCCGATCTTTACAGATTGGGATCGCCCATCCCTAATAGTGTTCTTTGGTTCTCAAGCCCTTCTACTTGCCCAAAAATTAATTTCTGACCTTGAGTAGAGTAGAGAGTTCAAGTGAAATTGCAGAACAAATTTGAGGTCCATTTTATATTATCCCTTAAGAAAATTACAAATTTGGTGCTAAAATAATTTTTTATTAGTAAAAAAATAATTTTTCATTTTGACATTTAGATGTTATAAAATTCTGTGAAGTGTCTTTGGTTTCAAAATACTCAACACACCATAGCTGAAGTTCTTCAGAGGTCTAGTTTCTAAAATGAAGTCAATTGTAGGGGGATTCTGATTTTGCACCCCAGAAGTTCTGCAAATCCAATATAATGACCATAGTCTATTCCAGCCAAATTTGTGCTCCAAAATGAAACAGCGCTCTGTTCTTTCTGGCATGTACCCAAACATTAGCATTTGGCCACTTCTGGTGAATCAATGCATTCAATAGAAATTGCATACAAAACTATAATTTATTTCTTGCTACTCTTTGTGAAAATTATAAATTTGGGGATAAAACAACATTTCACTGGAAACATGTTCATGTCTAAATGGTGTAAAGTTTTTAGATGCACCTATGGGTACACAATGGGCACAATACATCTAGATTAATCCCTTGGGTGATATAGTATACAAAAGGGGGTGCTTTGTGGAGGATACTGCTGTTTTTGAACTGCTCTGTAAATGCGGCAATCTTTATCTACCACATTTATGCTCCAAACCCCCCAAAAAACGCTTTTTCCCCTTCAACCATGCCAAGTGCTGTAACAGCAGTTTTTAAACAAATAAGTGATACAGTTAAATTTCGGAGAAATTGCATAATAAATATAGGGGTCCTTTTTTATTACCTCCTATAAAAATGAAAATTGCAATTTTTTAAAAAAAGTATAACTTCTGGAACTTCTCAATATATTGGCCCCACAAAGTCACTTTAAAACCCAAGTCTATAAAAAAAAGTGTTTATTTCCTTGAAAAAAATGATAGATTGCTACTAAATTTTAACCCTAACAGCCTAACAAAATAAAAAGGCATTTGCAAAATGATGTTGATGTAAAGTAAGCACTATTTTGTGTGATATGACTAGCTGGTGTAAGTATATAAGCCTTTAAAGTTGGAAAATTACTATTTTTTTTTTCAAAAATGTATCAAATTTCAGATATTTTTATTTAAAAATACAAACCACAACAACCTAAATTTAATATTAACATAAAGTACAATGAGCCAAGAAAAATTGAATCTCATAATCTCTGGGATTTGTTGATGCATGCCAAAATTATTACCACATAAAGTGATACATTAGATTTCAAAAATTGGTAGCTGTCATTAAGGCCACAATTGGCTGTTATTAAGGCCCCCTTCACACGTCAGTGATTCTGGTACGTATGTTCCTGATTTTATATGTACCGGAATCACAGACATATGCAGACCCATTAAAATCAATGGGTCTACGCAGACAGTGATTTCTCACTGACCGTGTTTCCATGCGGCACACACATGTATCAGTGTATTCAGCATGGTGACAAGTCCGTTGTTTTCCGGCATCACTGATATCACATGGACCACACAGTGTTGTGATCCATATGACACGTACCAGAGAAAACACGTATATTTGAAATAAAATTATTTTTATACTCACCTGTCTCCAGCACTGCTCTCTCCAGCTGTTGCTGTCTCCTGCTTCCAGGCCAGCTAATTATGCTCATGAATATCCACTGCACCGCGACCTGGACGTAACAGGAGAGCCGGAGACATCAGCACCATGAAGAGCAGGAGCGTGGACAAGTGAGTTTAGAAGTGCCTGAACTCTGTGTGCTATCCGTGATAGCACACGGAGAACACAGGTGTGCCAAAATCATGGCACATGGAGGAACATATGAATCTTTAACACTAGACGTCCCAGCAATTTCGAGCTCCCCCCTGAAGTCCCGAAAGAGGGTCAAATGACCGATGATAAACTGAATAGAACTAACTAGAAACTAAATGGCTAAACTCAATGGAAAACAACAACCTCCTGTGGTGCGATAGTAATGGCCTTAATTACAGAACAAAAGACGGTGATTATAGGATGTTAGGTAAAATCCTCCAGGTCATTCGACCCGCCTCTGGGTTCCAAAGGTAGAAATGTTAAATGACCCCTCTCTGGGACTTCTAGTGTTAACACGTCAGTGAACAACATGTGTGGTTTTCACTGACATGTGAAGGAGGCCTAAGGGGTTAGCTGGAAAATGCTATGTTAATTTTTAGCATATTGCTATTAGCATGGCATAAAAAGACCCTACTATTTCTTCGTGTGAGATATGGCAACTAACAGTAACATGGAATATCTAACTGAACTTAACGCACTATGCAGAGATGATATAATTAACAGAATATGGGAAAATCTGCTGTGCACAATATGATCGTGAATGAATATGTATGCGCTCAGTTGTCAGTACACTGTCAGCATCACAAAGGAAAAACATGCGATAAATTAAATATAAACTAATCACAGAATGCCTTACTGCACACCTTTTAGACATGCTGCTCTAAAACCCAAGGGAGGAAAGAAAATGGCATAAAGAAAGGTCAATGACTAAATTAAATTATTCTGATTGAGATGAAGGTGATAGAGCAGCCTGGATTTATGTGTTCAATAGATTGCTGATAGAAGATGAGTGATTCTCTCCTGCCTTCTGAAGACACTGAAAAATCTTTGAACTATTCTTATCAGAAAGAAGGACGCTTTTCAACTTAATGTTTTTATATGCTAAATTATTCTGGTCGAGCAAAGTGCTTTCTGGCAATGTAAAACACAAGTTTATATTAGAAATTCGACATTAGACATGCTTACAACCTTCAGAACAATAGCAGACAGTTAATGTAACAATGCAGGAGAAAGTGTTTGCATAATCTCGATAACTTGTAATTTCCTGTAAAGTTTAACAGAGTATATAACCTTTACAACCTATTCTTGTCCTCAATTTACGAGAGGTAACACCTTAATATTAATCTATCGCATCAGAATTGTTATGGGTGGCAGGACAATATTCTGTTTATGGATAAAACAATCTTACAGCACATTAATTAACGGTAAAGAAAAAACCACCATGAGTACACAATTTTATTATGTTTACACAAAAAACTCCGTCCGCAGTTAATATGTGCATTATGGCTTCATAATATGACTGCTTAGTATATATGTAACCACCAAAAACACCTCTGTTTCTCCTTTTGTTTTGTTTTTTTAACTGTGAGTGCCGACATACAGTACAGACCAAAAGTTTGGACACACCTTCTCATTCAAAGCGTTTTCTTTATTTTCATGACTCTAAAAATTGTAGATTCACATTGAAGGCATCAAAACTATTAATTAAAACATGTGGAATGAAATACTTAAAAAAGTATGAAACAACTGAAAATATGTCTTATATTCTAGGTTCTTCAAAGTAGCCACCTTTTGCTTTGATTACTACTTTGCACACTCTTGGCATTCTCTTGGTGAGCTTCAAAAGGTAGTCACCGGAAATGGTCTTCCAACAGTCTTGAAGGAGTTCTCAGAGATGCTTAGCACTTATTGGCCCTTTTGCCTTCACTCTGCGGTCCAGCTCACCCCAAACCATCTCGATTGGGTTCAGGTTTGGTAACTGTGGAGACCAGGTCATCTGGCGTAGCACCCCATCACTCTCCTTGTTAGTCAAATAGCCCTTACACAGCCTGGAGGTGTGTTTGGGGTCATTGTCCTGTTGAAAAATAAATGATGGTCCAACTAAACGCAAACCGGATGGAATAGCACGCTGCTGCAAGATGCTGTGGTAGCCATGCTGGTTCAGTATGCCTTCAATTTTGAATAAATCCCCAACAGTGTCACCTGCAAAGCACCCCATACCATCACACCTCCTCCTCTATGCTTCATGGTGGGAACCAGGCATGTAGAGTCCATCCGTTCACCTTATCTACAAAGACACAGTGGTTGGATCCAAAGATCTCAAATTTGGACACATCAGACCAAAGTACAGATTTCCACTGGTCTAATGTCCATACCTTGTGTTCTTTAGCCCAAACAAGTCTTTTCTGCTTGTTGCCTGTCCTTAGCAGTGGTTTCCTAGCAGCTATTTTACCATGAAGGCCTGCTTCACAAAGTCTCCTCTTAATAGTTGTTCTAAAGATGAGAAGGTGTGTCCAAATTTTTGGTCTGTACTGTACATATTTTCAAAAATTCACCTATATTTTTGTTACAGAAATGATTTTTATACTATTTGCGGTATGCTTTTTTTTAAGTTTCTAGATTTTACTTTAAGATTTAAAGGGATTGTTGCATCTTCTTTATCAGGAGGAAAATGCTACTCAGTCTTCAAAGTCTGTGATGGAGTGGAGGGCATGTACTCTTGCTTAAAAGGAACTTGTGAAGTTGGAAAATGCTAATATCCAGCAGACATGGAGTTAATCTGCAATTTAATAGCATTCTGAGCCTACCCGGCGCTTGCATATTGAACCGTGCTGCCTGGAGGAAATTAACTTTAATCCTCTTGGCAGTGATTGGATTTCAGTCACGGGGGCAGCGCCTGCTCGGGTTCAGTCATGACTCAATGTATAATGAACGGCAACTGTAACCACACCAACATCACTGACTGACAGCCTTTCTGCATTAGAGGAAGCAGTCAGTCAGTTTGAGGGACGCAGTTACAGCCACCATTGTCAATACATAGAGCAGTGACTGAACCCAAGCCACCACCACTCTCGTGACTGAAACTGGAACGCTGCATGGGGGATTACAGTTCCTTTCTTCTCAGTAGCAGTGTTTAATGCAGATTAATAGACTTTTCCCATAAATCAGGTTCCTTTAAGCAAAACTGCATGCCTCCCATTCCATTAAAAGGCATTCTTCAAGAAAAATAATATCAAATAAAATGCATAATACATTTTAAATATGAAACATTTTTCTAAATACCTTATGTAACAAAAAGGTAAGATATATAAAGTGTACTCTGGATTTTAGAGATGCCAGGACATGCAGTACCATGATGGGCTGCGTGAAGCACAAAACACACTAAAACTGTCAGGCTGACTGGAATGGATGTTCATTCTCAATCAGCTAAAGAAAGGTGTTTATTTTCTCCTTTAATCCACACAGTTCAGTGTCTGGTCAGGTTGACTGAACAGAGGAATATGCGTTCATGATGTCTGGCTGAACTCTGCTATTACATGACCTCTGTTTCATGTTTCATGCAGCCAGTCCTAACGCATATTATTTCAAATCGAGGACTGGTTGTGACTAATAGCAGTTGCCATCTTTAAATACCTAACAGAGTACACCAGATAAAGAATTCCTTTTTGCTAAATAAAAGTATTTAGAAAAAAGTTCAAGATTTAAATGTGCTTTATTTATTGTATTTATTTTACAACATTTCTCAGAAAACCCTTTAAGCTCTGTCCAGCGGCATTGTTGCACTGTTAGGTTACAGAGTCATGCCTTCTGATTGAGCACTCCTGCTCTTCAGCCTTAGGCAATTTTAATTCTCTGTTTGCAGGTTCCTAGCTGTCCATAAATTGTAGATTATTTAAACTAAAGAGAGGCATTACTTTAATAGGGACCCAACAAAAAGAGGTGCCTTGCCGTTGGCTATTGGGCTCACATAAAACTGGCCATATTCATATGCTATTTCAATTTTTACATATTTTTCATAGCAGCAATGCTTATCAATAGTCCCATATTCATTGTTCCACATTTCTTAGCACTGCAGTGTGCAACTGTCTCAATTTTGATATTGCAGTGTTGGCCTGAACTGCTTAGATGCTGCTATTTGACGCAGCCTTGCCTTTGCAGCATTGAAGCATGGTAAGTCTTCAGATAGCAGGTGTCATGATTGACTCCTGGCTCAGCTGGAGCTGAGCCTTTTTTTTAGTTTTACTTCTGATGCAAGTCACGTTAGGGGTTAATCCTTTCTGCCTCGTTCTGAAGGTCAGGCTGCTTTATTAGGGCACTGTTTCTCTTGGACTTCGCCGGTGATACTTCTGGCTCTGCTGTGTTCTGCTCTTGAGTGACCTGCCCCCTTCCTGACCTCCGTGTTCACCTGACCTGTTAACCTCCTCTGTTGTCTGTTTCCATCAGTATCTCTCCCGCTGTCTCCCTGTTCGTTCCTTATCTGTTTACCTTTATTCTGTCTTGTCTTCCCACTCCCCCTCGCTTCTAGGCTCTGATTTCCCGGCTACTGACTATTTGCTTCCCTCTGACTACGTTTAGACTTTGCCCTTGTGTACTTACAAGACCTCATGTTGTGACACAGCTTTCTGATGATTCTACTGCCATCTGGTGGGCTTGACTAGTATTACCTCTGCTAGGGAATTCCCTGCTCATACGTTTCCTTTACTTTTACGCCCCCTAGTGGTGTACCAGCTAACTACCTTCTCAGATAGTTTCAGGAATCCTCTCAGTCCCACATTACTGTGCTGTACTGCTATTGTACATCTTCGAGTACAGCGTGACAGCAGGTAGCCTAGATTAGGAGTTAAGCATTCCAGTGATTCAAATAAGAGCTCACTCACATGAGCATATCCATTGGATGAGTGCAATCCGATTAAAACAGGGATTGTACTCAGACTAATTTTATTTAATGAGGAACTGCAGATCTGTAGGGTTTTTTTCTCATCTGTATTCGACATGAGAAAAAAATTGCAGCATGCTGTGATTTGACTTGGTGCAATGCAAGAAAAAAATTAGATGCCATACTAACCATCAGTACATTACAATTCTGTAGAATGACAAATTGTAAATGGTCCTGTAAAAGATTAATAGCTGCTGTGTAAAAAAAACGGATTGTATACAGATAGCACACAGACAGCACAGGGCTGAAAGGTGAGAAAAAAATCATCCTACTTCTCAGTTTTTGTTTTTTGCTCCCCTTCTTCCGAGAGCCGTAACTTTCTTATTTTTCTGTCAATCTTGCCATATGAGGGCTTGTTTTTTACGGGACGAGTTGTACTTTTAAATGAACCAAAAGTTTTACCAGATAGTGTACTGGAAAATAGCAAAAAAATTCCAAGTGTGAAAAACCTTCAAAAAAAGTGTGATCGCACAATATTTTATTCACCGTGTTCATTATATGGTAAAACTGATGTGTCATTGTGATGCCTGAGGTCAGTGTGAGTTTGTAAATACCAAAAATGTATAGATTTACTTGTATTTAAGGGGTTAAAAAAAATCACAAGTTTGTCCAATAAAAGTGGCGCACGTTTTACCCCATTTTCTGAAACCCGTAGCGTTCTCATTTTTTGGGATCTATGGCTCAGTGACGGCTTATTTTTAGCGTCTCAAGCTGACGTTTTTAATGGAACAATTTTTGCGCAGATGCTATGTTTTGATCGCCTATTATTGCATTTTGCGCAAAACTTGCGGCAACCAAAAAACGTAATTTTGGCGTTTGGAATTTTTTTGCCACTACGCCGTTTACTGATCAGATTAATTGATTTTATATTTTAATAGATCGGGCATTTCTGAACGCGGCGATACCAAATATGTGTATAGTTTTTATTTTTTTAACCCTTTAATTTTCAATGGGGCGAAAGGGGGGTGATTTGAACTTTTAGGAGTTTTTTTTTATTAATTTTTTAAAACTTTTTTTACTTTTTTTTTTATTTTACTAGTCTCCCTAGGGGGCTATAGCGATCAGCAATCCGATCGCTCTGCACTATCTGTAGATCTTAGCTACACAGCTGAGAACTGCAGATATGCTGCTTTACTTTCAATGCCGGCTGTATTCCGGCATTGAACGAAGTGAGTCATGTTAGCTACAGGCGTCATCACATGAGCCAGTGCTACCATGGCAATCACCGAAAGTCACGTGATTATGCACGTGACTTCCGGTGGGGGCGGCGGTAAGTGAAAATCATGGCTACGCGCATATACATCTCACTGCCAGATTTTGGCAGCGAGATGTAAGGGGTTAATGTTCCAGGTGGAATGCGATTCCACTCGGAACATGCAGGCACACATGTCAGCTGTTAAAAACAGCTGATATGTGCGTGGATCGCCGCATCCTGCCGGTGGCAGGGGGCGGAGCTTAACGTTACACACTCCATGACGGATATATCCGCCAAAGGTCGTGAAAGGTTAAATCCTCAGTATGAAGGCAGGAGCTGGCAAGAACTGCATATGTTTGACAGCAGCAGTGGACGATCACCTTGGTAACCATCAGTAAAAATAATAATATTGAAAAAGAGATTAGGGTGAATTTAAATAAAAAAATAAATTGCAAACTTGCTTGTTTTGCTATCTAAACATCTCTTTCTATGAAGTTGAGATAACCCTTTAATAAGGTATTTGATATTTCAAAATTGTGAACATATAATTTGTAAATAATGGGATTTATCAGTAAACAATGTAAAGTCTGTAGCTGGAATGCCTCAGTCAGTCTTTGGGGTACGTTGCACACTACGACATCGCAAGCCGATGCTTACGATGCCGAGTGCGATAGTCCCCGCCCCTGTCGCACATACGATATTGTGTTATAGCTGCCGTAGCGAACATTATCGCTACGGCAGCTTCACATGGACTTACCTGCCCTGCGATGTCGCTCTGGCCAGCGAACCGCCTCCTTACTAAGGGGGGCGGGTCGTGGGGCGTCACAGCAACATCACGCGGCAGGCGGCCAATAGAAGCGGAGGGGCGGAGATGAGCGGGACGTAAACATCCCGCCCACCTCCTTCTGCATAGCCGGCGTGAGCCGCAGGACGCAGGTAGATGTTCCTCGCTCTTGCGGCTTCACACACAGCGATTTGTGCTGCCGCAGGAACGAGGAACAACATCGTAACATCGGTCCTTCCAAAATTCTGGAAATGACCGACACTACACCGATGATATGATTTCGACGTTTTTGCGGTTGTTAATCGTATCAAAAACGATTTACACACTCCGATATCGAAAGCGACGCCGGATGTGCGTCACTTTCGATTTGACCCCACCGACATCGCACCTGCAATATCGTAGTGTGCAAAGTACCCCTTAGGCTAAGCTCACATGTCCAGTAATCATCCGTTAGAGAAGATACAGCAGCAATCCGTTGGCTAATAAGTTGTGCAGACACAGCTATATTGTCTTTTTTAAAATGATTAATTTCAGCAGGATCTGTTATTTTAAGATTGGAGTCTATGGAAAACACATTTGTTAATGGATTACTATTACTGTTGAGCGAGTAGTTGACTATTCGTACTTGCTATGCTGTTAGCGAGTAACCCAAAAGCCGTACTATTCGCTAATTGCACGAAAAGTAAGGTTTTCTGGTTACTCGCTATTTAGCGAGTATTTACCATTGACTTACATTGCGCCCGATACTCATAACGAATATGCGAGTAGCGGACAGTACTCGATAACAGCATAGCGAGTAAGAATAGTTAACTACTCACTCAACACTAATTGCTATTTATCTTTTATTTGAAACTGATCCAATAAGCAAAAAACGGATCCTTTAGAAATGAAAGAATACGTTAATGGATCAATTTTCCATATACCGTACTCCAATCATAAAAAACATGGATCCAGCTGAAATAAATTATTTTAATGGACAAAAAAGTTATGTCTGCCCAACTTATTTGCCAACTGATTGATGCTGGATCCATTCTAAAGGATGATTACTGGACACGGTAGTTTAGCTGTATGTGCAGGCCGGGTACATGTTCTCAGTGTTCATCTCATGCTTGTTCTACCTCTGACCACATGGTTATCTCCATTCCTCTCTGTACTACAAGACATTACAAATCCTGCCCTCTTCACCTATTTCACCTACTCCCTCACACTCTTACTTAACAGATGTGGACATCAGTCAATGGTTGAGTAAATATCTGAAATCCAAGAGCTGCCAATTCCCTATCTGAGCTGTGCAGAAAGTGTGTTTCTCCTCTGTTTTACTTGTGGACCTCAGGACTTTATATTATAAAAGTGTTCAAGCTCAAGTGACGTACACTGGGGTGATATACAGAACTAAATGCAGTAAATATCATTGTTATAACAAAAGTGTAATCTGTAGTCCTTTACATAATCATTGCAAGGGTCTATATTTTTTGAAAACACATTGAATCTAATATATAAAGCTAGGTGTATGTGTGTATGTATGTTTGTATGTGTGTATGTCCGCTAAAGGAATTTGTACCGTCGCATTTACAATCACGAAATTTTGCACAGACGCCCCATGTGACGCAGGGAACGTCATAGACTATGTTTTGATGGGAAAATTTAACCCAACACTTTACAGTTAGTCTCCAAAATCCTACCTCCATTATACTGAATGGAGGTAAGAGCTACTGGCTATTAATAGCAACTGTCAGTGGTTGCTATAGAAACAAAATAAACTGTTATTATAAGAAGCTTATGTGTGAGGTAATAAGATGTCGGTGGTGAAACGGATAAATAGAGACAGAAAGAAACAGAGACACATACAGAGGCAGACGTGGAAAGAGACAGACAGAGAGAGACAGGCAAAGAGACAGACGGGGAAAGAGACAGACCTGGAAAGAGACAGACCTGGGAAGAGACAGACGGTGAAAGAGACAGACGGGGAAAGATACAGACGGGGAAAGAGACAGACCTGGAAAGAGAAAGACCTGGAAAGAGACAACCCTGGAAAGAGACAGACGGACAAAGAGATAGACGGACAAAGAGACAAACTGGGAAAGAGACAGACTGGGAAAGAGACAGACTTGGAAAGAGACAGACGGGGAAAGAGGCAACCCTGGCAAGAGACAGCCCTGTAAAGAGAAAGCCCTGGAAAGAGACAGACGGACAAAGAGACAGACGGGCAAATAGACAGACTGGGAAAGAGACAGACCTGGAAAGAGACAGACCTGGAAAGAGACAGACAGGAAAAGAGACAGCCCTGGAAAGAGACAGAAGGGGAAAGAGACAGCCCTGGAAATAGACAGTCCTGGGAAGAGACAGATGGGGAAAGAGACAGCCCTGGATAGAAAAAGCCCTGGAAAGAGACAGCCGGGCAAAAAGATAGCTGGGCAAAGAGACAGATGGGCAAAGAGACAGACGGGCAAAGAGAAAGACAGGCAAAGAGACAGCCCTGGAAAGAGACAGACGGACAAAGAGACAGATGGACAAAAAGACAGACTTAGTATAAGAAGCTGATGTGTGAGGTAATAAGATATCGGTGGTGAAACGGATGAGGAGAGACAGAAAGAGACAGAGACACAGACAGAGACAGACGGGGAAAGAGACAGACAGAGAAATACGGGCAAAGAGACAGACGGGCAAAGAGACAGACGGGCAAAGAGACAGACTGGGAAAGAGACAGACGGGGAAAGAGACAGACGGGGAAAGAGACAGACGGGGAAAGAGACAGATGGGGAAAGAGACAGACGGGGAAAGAGACAGAGTGGGAAAGAGACAGACCTGGAAAGAGACAGACCTGGAAAGAGACAGACTGAGAAAGAGACAGACAAAGACAGATGGGGAAAGAGAGAGACAGACAGACACACACATAGAGACAGACACAGAGATAGAGACAGACAGACACAGAGATGGAGACAGATAGACTGATACAAATACAGACAGAGAGATAGAAACAGACAGACAGAGACATAGACACAAACAGACAAGGAAAGAGACAGACAGAGAGCTATTGGGAGAGAGACAAAGAGACAGTTACTATCCCGGGCAACGCCCGGGTACTACAGCTAGTGACTAATAATTATTAGTGATGGTTGAATAGTAACTATTTGAACTCAGAATATTCAGATGAGTCCCAAGGTACTATTCACGAATAACGAACCTGACGCAGGTCTTTAGGGAACCCGAGCATTTTTCTCGGAAATCTACAAGAAAAATGCTCAGGTTCCCCATTGACTTGCATAAGGTTCATTATTAAAGACGAATATCGGAATAGTACTTTGGAATTCATTACAAATAATCTGAACCCGAATAGTTACTTTTTGCTCATCATATCATAACTTATTTGTGAGCGTGCGAGGTACTGAAGCAAAGTGCGGGGATTGAAGATAAGTGTGGCATAGTTTAAACACAATCTCATAGTGGTGGTAACTATAATTGTTTAATTTCATTAGGGAATTGTGTGTCTGTGTTTGTCTGTGAAAAAGCAAAAAAAAAAAAAAAGTTTGTCTTGTGATTTAATCAGTAGTATTAGCCACACCTTGTTTCTAGAAGCTTCTGGCAGCTTCCGGTAGTCCTTGTAGAACTATATAAACCAGCCAGAGTGTGCGAGATACTGAAGCAAAGTGCGGGGATTGAAGATAAGTGCGGCATAGTTTAAACACAATCTCATAGTTTGACACAAGAACATAGTTTGGCTTTATCCTTATACGTTTCCAATTGTTTTATTTATATTATTATTTTTTTCTTTGTTTTTCTACTTTACTGTTTATCCCCATTTATTAGGTGCTCCATGGACAATGCTATCAGGTGTGCATCTTGTCAGATGTATGTATGCCTTGAGCAGCCGTTCGAGGGTGAATATGTCTGCACTCGATGCAAGCATGTTGCATATTTGGAAGCCAAGGTAACTGATGTAAATAAGCAGCTTGCAACACTCAGGGGCATTGCAAACCTGGAGAGGAGTTTAGAGCTCACTGAGCTTTCTCTGGCTGGGGCCAGTGATATGGAAGAATGTGGAGGTGGAGAAGATCAGGACCCAGAGGTAGGTAGCTGGGTAACAGTTTGAAGAAGAGGTAGGGGGAAAAGTGTCAAGGAGCCTAGTCCTGACCTGGCACAACCTAGTAAATATGCCTGTTTGGCTGGTATTAGGAATGAAGGGCCAGGACTAGGGTCACTACAGCAGGATGTTGCCCCTAGAAACCAGGAAAACAACAGCTGTAGGAAGGAGGGAAATAGGAGTGCAGCAAAGCCCAGACAGATGTTGGTGGTAGGGGACTCTATAATTAGGTGGACAGACAGGGTCCTCTGTCACCGAGACCGTGAATGCCGAACAGTGTGTTCTCTGCCGAGTGCTCGGGCTTGGCATATTGCGGATCGGATAGACAGATTGCTGGGTGGGGCTGGGGAAAACCCAGAAGTCATGGTGCACATTGATACTAATGACAAAGTTAGAGGCAGGTGGAAGGTCCTTAAAAACGATTACAGGGAACTAGGAGAGAAGCTGAAGTCCAGGACCTCCAAGGTGGTGTTTTCAGAAATACTACCGGTGCCACGAGCGTCACTAGAAAGACAGCGGGAGCTTAGGGAGATAAATACATGGCTTAGAAATTGGTGCAGGAAGGAAGGGTTCGGGTTCATGGAGAACTGGGCCGACTTCTCAGTCGGCTACAGGCTCTACGGTAGGGACAGGCTGCACCTCAATGGGGAGGGTGCAGCTGTGCTTGGGGAGAAAATGGTCAGACGGATGGAAGAGATTTTAACCCCTTCACGACCGCGGGCAGTAAAATTACGTCCTATTTTAACGTGACTTAACGACCAGGGACGTAATTTTACTGCCTAAACTTCATTTGATTGCCGTGGCCATAGCAACGGCTTTCAAATGATGTCCCCTGCTGTTTCTTACAGCAGGGGACCTTTGCTTGACCCCAGGGGGGGTGGCATCGCAACTCCCCATCGACGATCGTTGTGATTGACTGTTCAAATCTGAACCGCCAACCACAACATTCGCACTGATTTCGGCAAAAATAATGCCCGAATTAGTGCGATACTATGAGATCCTGCTATGATCTTTTGTAGCAGCTACAGCAGATCATAGGTGGATCTCAAACATGCCGCCCCCAGCCCCTGCAGCACTGATTAGAGCGATCGTGCTATGACGCGCAATCGCTCCAATCAGTGTGCAGTGGGGCGGTCTGATCTGCAGGTGGCCGCCCTCCCCAGGCCTGTGCTGGTCTGGGGACCCTCCCCCAACATGTCTGCGGCGTGGAGTGGCTGGTACTTGTGGTACCATGCCACCGCTGCCGCCGCCTCTGATGTCATCGCTTCTGCGCCTGCTCCACGTGAGTATTCCACTCCCGTTATGGCCCCTGCGCGCTCCCGTTATGGCCCCTGCGCGCTCCCGTTATGGCCCCTGCGCGCTCCCGTTATGGCTCCTGCCCGTGCCCCCCCAGATCTGCCCCCCCACGCCCCGATCTGCCCCCCGACATCCTGATCTGCTCCCCCTGCGATCTGCCCCCCCGACATCCCGATCTGCTCCCCCTGCGATCTGCCTGCCTCCTCTGTCATCTCTATTCTGCTTCCTTCCTTCCTTCTTTCCTTGCTTCTCCGGTATCCCCCTCTGCTCTCCCGCCCCCCTCTGCTCTCCCGCGCCCCCTCTGCTCTCCCCCTCCCCTCTCCCCTTGACGTCCTCTTACCTGCCTTCACCGGGTCGTCCGATTTCTTCACTGGCCCGATCACATCTGCCTCCATCTCTGGGTCCTTCTTCCTGGGTCTTCTGCTGATCTGTCCAACGTCCTGCCTGCGGCTCCTGTACAGCTGTCTATCTCGCTTGCCTTCTGTTCCTCCTACTACTCCTCTGGGTACTGTGAGTATAACTTTTTTTTTTTTTTTCCCCTGTATCCTGTCCATTTTTACACCTCATCTGTCCGTGCGTCCCGCCGAGCACTGATCACGGATGCAGATAACGGATCTGCATCCCTGCTCAATTTTTGGCGTGACTTTTTTCCGTATCCGTGACGCTTTTTGTATCGCATCCATCTGTGCGTCCCGCCGAGCGCTGATCAGGGATGCAGATAACGGATCTGCATCCCTGTTCAATTTTTGGCGTGACTCTTTTCCGTATCCCCGACGCTTTTTGTATCGCATCCGTCCGTGCGTCCCACCGAGCGCTGATCAGGAATGCAGATAGCGGATCTGCATCCCTGCTCAATTTTTGTCGTTACTTTTTTCCGTATCCGCGACGCTTTTTGTATCGCATCCGTCCGTGCGTCCCGCCGAGCGCTGATCAGGAATGCAGATAGCGGATCTGCATCCCTGCTCAATTTTTGGCGTGACTTTTTTCCGTATCCGCGACGCTTTTTGTATCGCATCCATCCGTGCGTCCCGCCGAGCGCTGATCAGGGATGCTGATAACGGATCTGCATCCCTGTTCAATTTTTGGCGTGACTCTTTTCCGTATCCCCGACGCTTTTTGTATCGCATCTGTCCGTGCGTCTCGCCGAGCGCTGATCAGGAATGCAGATAGCGGATCTGCATCCCTGCTCAATTTTTGGCGTGACTTTTTTCCGTATCTGCGACGCTTTTTGTATCGCATCCGTCCGTGCGTCCCGCCGAGCGCTGATCAGGAATGCAGATAGCGGATCTGCATCCCTGCTCAATTTTTGGCGTGACTTTTTTCCGTATCGCGACGCTTTTTGTATCGCATCCGTCCGTGAGTCCCGCCGAGCGCTGATCAGGGATGCACATAATGGATCGGCATCCCTGCTCAATTTTTGGCGTGACTTTTTCTTTTTTTCCGTATCACCGACGCTTTTTGTATCTCATCTGAATGTGCGTCCTGCAGCAGTCGATCAGTGCACCGCGTCTGTGCGTTTGAAAAGTCAAATGGCGTTCCTTCTCTTCTGAGCCCCACCATACGCCCAAACAATTACTTTCCACCACATGAGGTATCTGCGTACTCAGGAAAAATTGCACAAGACGTTTTATGGTGCAGTTTTTCCTGATACCGTTGTAAAAAAAAAAAAAAAAGCTACCTGATTGATGCAAAAATTTTGTGTTAAAAAAAATTTTTTTTACGGTTCAACGTTATCAACTTCTGTGGAGCCCCTGGGGGTGCAAGGGGCTCACCAAACATCTAGATAATTTCCTTGAGGGGATGGGGTCACTTGTGAGGGAGCTCCACTGTTTAGGCACCATAGGGGGTCTCCAAACGTGACATGGCGTCCGCTAATGATTCCAACCAATTTTGCTGTCAAATGGTACGCTTTCTCTTCTGAGCCCTGCCATGCGCCCAAACAATTACTTTCCATCACATATGAGGTATCGTCGTACTCAGGAGAAATTAAACAATACGTTTTATGGTACATTTTTTCCTGATACCCTTGTGAAAAAAAAAGCTACGTGGTTCAAGTAACAGTTTTGTGGTGGAAAAAAAAAATTGTATTCTTGGCTCAACATTATCAACTTGTGTGGAGCCCCTCGGGGCTCGCTAAACATCTAGATAAATTCTTTGAGGGGTCTAGTTTCCAAAATGGGGTCACTTGTGGGGGAGCTCCATTGTTTAGGCACCTCAGGGAGGTCTCCAAACATTACATCAGCTAATGATTTCAACCAATTTTGCTGTCAAATGGTGCTCTTTCTTTTCTGAGCCCCGCCATGCGCCCAAACAATAACCTTCCACCACATATGAGGTATCGTCGTACTCAGGAAAAAATGCACTATAAATTTCATAGTGCATTTTTTACTGATACCCTTGTGAAAAAAAAGCTACCTAGTTGAAGCAACAGTTTAGTGATAACAATTTTATTTTTTTCTTTTCACGGCTCAACGTTATAAACTTCTGTGAAGCCCCCAGGTGTTCAAAGTGAGCACCAAACATCTAGAAAAATTATCTGAGGGCTCTAGTTTCCAAAATGCGGTCACTTTTGGGGGAGCTCCATTGTTTAGGCACCTCAGGGGGTCTTCAAACCCGACATGGCGTCCGCTAATGAGTGCAGCTTATTTTGAACTCAAAAATTCAAATAGCGCTCTTTGCCTTCTGAGTCCTCCCGTGTGCCCAAACATTTGGTGTCCACCACATATGAGGTATCTGCGTACTCAGGTGAAAATGCACAATACATTTTATGGTGCATTTTTTACTGATACCCTTGTGAAAAAAAAGCTACCTAGTTGAAGCAACAGTTTTGTGGTAAAAAAAAAATGTTTTCTTTTCACGGCTCAACGTTATAAACTTCTGTGAAGCCCCAGGGGTTCAAAGTGCTCCCCAAACATCTAGAAAAATTATTTGAGGGCTCTAGTTTCCAAAATGGGGTCACTTGTGGGGTAGCTCCATTGTTTAGGCACCTCAGGGGTCTTCAAACCCGACATGGCGTCCGCTAATGAGTGCAGCTAATTTTGCAGTCAAAAATTCAAATGGCACTCCTTGCCTTCCGAGCCTTGCCGTATGCCCAAACATTTGATTTCCACCACATATGAGCTATCTGCGTACTCAGGAGAAAATGCACAATACATTTTATGGTGCATTTTTTCCTGATACCCTTGTGAAAAAAAGCTACCTAGTTGAAGCAACAGTTTTGTGGTAAAAAAATTGTTTTTTCTTTTCACGGCTCAACGTTATAAACTTCTATGAAGCCCTTAGAGGTTCAAAGTGCTCACCAAACATCTAGAAAAATTATTTGAGGGCTCTAGTTTCCAAAATGGGGTCACTTGTGGGGTGCTCAATTGTTTAGGCACCTCAGGGGGTCTTCAAACCCGACATGGCGTCTACTAATGAGTGCAGCTAATTTTGTGTTCATAAATTCAAATGGCGCTCCTTCCCTTTCGAACTCTGCCGTGCGCCCAAACAATTGATTTTTACCACATATGGGGTATCAGCGTACTCAGGAGAAAATGCACAATAAATTGTAGGGTGCACTTTCTCTTTTCTCTCTTGTGAAAATTTAAAATTTTATGGCTAAAGTAACATTTTTGTGTTAAAAAGTAAAATTTTCATTTTTTCCTTCCACATTGCTTTGGTTGCTGTGAAGCTCCTAAAGGGTTAATAAACTTCTTGGATGTGGTTTTGAGCAGAGTGAGGGGTGCAGATTTTCAAATGGGGTCACCTTTGGGTACTTTCTGTCACCTCGGCCTTTCAAAGTCGCCTCAAATGTGATGTGGTCTCTAAAAAAAATTCGTTTGTAAATTTTGTTGGAAAAATGAGAAATTGCTGATGAACTTTGACCTCTTCTAACTTTCTAACGGAAAAAAACTTTGTTTCAAAAATTGCGCTGATGTAAAGTAGACATGTGGGAAATGTTATTTATTAACTATTTTGTGTGACATATCTCTCAGATTTATGGGCATAAATTTTCAAAATTTGAAAATTGCGAAATTTTCAAAATGTTTGCAAAATTTCCTAAATTTTCACAAATAAACGCAAAAAATATCGGCCTAAATTTACCACTGACATGAAGTACAATATGTCACGAAAAAACAATCTCAGAATCGCCAGGATCCGTTGAAGCGTTCCAGAGTTATAACCTGTCAAAGTGACACTGGTCAGAATTGCAAAAATGGCCCGGTCATTAGGGTGTTTTAGTGGCCGGGGGTGAAGGGGTTAAAGTAGGATCTGGGGGGAGGGAGGGTAGTGCAGCAAAAAAGGGGATATATAGAGCAGATAGAGACAGTGAGACGGTAGGGGTCAATGAAGGATTAGGGGGGGATAATAAAGGTGTTAATAGTATTAAATGTCCACTGGCAAATGCAAGAAGTCTTGCAAACAAAATTAATGAATTGGAGACTCTTATGTCAACCATGGATTATGATGTGGTGGGCATTACGGAAACCTGGCTGGATGAAAGCCCTGACTGGGTGACAAACATACAGGGTTATACTACATTTAGGAAGGACAGGGAAGACAAAAAAAGGTGGTGGGGTGTGTATATTTATCAAATCTAACCTAAAACCTGTGTTCAATGATGACATTGGGGGGAACTGCAACAATGTAGAGTCAGTATGGATAAATGTACATGGGGAGGGGAATAATGGAAAAATGCTAATTGGAGTTTGCTATAAGCCTCTTAAGATAACTGAACAAATAGAGGGTGAAATGCTGGATCAAATTGAAAAGGCAGCTAATAATAATATTCGGGTTCTTATTATGGGGGATTTCAACTATCCACACATACAGTGGGACATAGAATCTTCTGGTTCTGCAAAAAGCTGTAAGTTCTTATCTACTATTCAAGACCATTTCCTCTCTCAGATGGTAGATGAACTGACAAGGGGAGATAATTTGCTAGATCTGGTCCTATCAAATAGACCGGATACAATTTCAGATCTACAGATCCGGGAGCACTTGGGCACCAGCGATTATAATATGGTAAGCTTCAACGTAATATTCAATAGAACATTTCAAAGGGGAAATGCTAAAAACTGGAATTTTAGGAAAGCTGATTTCAACAAATTAAGGGAAGAGCTTAAAGGTGTAGATTGGGACAAAGTCATGGTAACTGGGGATACCGAACATAAATGGGGTAAGTTTAAGAATATACTACTAGAGTCCTGTAAAAAAACTTATACCCTTTGGTAATAAAATGTCCAGGAATAAAAAGAAACCACTGTGGATAAATTAGACTGTACAAAGTATAATAAAACAAAAACAAAGGGCGTTTAAAATCCTAAAGGCTGAGAATACAGAAATAGCATTTCAGAAGTATAAAGATATCAATAGGAAATGTAAAAAAGAACTTAAACAAGCAAAACTAGCTACTGAAACAAAAATCGCCCATGACATTAATATAAATCCCAAAATCTTTTATAAATACATTAATGCCAAAAGGAAAACAAAGGATAGTATCGGCCCCTTAAAATATAATAACATGTTAGTTATAGAGGACAAACAAAAGACTGAGATATTAAATAGGCATTTTTCATCTGTGTTCACCAAGGAACTGACTGTACCACGGATCATTCAACAAGTGAAAAATCAAAGTTCACCACCCGATATAATTAATTTAACACAAGATGAAGTACGCCTACGTCTGCGTAAATTAAACATTGACAAATCCCCAGGGCCAGATGGCATTCATCCACGAATATTGAAGGAATTGAGCTCCATAATCGACAAACCGCTGTATCTCATCTTCTTAGACTCGCTTGTAACAGGGTTGGTGCCTCAGGATTGGAAGATTGCTGATGTGGTACCGATATTTAAGAAAGGTAAGACGGTAGATCAAGGCAACTACCGTCCAGTAAGCCTGACATCAGTAGTATGCAAAGTTTTTGAGGGCATTTTAAGAGATGACATGCAAAAATATATTGCAGAAAATAATATAATAACTGACAGACAGCATGGATTCATGAAAGATAAGTCGTGTCTAACCAATCTGTTGGGGTTCTATGAGGGGGTAAGTGCAAACCTGGATATTGGTAATGCAGCTGATGTGATTTATTTGGACTTTGCAAAGGCATTTGATACTGTACCACATAATAGTCTTATACTAAAGCTCCAGAAGCAAGGACTAGGGGAAACTATATGCAACTCGGTAAAGGCCACGTTACACTAGCAACATCGCTGCTAAGGAACAACTTTTGTGACGTAGCAGCGATGTTGCTAGCGATGTTGCTGTGTGTGATATCCAGCAACAACCTGGCCCCTTCTGTGAGGTCGCTGGTTGTTGCTGAATGTCCTGGACCATTTTTTAGTTGTTGCTCTCCCGCTGTGAAGCACACATTGCTGTGTGTGACAGCGACAGAGCAACAACTAAAAGTGCAGGCAGAAGGAGCCGGCTTCTGCGGATGCTGGTAACCACGGTAAACATCGGGTAACCAAGAAGCCCTTACCTTGGTTACCCGATATTTACTTTCGTTACCAGCGTCCGCCGTTCTCATGCTGTCAGTGCCGGCTCCCTGCTCTCTGCACACATAGCCAGACTACACATCGGGTAATTAACCCGATGTGTACTGTGGCTAGGAGTGCAGGGAACAGGGAGCCGGCACTGGAAGTGGGAGAGCGGCGGACGCTGGTAACGAAGCTAAATATCGGGTAACGAAGGTAAGGGCTTTTTGGTTACCCGATGTTTACCGTGGTTACCAGCATCCGCAGAAGCCGGCTCCTGCTGCCTGCACACGTAGCAGAGTACACATCGGGTAATTAACCCGATGTGTACTGTGGCTAGGTGTGCAGGGAGACAGCGCTAAGCGGTGTGCGCTGGTAACCAAGGTAAATATCGGGTTGGTTACCCGATATTTACCTTAGTTATCAAGCGCAACATCGCTTCCATGCGGCGCTGCTGGCTGGGGGATGGTCACTGGTGAGATCTGCCTGTGTGACAGGTCACCAGCAACCCGTGTAGCGACGTTCCAGCGATCCCTGCCAGGTCAGGTTGCTGGTGGGATCGCTGGAGCGTTGCTTAGTGTGACATCTCACCAGCAACCTCCTAGCAACTTACCAGCGATCCCTATCAGGTTGTATCGCTGTTGGGATCGCTGGTAAGTTGTTTAGTGTGACTGGGTCTTAAGGAATTGGCTAAAAGATAGGAAACAAAGAGTAGTCATAAATGGTACATTCTCTAAATGGTCTATAGTCAGCAGTGAGGTACCGCAGGGATCTGTGCTAGGACTGATTCTTTTTAATCTTTATAGTAATGACCTTGTGGATGGGATTGATAGTAAAATGTCAGTCTTTGCTGACGACACCAAACTATGTAGGATATTAAAAACTGACCTTGATAGTACAATATTACAAAAAGATCTGGATAAGATGTCAGAATGGGCAGATACTTGGCAAATGAGATTTAATGTTGATAAATGTAAAGTAATGCACCTAGGACGGAGTAATCCTATAACTGTATAACTGCGTATACATTAAATTGAAGTAAGCTCAGGACTACAAATCAGGAGAAGGACTTGGGTATTCTCATTACAAATAAGCTGAGCAGCAGCACTCAATGTCAAGCAGCAGCTGCAAAAGCAAACAAGATTTTAGGGTGTATAAAAAGAGAGATTAGATCTCCTGATCCCAACGTATTGTTACCCTCTATAAATCACTTGTAAGGCCACATCTGGAATATGGGATCCAGTTTTGGGCTCCACATTTTACAAAGGACATTCAGAAGTTAGAGTCAGTTCAAAGGCGGGCAACTAGACTACTACAAGGAATGGAAGGCCTCCCATATGATGACAGGTTGAAAAAGTTAGATATATTAAGCTTAGAAAAAAGACGTCTCAGAGGAGATCTCATTTATATGTATAAATACATGTGTGGTCAATATAAAGGACTGGCACATGACTTATTTCTTCCAAAGACAATACTAAGGACCAGGGGGCATTTACTGCGAGTGGAAGAAAAGCGATTCTGGCAGCTAAATAGGAAAGGGTTCTTTACAGTTAGAGCAGTCAGACTGTGGAATGCCCTACCACAACAGGTAGTAATGGCAGATACTAGAACAGCTTTTAAAAAAGGGCTGGATGGTTTCCTCAGTACACACAACATTGTTGGTTATAAATGACTTAGTGACCAAATGTAGAATTGGTGGAGGAAGGTTGAACTAGATGGACCTAGGTCTTTTTTCAACCTAAGTAACTATGTAACTATATATTTTACATATCTAAACAGGTTATGAAGTCTTCCTTGCTTACAAGATAAGTTATATCTTCTACACTTATTATTTTGGTGTATGCACACATTAGCATTATTTTTTTTTCTGAGGGGAGTAAAGCATGCAGCAAAAAGCTATGCCAATTATGTTTGTTTAACTTATTTTCAATGTTGTTGATTAGAAATTAGCAAATCATTCAATGCGAATCAAATTTTGTATAAACTTTTTTTAATCTGTTGGACTCTTCGGAATTTGAAAAATTTGTAATTTGATTAACAAGAAACATCTAAAGTCCCCCATGCTTTTAAACACTTTGCAGAAGTCACATCACATTGTATAGCATAGCCAATCAGGAGACAGTGTGATACCCTGTATAAGAGCAGAGGTAGGGAATGCAGCTGCAATTTTGTTGTGAATCTGGATTGTGAGAGGATGTTAAAACTCACAGCCATAGAGATAAGGAGGGAAAGCCATTATATACTGAATAAATATAACAGATAGCGTGGGAAAACACAGTATGAAAAACAGTTATCACCTGTTTACCTATATATATATATTTATTATCATAGTATCATAGTATCATAGTATCATAGTTTTTAAGGTTGAAGGGAGACTCTAAGTCCATCTAGTTCAACCCGTAGCCTAACATGTTGATCCAGAGGAAGGCAAAAAAAAACCCAATGTGGCAAACAAGTTCCAATGGGGAAAAAATGTCCTTCCTGACTCCACATACGGCAATCAGACTAGTTCCCTGGATCAATACCCTGTCATAAAATCTAATATACATAACTGGTAATATTAAATTTTTCAAGAAAGGCGTCCAGGCTCTGCTTAAATGTTAGTAGTGAATCACTCATTACAACATCATGCGGCAGAGAGTTCCACAGTCTCACTGCTCGTACAGTAAAGAATCCTCGTCTGTGATTATGATTAAACCTTCTTTCCTCAAGACTAGAGTTGAGCGCGGTTCGTGGTTCGAGGTTCTCCAGTTCTAAGCTCGAGTGATTTTTGGGGCTGTTCGAGATCGAACTAGAACTCGAGCTTTTTGCAAAAGCTCGATAGTTCTAGATACGTTCGAGAACGGTTCTAGCAGCAAAAAGCAGGGCTTTTTACAGCTAGAGTGTGCAGGAGCCATCGCTGGCAGCCTGCCAAAAGCTGGTAACCAAGATAAACATCGGGTATCCAAGCAAAGCGCTTTGGTTAGTAACCCGATGCTTATCTTAGTTACGTGCAGGAAGCCCACACTTCCCCGCTCAGCTCACTCCGCCCCCTCCTGCCCGCGGCATGTACACATACATACACACACACACACACACACACACACACACACACACACATGGTCCCGCTCGGCTTACCTGCGGTGATGAAGTCCCGCCATCCCGACCTCAGCGCTGTCACTGTCCTCCATGGCCGCCGCTTGTCACATCACCTCTCGCTTCCGACCCGAGACGTCACGGACCTCTCGCGATACTTGATGTGAAGGCGCCGGTCATTGACCTCAGTGACAGGGGCTGTCGGCAGTGCTGGAGATCAGCGCAGGTAATGTACCTCGCTGACAGCAGCACTTGTCATGCCCTGCAGTGACCTGGGCTGACCCATTGATGTTAGCTCAGGTCACTGCATTGCTCTCCCAGTCAATGGGGAACATCCTGCTCTTCATTGACTGGGACAGTGTGGATCGTCATGGCAACCCCTTGGATTACACCAGACCTGGATTTGTTTTTCTTTCTAATAAATTGGTTAAAGAGGGAATGTTTTGGGGAGTGTTTTTTCAAATAAAAATGTGGTTGTCGTCTATTTTTTTTTATTACTGACTGGGTTGGTGATGTCGGGTATCTGATAGACGCCTGACCTCACCAACCCCAGGGCTTGATGCCAGGTGACATTACACATCTAGTATTAACCCCATATATTACCCCGTTTGCCACCGCACCAGGGCGCGGGATGAGCTGGGGCGAAGCACCAGGATTGGCGCATCTAATGGATGCGCCACTTCTGGGGCGGCTGCGGCCTGCTATTTTTAGGCTGGGGAGAGTCCAATAACCATGGACCTCCCTAGTCTGAGAATATCAGGCCCCAGCTTTCTGCTTTACCTTGGCTGGTAATCCAATTTTGGGGGAACCCTACGTGTTTTTTTTTTTAATTATTTATTTAATTTAAAATAACAGCGTGGGGTGCCCTCAGTTTTGGATTACCAGCCAAGGTGAGGTTGCCAGCTGTGGTCTGCAGGCTGCAGCCATCTGCTTTACCCTAGCTGGCTACAAAACTAGGGGGAACCCTACGTCATTTTTTTTTTCATTTTTTTGGCTAAACACAAAGCTAAGCACCCCTTAGTGCCACATAAAAGACACCAAAGGGTGCCCCACTTTTTTCTCCACTTTTTTCTCCACTTGAGAAAAAATGTAGAAAAAATGGAGAAAAAGTGGAGAAAAAGTGGAGAAAAAGTGGAGAAAAAGTGGAGAAAAAATGTAGAAAAAATGTAGAAAAAGTGGAGAAAAAATGGAGAAAAAGTGGAGAAACAGAGGAGAAAAAGTGGAGAAAAAGTGGAGAAAAAATGGAGAAAAAGTGGAGAAAAAGTGGAGAAAAAGTGGAGAAAAAAATGGAGAAAAAATGGAGAAACAGTGGAGAAACAGTGGAGAAAAAGTGGAGAAAAAGTGGAGAAAAAATGGAGAAACAGTGGAGAAAAAGTGGAGAAAAAGTGGAGAAAAAAATGGAGAAACAGTGGAGAAAAAGTGGAGAAAAAGTGGAGAAAAAAATGGAGAAAAAATGGAGAAACAGTGGAGAAACAGTGGAGAAACAGTGGAGAAAAAGTGGAGAAAAAATGGAGAAACAGTGGAGAAAAAGTGGAGAAAAAGTGGAGAAAAAGTGGAGAAAAAATGGAGAAACAGTGGAGAAAAAGTGGAGAAAAAGTGGAGAAAAAAATGGAGAAACAGTGGAGAAAAAGTGGAGAAAAAGTGGAGAAAAAGTGGAGAAGAAAATGGAGAAAAAATGGAGAAACAGTGGAGAAACAGTGGAGAAAACGTGGAGAAAAAGTGGAGAAAAAAATGGAGAAACAGTGGAGAAAAAGTGGAGAAAAAGTGGAGAAAAAAATGGAGAAACAGTGGAGAAAAAGTGGAGAATAAATGGAGAAAAAGTGGAGAAAAAGTGGAGAAAAAAATGGAGAAAAAGTGGAGAAAAAGTGGAGAAAAAGTGGAGAAACAGTGGAGAAAAAGTGGAGAATAAATGGAGAAAAAGTGGAGAATTTTTTTCTCCACTTTTTCTCCACCTTTTCTCCACTTTTTCTCCACTTTTTCTCCACTTTTTCTCCACTTTTTCTCCATTTTTTTCTCCACTTTTTCTCCACTTTTTCTCCACTTTTTCTCCACTTATTCTCCACTTTTTCTCCACTTATTCTCCACTTTTTCTCCACTTATTCTCCACTTTTTCTCCACTTTTTCTCCATTTTTTTCTCCACTTTTTCTCCACTTTTTCCCCATTTATTCTCCACTTTTTCTCCATTTTTTTCTCCACTTTCTCTTAACTTATTCTCCACTTATTCTCCACTTTTTCTCCACTTTTTCTCCACTTTTTCTCCACTTTTTCTCCACTTTTTCTCCACTTATTCTCCACTTTTTCTCCACTTTTTCTCCACTTATTCTCCACTTTTTCTTCACTTATTCTCCACTTTTTCTCCATTGTTTTCTCCACTTTTTCTCCACTTTTTCCCCATTTATTCTCCACTTTTTCTCCATTTTTTTCTCCACTTTCTCTCCACTTATTCTCCACTTATTCTCCACTTATTCTCCACTTATTCTCCACTTTTTCTCCACTTTTTCTCCATTTATTCTCCACTTTTTCTCCATTTTTTTCTCCACTTTTTCTCCACTTTTTCTCCACTTATTCTCCACTTTTTCTCCACTTTTTCTCCACTTTTTCTCCACTTTTTCTCCACTTATTCTCCACTTATTCTCCACTTTTTCTCCACTTATTCTCCACTTTTTCTCCACTTTTTCTCCACTTATTCTCCACTTTTTCTCCACTTTTTCTCCATTTATTCTCCACTTTTTCTCCACTTTTTCTCCATTTTTTTCTCCACTTTTTCTCCACTTTTTCTCCACTTTTTCTCCATTTTTTTCTCCACTTTTTCTCCATTTTTTCTCCACTTTTTCTCCGTTCTTTTTCTATGGTCGGTCTACCCATTAGCTCTGCCATGCATACTGTAGCTCTACACCTACTGCACATGTTACTTTATGATTGACATCTCTTTCGTACCAGAGCTGTCTAAGCCTACTCTGACCCCATATTTGTCATTACTATATTGTCCTTGTACTGTATTATGACATTTGTATCATGTGTTTCATTTCTTGCTGTGTTGCAATTTTTTTGCTGCATCCCAATTGTACCTCTACATTGTTCGAGTTTATGTTATTGTTCTCTCACTCTTATGTGATACTGATTATTGTCAGTTTTCATGATTACATGCAGATAAGTCCAATCTGACGAAGGCTCAGGCCGAAACGTCATTTGTAACTTGTTTTGGACAAAAACATATATGCTTATGAAAAAAAAAATTCTTAATACGGACCAATAAAGAGTGATTTTGCATTACTATCCATTGTGACTTACTGACTTAGTCTGGGAGATATAGAGTGCCGAGGTTACTCACTAATTTTATCTATTATTACCTCTGAGCACCTATATACCAGTGAGCAGAGCTTCCTCTACAGTAGTTCTCCTGATTAGACATGCCCTTACCTCATGAGCAGGGCATTGCAGCTTTGGTAGCAACCATTACGACATGGACTCTGCTGCTGTGGACCCGGGGAGAGTGAGTGCAGATTCATTGCACCCACACTCCTCACATGAAGGGTCCGCACTCCTAGAAAATGGGGGATACGTTCCCTGAGTGTCTCCCCCCCATATTCTAGACGGTCCAGAGTCGTCGTGGGACCCCTTTATTTTTTTTCTTACAATAAATTGGTGAAAGAGGAAATGTTTTGGGGACTGTTTTTTCAAATAAATTTCTTTTGTCGATTTTTTGTTTTTGTTAGTACTGACAGTTTATGATGTTGGGTATCTAATAGACGCCATGACATCACAAACTGCTGGGCTTGATCTCAGGTGACTTTACAGCTAGTATCAACCCGATTTATTACCCCGTTTGCCACTGCACCAGGGCACGGGATGAGATGGGGTGAAGCGCCAGGATTGGCGCATCTAGTGGATGCGCTACATCTGGGGTGCCTGCGGCCTGCTATTTTTAGGCTGTGAAGGCCCAATAACTATGGACCTTCCCACCCTGAGAATACCAGACCACAGCTGTCCGCTTTACCTTGGCTGGTGATCCAATTTGGGGGGGACCCTACTTTTATTGTGTAATTATTAATATTTATAAAATAATTATAAAAAAGAGCCTGAGGGGACCTCCACATTGGATCCCCAACCACGGTAAAGCTGCCAGCTGTGGTTTTCAGGCTACAGCCGTCTGCTTTACCCTAGCTGGCTATCAAAAATGGGGGGACCCAACGTCATTTTTTTTTTAACTATTTTTTAAATAGAAAAAATTAATGGGCTTCCCTGTATTTTGATTGCCAACCAAGGTAACGGCAAGCAGATGGGGGTGGCAACCCATAGCTGTCTGCTTTATCTGCGCTGAGAATCAAAAATACCGCGGAGCGCTACGTCATTTTTTTAAAGATTTATTTTTACAGCACTGTGATGTCCAGCAATCAAAAAACAGGGAAGCCCATTTTATTTTTAGTTATTTAAATAAATAATTAAAAAAAATATATATGGGCTCCCGCTGCATTTTTTGTATTGCTAGCTAAGGGTAATCCAAGCAGCTACTGGCTGCTAACCCCCACTGCTTGGTGTTACCTTCACTGGCAATGGAAAATCCAGGGAAGCATTTTTTATTTTTTTTGCCAAAAAACTACAAAAAAAGGACATGAGCTTCGCCATATTTTTGTATGCTAGCCAGGTATAGCAGGCAGGTGCTGGAAGAGTTGGATACAGCGCCAGAAGATGGCGCTTCTATGAAAATGCCATTTTCTGAGGCGGCTGCAGACTGCAATTCGCAGCAGTGGGGCCCAGAAAGCTCAGGCCAACCTGTGGTGCGGATTCCAATCCCCAGCTGCCTAGTTGTACCTGGCTGGACACAAAAATGGGGAAAAGCCTACGTCATTTGTTTTCTAATTATTTCATGAAATTCATGAAATAATAAAAAAAGGGCTTCCCTTTATTTTTGGTTCCCAGCCGGGTACAAATAGGCAACTGGGGGTTGGGGGCAACCGTACCTGCCTGCTGTACCTGGCTAGCATACAAAAATATGGCGAAGCCCACATAATTTTTTCAGGGGGCAAAAAACGTCTGCATACAGTCCTGGATGGAGTATGCTGAGCCTTGTAGTTCTGCAGCTGCTGTCTGTCTGTATGGAGAAGAGCAGACAGCAGCTGCAGAACTACAAGGCTCAGCATACTCCATCCAGGACTGTATGCAGAAGTTTTTTACCCACCAAAAAAATGACGTGGGCTTCGCCATATTTTTGTATGCTAGCCAGGTACAGCTGGCAGCCACGGGCTGCCTCCAACCCCCAGTTGCCTATTTGTACCCGGCTGGGAACCAAAAATATAGGGAAGCCCGTTTTTTTTAATTATTTCACTTATTTCATGAAATAATTAAAAAACAAATGACGTGGGCTTCGCCCCATTTTTGTGTCCAGCCGGGTACAACTAGGCAGCTGGGGATTGGAATCCGCAGCACAGGTTAGCCCGAGGTTTGTGGGCGCCTCTGCTGCGGATTTCAGTCCGCAGCCGTCCCAGAAAATGGCGCTCTCATAGAAGCGCCATCATCTGGCGCTGTATCCAACTCTTCCAACAGCCCTGGAGCCGGGTGGCTTGTTGGGTAATCATGAGTTAATACTGGCTTTGTTTTACCAGCCAGTATTAAGCCAGAGATTCTTAATGTCAGGCACGTTTGACCCGGCCATTAAGAATCTCCAATAAAGGGTTAAAAAAAAGACACCACACAGAGAAAAAATACTTTAATAGAAATAAATACACAGACACATTAGAGACTCCATCTTTATTACCCCCTGTCAGCCCTCCACGATCCTGCTCTTCTGTCTTCTTTCTTTCTAGTGTAGTAGTAGTGACGATTGTAGTGAGGATGAGATTCACCAGCCCATCACTTGGGGCTGGGGAACCTCCATCCTCACTACAATCATCACTAGTGTAGTAGTAGTGACGATTGTAGTGAGGATGAGGTTCACCAGCTCATCACTTGGGGCTGGGGAACCTCCATCCTCACTACAATCATCACTACAATCGGGAAGCAGCGTGCAGCCTTCACTCCGTGAGTGATCACTGCTGGCTGTCAGCGGTAACAGCGGTAACGCTGACAGACGCGTTACCATAGCAACGGTGCTCTCGGAGCCGCGGTTAGCGGTGACGTCACCGCTAACTGCGTTGCTATGGCAACGGTGATCTCCGTTAATGACCGGCTGTGTCAGCCGGTCCCTAACGGAACGGGGAGTCGACCGTGTGCTAGAGCATGTCGCCGGTACACGGCGATACACATATGTGCACCGTGTACCGGAGAGATGCACTCGCAGGTCCTACATGACGCGTCATAGTCATGTGACCAGTCTGTAGCCAATGAGATAATAGCCACGTGACTGGTCACATGGCTATTTTGACGTCACGATAGGTCCTGCATCTCTGCTGGCAGTGCAGGTCACCGGGAGGATTCAGCGATCATCGGATGGAATAGCGGCAGGAGACAGAGTGCAGAAGGGATCGCGAGGACCGGTAAGTGTTATGGCAATGTTTATTAACTGTTTGTGTACATTTATAATGCATTTTTATGTGTTTGTGATTGCCTCCCATTATAGCCTATACGTTCGAGTTCGGTTCGTCGAACGTTCGACGAACCGAACTCGAACGGGACCCCCGTTCGGCGAACCGGCCTCGAGCCGAACCGGGACCAGTTCGCTCATCTCTACTTAAGACGTAGCGGATGCCCCCGTGTTCCAGTCGCAGGCCTAGGTGTAAAAAGATCTTTGGAAAGGTCTCTGTACTGTCCCCTCATATATTTACTATTTTTAAGGGGGCCAACACTATCGCTTTTCAGTTTTTTACTGTTTATGTAGTTAAAGAATATTTTAGGATTATTTTTACTTTCTCTCGCAATGAGTCTCTCTGTCTCAAACTTAGCTAACTTAATTTGCTTTTTACATATTTTATTTAATTTTCTATAATTATATAATGCCTCATCACTACCTACCCTCTTTAATTCTTTTAAGGCTTTCTGTTTTTCTTTTATTGCTTCCCTTACAGCTCTATTTAGCCATAGGGGTTTCCTCCTATTTCTAGCATGTTTGTTCCCATAGGGTATATTTTCTGCACAAGCCCTATTCAGGATGCTCATAAAAGTCTCCCATTTGCTTTGTGTACTTTTATTACTTAGTACATCATCCCAGTTTATTGCACTAAGATCATCTCTCAACCGTTTAACATTTGCTTTCCTGAAGTTTAGTGTCCTTGTAGCCCCTCTACTAGACATCTTGCTAAAGAATACATGAAAACTTATTATTTTGTGATCACTATTCCCCAAGTAACCCCCAACTTGTATATTTGATATGCGGTCTAGCCTATTGGTTAGTACAAGGTCTAGTAGTGCTCCCCCTCTTGTGGGGTCCTGTACCATTTGTGAAAGGTAATTATCTTTCATTGTTATCAAAAATCTATTTCCTTTGCTGGAACTGCAAGTTTCTGTTCCCCAATTTATATCAGGATAGTTAAAGTCCCCCATAATAATTACCTCTCCTGGACTCGCTGCTTTATCAATTTGCTTTATGAGGAGATTCTCTACCTCTTCCATAATATTCGGCGTCTTATAACACACCCATATCAGTATTTTATTATTCATTCTCCCCCCCCTTATCTCCACCCATAGGGACTCTACATTCTCAGTACCCTCACATATGTTGTCACGCAGGATGGGTTTTAAGGATGATTTTACATATAGACACACACCTCCCCCTCGCTTATTTGTACGGTCATTCCTGAATAGGCTATAACCCTGTAAATTAACAGCCCAGTCATAGCTCTCATCCAGCCATGTCTCTGATATCCCCACTATATCATAATTTTGTTCCAACAATATTAATTCTAATTCCTCCACCTTATTTGTGAGGCTTCGGGCATTAGTGTACATGCACGTTACGTATGACTCTGTACCTGTATTCCTGCTTACTGTATTAACTGTCCTAACCCTTCCCTCCGTACCACCCCCAATTTCATTACTTGTGCCCTGGTCACTATCTGCACTACATTCCCCTTCTATAAAGTGAATACCCTCGCCCCCCATTCCTAGTTTAAACACTCCTCCAACCTTCTAGCCATTTTCTGCCCCAGCAGAGCTGCACCTTCCCCATTAAGATGCAGCCCATCCCTAGCATAGAATCTGTAGCCAACTGAAAAGTCAGCCCAATTCTCCAGGATCCCAAAACCCTCTTTCCTACACCAATTCCTGAGCCACCTGTTAACCTCCCTGATCTCTCTTTGCCTCTCTGGTGTGGCTCGTGGCACAGGTAGTATTTCCGAAAATACCACCTTTGAGGTCCATGCTTTAAGCTTACAACCTAATTCCCTGAAATCATCTTTAAGGACCTTCCACCTACCTCTAACGTTGTCATTTGTGCCAATGTGTACAATGACCGCTGGGTCCTCCCCAGCCCCTCCCAGTAATCTGTCAACCCGATCAGCGATGTGCCGAACTCGAGCGCCAGGAAGACAACACACTGTTCGGCGATCCCTGTCTTTGTGACAGATTGCCCTATCTGTCCCCCTAATAATTGAGTCCCCCACTACCAGTACCTGTCTTGCCTGCCCTGCACTCCTATTCCCCCCCTTACTGGAGCAGACACTCCTCTGGCGTTCAGAGGTCATGCCTTGCTGCAGCAATGCTACCCCTGTAATGACATCCCCCTCATCTGCCAAGTTTGCAAACCTATTGGGGTGTGTCAGTTCAGGACTAGCCTTCCTAGCTTTTTTCCTTTCCCTTTACCCCCCTTTCTAACTGTCACCCAGCTACCTACCTCACCGTCCTGCCGCTCCCTACTACGATCCTCCCCCACATCTGACCCAGCAAGCTGCTGCTCAGTGAGCAGCACACTCCTTTCCATATTGCTAATGCATTATTAGTTAGTAAACATTAAGAAATTTGCTGTGTTAACAGGTGGTCTGCATAGATTCTTGGTCGTTATACTAGGCATATTCTTATTTTTAAACATTACTATTGAAAACTATATTTTCACAATAGAATCTCTTAATGCTATTTACTGACTTTATTATGAGAGATTTACATCCAGCCCCACGGTTTGGGGGTTTGGGTGCTTGTTGCTGTATAATACATTTAATATTAGTAAGGCTGTGTTTGTGCTACAAAGCTTAAAATGAGTTGGATATGACTTTATAGTGTTATACACTTTTTTTCAGACCAATTGAAGTACTTGCGACTCTCCACTAACCCATGTGGCGCGATTCAAATTTTTGTAAAAAATTCAGAAAAGCTCTATTGTTCATGTTGTTGGCTTAAAATTTGTGTATATATTTAAAGTAATTGATTTAATTTGTGAACTACATTACTGTACATGACTTTTATGAAAGAAAATGTACCAAGGCAGCGGTGGTGGAGTAGGGACATGGGAGGCAGGGTCGGCGATACTGAGTGTGTCACTGCAGTGTAGTGGCAGCGCAGGCGCCTGATCTGATTGAAGGCTCTATTGAATCGCCTGCGGTTGACATGATGAACTTCAAGAAAATGGCTGTAAAGGTGGCGTGTGTGCAGATTGACGCGATGTACTTAAAAAAAATAGCCGCGGAGGCCTTCCTGTGCATGCACCGCCTCCGCGCCCATGTTCTTGAAGTCCTTCATGTCAACTGTGGGAGATTCAATGGAGCCCACAGTCAGATCAAGTGCCCACCGCCTTCGCAGTGACACCTCAACACCCTGTCCTGTGACCCTCCTCTGCAGTGACACCCCTGCAGCACGCCAGCAGATCAACGCCGCCCGCTGCCTCAACACCCTTGAAGCAACAGTATCGCCAACCTCCCTTCCACTGACCCTTCTTAGCAGCAACACCCCCTCCTCTGAGCCCTCAGCATCGCTGACTCTGCCTCCTGTGACCTTCCTGAGCTGCTCCACCACTGACGCTCCCCCCTGGTGAGCATTAGGATTAAGACACATCAGGATTATAAGACGAACCCTCATTTTAGCATTAAAAATTATTTTTTCCTATTTTCCTCCTCTAAATTTGGGGGGCATCTTATAATCCTGGGGCATATTATAAACCGAAAAATACGGTATTTTATTTTGAAAATGTTTAATTTTGCAAAAATATTTTCAACAAAATATACAATACTGGCATGCACAGGAAATGCAATATATATTGTCTTTGCAGACAATATGGATAACCATCTGTTAAGGAATACCACTGGTTACAAGAGACCCCAAAACAATCATATAGTCTTAAGGCCCCGTCACACTCAGCGACGTATCTAACGATATATCGCCGGGGTCCCGGATTCCGTGACGCACATCCGGCATCGTTAGCGACGTCGTTGTGTGTGACAGAAAGGAACGACCGTTAACGATGGAAAATACTCACCTTATCGTCCATCGTTGACACGTCGTTCCTTTTTAAAAAATCGTTGATTGTTGAGCACGCAGGTTGTTCGTCGTTCCCGAGGCAGCACACATCGTTACGTATGACACCTCGGGAACGACGAACTGCAGCTTACCTGCGGCCGCCGACAATGCGGAAGGAAGGAGGTGGGCGGGATGTTATGTCCCACTCATCTCCGGCCCTCCTCTTCTATTGGGCGGCCGCTTAGTGACGCCGCTGTGAGGCCGCACGAACTGCCCAGGCAGTTAGCCGGCAACAGCGATGTCGCTAAGCAGGTAAGTCCGTGTGACGGCTCCTAACGATATTGTGAGCCACGGGCAGCGATTTGCCCGTGATGCACAAACGATGGGGGTGGGTGCTTCATCGTGCAATAAGACTGGATTATGGCTCTAATAAGAGTTACCAAGATCAGAGTTAATTCTGATTGCATTAGTTGTGGGGGAAGTGTATGTGTGTATTACAGTTATCTTTCCATTGATGACATGGTGGTATTGAATATTCAGTAGTTTCCTCTGAAGCATCCTCATCCTGAGTGGGTATAATATGAAAAGCATGACTGCCTAGCTCTTGATAAACATATAATGTCCTCCTATAAGACTTCTCTAGTCCCGTCTTCTGCATTCCAACATTGTACAATAGGTCTGTCTCTCTATCTAATGAATTTCATATCTAAAAATACTATATATTTATATATATATACAGTGGCATGCAAAAGTTTGAGTACCCCTGGTCAAGTTTACTGATATTCTGAACAATTAAGCAAGTTGAAGATGAAATTATCTGTAAAAGCCATAAAGTTAAGGATAACACTCTGCATTTTAGACAAAAAAATATATATATATGGATTTTTTACATTTTTAAATTCACAACAAAAAATAAAGTTGGCCAATGCAAAATATTGGGTACCCTGCATGGTTAGTACCCTGCAGCACTCCCTTTGGCAAGTATCAAAGCTTGTAAATGTTTTTTGTAGCCAGTCAAGAGTCTTTCAATTCTTGTTTGAGGGATTTTCATGCTTTCTTCCTTGGAAAAGTCTTCTTGTTCTGTAAGATTCCTGGGTCCTCTTGCATGCACTGCTCTTTTGCGGTCTAGCCACAGATTTTCAATGATGTTCAGATCAGGGGACTGTGAGGGCCATTGTAAAACCTTCAGCTTGTACCTTTTGACATAGGCTAATGTGGATTTTGAATTGTGTTTAGGATCCTTATCCATTTGTAGAAGTCATCCTCTTTTCAACTTCAGCTTTTTTACAGATGGTGTTATGTTTGCTTGAAGAATTTGTTAAACTTTAATTGAATCCATTCTTCCCTCTACCCATGAAATGTTCCCAGTGCCATTGGATAGAACACAACCCAAAGCATGATTAATCCACCCCCATGCTTAATGGTTGGCGAGATGTTCTTGTCATGACATTCTGTCTCCTTTATTCCCAAACATTTGGTTTGATCATTGTGGCCAAGGAGTTCTATATTATCCTCATCAGTTAACACGACATGTTTCCAAAATACATCAGTCTTGTTTAGATGTTATTTTGCATACTTCTGATGCTAAATATTATGGTTAGGACGCAGGAGAGTTTTTCTTCAGATGACTCTTCCATGAAGGCCATTTTTCTGTAGGTGTCTCTGAACAGTAGAACAATGTACCACAACTCCAGAGTCGGCTAAATCTTCCTGAAGGACTTTTGCAGTGAAGTGAAGGTTATGATTTGCCACTCTAGCAATCCTACGAGCAGCTCTCACAGAAATTTTGCTTGGCTTTCCAGACCTTATCCTAACCTCCACTGTTTCTGTAAGTGCCATTTCTGAATTACTTTTCGAACTGAGGAAAGGGCAACTTGAAAACGCTTTGCTATTTTATTTTAGCTTTCTTCTGCTTTGTGGGCCTTCACCATTTTGATTTTCAGAGTGCTAGGCAGCTGCTTTGAAAAACCCATGGCTGTTGTTTTATTTGCACAAGGTTAGAGGTAGCTGGGTTTTTATAAAGCTGTGAAATTTGCATCACCTGCCCTTTCCTAACTATGATAATGAACAAGCCACAAACCTAACAGGCTAATTAAGGTCAGAAATGATAGTCAAAGTTATCTGAGCACACAAATCTCCAAGGGTGTTCAAACGTTTGCATTGGCCCATTTTAATTTTTGTAGTTTTTAAAATGTTAAAGATAAAAACATTTTTTTTTGTTCTTACCTAAAATATAAAGGAAATGTGTCATCTTTAACTTTATGCCTTTTAGAGATCATTTCATTTTCTACTTGATTAACTGTTCACAATAACAGTAATTTTGACCAGTGGTGCTCAAACTTCTATATATATGTGTATATATATATATATATATATATATATATATATATATATATATATATAAGTATATATATATATATATATATATATATATTTATATATATACAGTTAGGTCCAGAAATATTTGGACAGTGACACAATTTTCGCGAATTGGGCTCTGCATGCCCCCACATTGGATTTGAAATGAAATCTCTACAACAGAATTCAAGTGCAGATTGTAACGTTTAATTTGAAGGTTTGAACAAAAATATCTGATAGAAATTGTAGGAATTGTACACATTTCTTTACAAACACTCCACATTTTAGGAGGTCAAAAGTAATTGGACAAATAAACCAAACCCAAACAAAATATTTTTATTTTCAATATTTTGTTGCGAATCCTTTGGAGGCAATCACTGCCTTAAGTCTGGAACCCATGGACATCACCAAACACTGGGTTTCCTCCTTCTTAATGCTTTGCCAGGCCTTTACTGCCGCAGCCTTCAGGTCTTGCATGTTTGTGGGTCTTTCTGTCTTAAGTCTGGATTTGAGCAAGTGAAATGCATGCTCAATTGGGTTAAGATCTGGTGATTGACTTGGCCATTGCAGAATGTTCCACTTTTTTGCACTCATGAACTCCTGGGTAGCTTTGGCTGTATGCTTGGGGTCATTGTCCATCTGTACTATGAAGCGCCGTCCGATCAACTTTGCGGCATTTGGCTGAATCTGGGCTGAAAGTATATCCTGGTACACTTCAGAATTCATCCGGCTACTCTTGTCTGCTGTTATGTCATCAATAAACACAAGTGACCCAGTGCCATTGAAAGCCATGCATGCCCATGCCATCACGTTGCCTCCACCATGTTTTACAGAGGATGTGGTGTGCCTTGGATCATGTGCCGTTCCCTTTCTTCTCCAAACTTTTTTCTTCCCATCATTCTGGTACAGGTTGATCTTTGTCTCATCTGTCCATAGAATACTTTTCCAGAACTGAGCTGGCTTCATGAGGTGTTTTTCAGCAAATTTAACTCTGGCCTGTCTATTTTTGGAATTGATGAATGGTTTGCATCTAGATGTGAACCCTTTGTATTTACTTTCATGGAGTCTTCTCTTTACTGTTGACTTAGAGACAGATACACCTACTTCACTGAGAGTGTTCTGGACTTCAGTTGATGTTGTGAACGGGTTCTTCTTCACCAAAGAAAGTATGCGGCGATCATCCACCACTGTTGTCATCCGTGGACGCCCAGGCCTTTTTGAGTTCCCAAGCTCACCAGTCAATTCCTTTTTTCTCAGAATGTACCCGACTGTTGATTTTGCTACTCCAAGCATGTCTGCTATCTCTCTGATGGATTTTTTCTTTTTTTTCAGCCTCAGGATGTTCTGCTTTACCTCAATTGAGAGTTCCTTAGACCACATGTTGTCTGGTCACAGCAACAGCTTCCAAATGCAAAACCACACACCTGTAATCAACCCCAGACCTTTTAACTACTTCATTGATTGCAGGTTAACGAGGGAGACGCCTTCAGAGTTAATTGCAGCCCTTAGAGTCCCTTGTCCAATTACTTTTGGTCCCTTGAAAAAGAGGAGGCTATGCATTACAGAGCTATGATTCCTAAACCCTTTCTCCGATTTGGATGTGAAAACTCTCATATTGCAGCTGGGAGTGCGCACTTTCAGCCCATATTATATATATAATTGTATTTCTGAACATGTTTTTGTAAACAGCTAAAATAACAAAACTTGTGTCACTGTCCAAATATTTCTGGACCTCTGGACCTAACTGTATATATATATATATATATATATATATATATATATATATATATATATATATATATATATATATATATATATATAAAAAAAAGCAGAGATCTAAAGTAATCTAGAAAGCAATAGAAGGCTGTGAACGGTTTGCATCAGTAGGTACCTTTGGCATAACATATTTTTGCATTTGCATCTTATCATCTTTGTGGTTTTATCATTATTTATACCTCCAAATTTAAATAGCTTCTGAAATTTCTCCTTAACTTTTATAAATGTACAAGTCATCTCAGGTGGTACTTAGCTGTCAGTTGTGACAAACGATGGATGCAAATGCATTCTCTTGGAAGCAAACTCTGCATTCATCATGCACGGGTTTTTTTTTATAATTACATTACCTAATAAAATATACAATTATGATGAATTTCCACCTATACAGATACATTACAAGCAGCAAATGACATCTTGAAACAGATGTTTTCTGATCAAAAATATTTTTCTTCATGTATTTCACAGCTTAGCCATCCTGTTATTCAGCTGTTTCCATACATGCCAGTTCTTAGTAAGCAGTAGTTAATGTATATATGTAGTGTCATTTACTCCATAAGGCTAGGTTTTCCAGTCCGTAATTAGGATTTCAGCTGTATTTTTAGGGAATATTTTTGTTAGCCCTGATTTGATTTGGGCACCGTTACTGTGTGGTTCATAAAAGGAGGATACTATTACTGTGTATTCGCACAGAAAGAGCCATATTAATGTCTAGGGCATTGGTTACAGCTGTTTTATGTGGAGATGGGAAATGTGAGGAGGGTACAGGAGAAGTGAAAAAAAAAGATCTCTGTGTGTTACATTTTGCAGTGATGAATCATGGATGGAAGAAGTAGTCATGATGGTCTAAGCCAAATGGAAAAGTAGAGGTAAAATGAATGAATGTGATTAGTGAGATTGTCAACAATGAGTAACTGGATTTATCTGTGCACTAAACAGATATATACAGTTAGGGACAGAAATATTTGGGCAGTGACACAAGATTTGATGTTTTAGCTCTTTACCAAAACATATTCAAGATATTTATATAATCAGCGTGGGCTTAACTCTAGAATTCCCAAAGAGGGGTCATTTAACATTTCTACTTTTGGAACCCAGAGATGGGTCGAATGACCTGAAGGATTTTAGCTAACATCCTATAATCACCGTTTTTTGTTCTGTAATTAAGGCCATTACTGTCACACCACAGGAGGTTGTTGTTTTCCATTGAGTTTAGTCATTTAGTTTCTAGTTAGTTCTATTCAGTTTGGACTTAGGGTCATTTGACCCTCTTTCGGGACTTCAGGGGGGAGATCACAATTTCTGGGACTTCTAGTGTTAAAGTTCAGTCTCTTAGGTTTAGACTGCGATCACATAAGCAATTATTCTATCTTCTGAGAGAATCAGATCGATCAGTTAATAACACTAGGCTGAAACTCTGATCAGAGTTTGAGCCAATTGATCCAATTCTCTGGTATGAGAGAATGGAATACCAGGTGCAGATAAGATGGAGAATTTAATTTGTCCATTTTCTCCATTTTCTGTGTTTGCATAAATTGAACTGCACTTGGATGACATCGGAGTGCAGTACGGTGTTTTACACACACCTATCTATTTGAATGAGTGCTCGCGATCCAATTTGTGGAGCCATTTGCAGCATGCTGCAATTTTATACCTGCTAAATCGGCAGGGAAAAAATTGCTAATCAGCACTGCCCCATAGTATAACATTGGGCCGAGGGCTTTATGATAAAAAATCGGATAGCACTCATCCAAGTTAGACACTTGTATGAGCAGCCCTTAATTTGATGGCACTCACGTCTAACTGGAATGATGGTTTGTTAATTACAGATCTCCATTATGTAACGACTTCTTTTCAAGAGACCAAAGGTAACGGGACAATTTTCCAAAAGCTTTTTAACCACTTCAAGACATGCGCCACACATGTACCATATGGCTCAAGTTGGAATTGGGTGTATGGAGGGAACTCATGGCTGAACTTACTCTGTACAGTCAGGACTTGCCTATAACTATTGCAAATGGAACAAAGAACTAACTTTGATTGTAACACTGTTAAATGCCACTATCAAATTCTGACAGCTACATTTAACAAGCGTCATCATGAGGCGCACCATACTATGCACTGGTCGGCGCGCCTGTAACAAGATTGTGGCGTGATGGTGACTTGCTATGATGTCCTGATGTCTGCTGAAAACCTGCATGCTTGTCATTAAGATGCTCCTTTTAAATCATGCCAAGACATCAAAGGAGACCATGATTTTTACAATATACAGCAATTCTATGGAATTACTGCATATAGCACAAGTAATCAGATGATTGTAGGTTATAGTCCCCTAAGATAACTTATAAATGTATAACTACTATAAAGAAAGAAAAAAGAAATATTAAAAAAAATAAAAAACAAAACTTCAGCTCATAACTCTTTTCCCTCCATTAATAATTAAGCTAATAAAGTACACATATGTGGTGCTGCCGAGTTAAAAAAGATCTGATCTATTAATATATAAAAATAAATAACCTGATTGGTATATACCATAAACAGAAAAAAATTCAAGAAACTAAGTTTTTTTTGGTCAATGCAATTCAACAAAAATGCTGTAACAAGTGATCAAAACATCTTGTCTACCCCAAAATGGTATAAAAAAAATATTGTCTCGCCCAGCAAAAAATAAGCATTCACACAACTCCATCGACAGCAAATAGAAAAATTAAAGCATTGTGGGTCTTGGAAAATGGCGACAGAACCCCCCATTTTTTTATTTTTTTTTTACAAAGTTCAATTTTTTTACCACTAAAATAATAAAAAAAACTGAACAGGTTTAGTATCACTATTATTGAGCTGATGAGGATAACCATATTGCCAGGGGATTTTTACTAAATAGTGTACACTGTGAGAAGAATTTCCAAAAACAATGTCAGATTTGTTTTTTTTCACAATTTCACTGCAATTGAAATGTTTTTCCTTTTTTCTAGTACACTAGTAAAATGATTGTAGCTACTGTAAAGTACAACTTGAACTACAAAAACAAGCCCTTATACATCTATGTGGCAAGAAAAATAAAAAAAAGTTATGGCTCTGGGAGGAAAAAATAAATAAACCCCTCAAAAAATAGAAATTGGCTGAGTTGGGAAGGGGTTCATGAGCTACATAGGCTATTCCCTCATCAATGCATCAGAAAAAAAACAGCAGGAAAAAGGTCTGGAGTGGATTCTAAGTTGGGTATTTGCATTTGGAAGCTGTTGCAAATCCATAACATGGTCAATGGAGCTCTCAATAGAAAAGAAGCAGACCATCATTAGGTTGAAAAAAAGAAGAAATCAATAAGAAACATAGCAGAAATGTTAGGAATAGCCAAGTCAACAATTTGACTGGTGAATTGGTGAGCTTGGGAACTCAAAAAGCCTTTGACATCCATGGAAGGCAACAGTGGTAGATGATTGTAGAATCCTTTCCATGGTGAAGAAAAACCCATTCACAATATCTATCAAAGTGAAAAACACTGTCTAGGAATTAAATGTTTTAGTATCTAACTCTACCGTAAAGTGAAGATTTCATAAGAGCAATTACAGAGGGTTCAACACGAGGTGCAAAACATTAATAAGTCTTAAAAATAGAAATGCCTCGTTAGACTTTGTCAAAAAATATCTAAAGCAACCAGCCTAATTCTGCAAAAGTAATTTTTACATAGAAAAAACTCAGATCTCAGATCAACCTGTACCAGAGTGATGGGAAGAAGAAAAAATGGAGAAGGCTTGGAACGGCTCATGCTCCAAAGCACCCCATATCCTCTGTAAAAGATGGTGGAGTCAGTGTGATGGTATGGGCATGCATGGCATCCAGTTATATTGGGATGCGAGTGTTTATTGACGGTATGACTGATGACATAAGCAGCCAGATGAATTCTGAGGTGTACAGGGCTATACTTTCTGCTGAGATTCAACCAAATGCTGCAAGGTGGATTGGACGGCACTTCACAGTACAGATGGACAATGACCCAAAACGTATTGTGAAAGCAACCCAAGAGGCAAAGAAGTAGAATATTCTGCAATGTCCGAGTCAATTACCAGATCTCAACCCCATCGAGCATGCAATCCACATGCTTAAGACAAAACTTAAAGGGGTTGTTCACTATTAGGGCAACCCCTTTTGATTCAACATGTTTGTCAATGTAAAATAATAAAGATTATACTCACCTTCCGTACCGGCGCCATTCCAACGGTGCTGCATCTCACAGTGCCGAAGCTCACATGGAGTTGTGACATCATGCAAGACACGTGTCAAATCAGTGCTGGCTTCCAACTCCCCACCTTTGGACCATACAAACAATCAGCAGGAAATGAGTGCAGCCACATTAACAAGTGGTCTTCCACTACATACTGTGTGGGCTCAGTAGCTAAGCCCACTCTACAATATATCACAATAGTGAGTACATACCTAAGATTTTAATAAATATTTTATTTAAGATGGACTAGGCTATAAGACGATTGCCAACACACTGAGACTGAGCTGCAGCACGGTGGCCAAGACCACAAAGTGCTTCAACAAAAGAGGTTCCACTCAGAACAGGCCTCGCCATGGTCGGACAAAGTAGTTGAGGTCACTTGTTCAGCGTCATATCCAGAATTTGTCTTTTCAAAATAGAAGTTTGATCATTTCTGCAGAGGTTCAAGGGGTGGGTTGGGGATCACCTGTTAGTGCACAGACCACTCGCTACACACTGATGTTGACCTAGAAAGAAGTCTCTTCTAAAGATGATGCAAGAGAAACAGTTTGCTCAAGACAAATAGACTAAGGACATGGATTGCTTGAACCATGTCCTGTGGTCTTATGAGAACAAGATAAACTTATTTGGCTTATTTGCCAAGTCTGTGTAGTGATGAGGAGTACAAATATAATTGTGTCATGCCTTCTGTCAAGCATGGAGGTGGGAGTGTCATGGTTTGGGGCCGCATGTGTGCTGCCAGCTTTTGGGATCTACAGTTCATTGAGGAAAACATGAATGACAAGAGGTAGTGTGACATACTGAAGCTGAACATGACCCCCTCTCTTCACAAACTGGGCTGCAGAGCAGTATTCTAACATAAGAATAATCCCAAACAAACCTCCAAGATGATCACTGTCTTGCTAAAGAAACTGAGGATAAGGGTGCTGGACTAACTAAGCATTGCCTTAGACCTAAACCATACTGGGCATCTTGGTAGGCATCCCGAAACAGAAGGTTTAGGAGCACAAGGTCTGTAACATCCACCAGCTCCGTGATGGCATTATGGATGAGTGGAAGAGGATTCCAGTGACTCCTGTGAAGCTCTAGTGAACTCTATGCCTAAGAGAGTTAAGTCAGTGCTTGACAATAATGATGGCCACACAAAATTGACTTTGGGCAAAATTAGGATATTTTCACTTAGGGGTGTACTCACTTTAGTTACAGCGTTTTAGACATGAATGTCTGTGTGTTGAGTTATTTAGAGGGCACACCAAATGTACACTGTTATACAAGCTGTAGACTGTCTACATTAGATTGTATCAAAGTGTCATATCTTCAATGTTGTCCCATGAAAAGTTATAATAAAATATTTACAAAAATGTGAAGGGTGTACTCACTTGTGTGATATACTGTATATACTTGCACATGATATCTGCTGTACATTTACAGCGCATGTCAGGAAGGGGTTAAATTAGTTTCCTAGACTGTCAAGTCATTGGCACTATTTTGAGACCTAGATTTTCATACTTCCCAAATAATTTCTATAACATTAGACATAAAGTCCTGAGCTGCAATATACAAAGTGAACATTAAGGAAGAAAAATAAAAGGGGAAATGTCAAACTTTCAAACATCACAGGCATCAATCATTCTGATTGTATCAAAGCTATTTGTGCTGGGGTCTGCAGAGCACAAGGTGTTCCTCTGAGGATCATGTAAAATGTTCAGAAATATTATTAGACAGTATCACACATCTCAGTACATTGTGATGTCGAGCCTTTCAGCATATAGGAAGAAACCTGGCTTTGAAATTACATATCTGTGTGTGATTTTTCTAGAGGTACACAATGATAAGCACCTCAAATATAGATCTAAAGTAGCCACAGTAAAAATGCTGATAAATAATGGTAAATACTGAAGACTACTTTGGCAGCTACTTATGTGCTGTACATTAGCAAATATTGCACCTATATAACCATGCTATCTGTCTAAGCTACTATATGTGTCCATGGAATTAAAGATATTTCTCTATACTTTCTAAGGCATTTTTGAAGTGACTGCAATAACTGGAAAGCAATATTAATATTTTAATTAAAAGCTAGGCACTATATAGTAAACATATTTTCTATCTCTTGGTGCAGCAGGGGTTAATGTTATTTTCACTGTAAGTAGCTCCTTGTTAATTCATCCCACGTGCAGCCGGTTTGTAACTATTCCCATCTCCTTTAAATAGTCACATAATCCATCACCTCAGACCGGCAATAGAAGATTTATTCTGTTCTGACCACATTTGGAGGGAAGAATCCTTGAGGAGCTGCTGGACCTTTTGCTGCTGCTGTTCTGCTGGTTGGAGCCGTGTTGCCTGCAGACTTGGTGTTTGGCTGCAGCTGTGTAGTTTTGTTATATCCTTTTGTCTATTTCCCCTTGTCTGTCTACCTACCCTTGTGTTTATTATTTCAGTGGTAAGAATAGTGTTCCTGCTAGACTTCTCACTAGCCAGGATGAGTTTAGGGCAAGAGAAGGCCTAGGTATGTTATTATCAACAGGATGAAAGAACCCATGTTTGCACATTAGGGAGTGCAGGAATCAGCCATGCATGAGTGCAGGTGGTAACCTGGCTCCCCTCTCCCTAGCACCAAGGTCCACCATTGCACCGTGTCCCCAGCGTGCGCTGTTTGTGGCAGCGATGCATGGTACACAAGTCTGGAATGGTGGTCCAAAAAAGGGAAGAAGCCTCGACTTCAATTTCGTCATAAGAAGCATGGGCTAGAGTTTGCAAAAAAAGGACAAAAAGTGGACAGTAAAAGACTGGAAACTGGTGATTTGGAGTGATGAGACAAAAGTCAATAGACTAAGCTCTTATGGGTGGCAATAGGTCTGGAAGAAACAAGGTAAAAAGGGGCTAACAGATTAAGAAATTGAAGGAATAGTCAAGTTTGGTGGAGGAAGCCTGATGATATGGGATTGTTTCAGAGCCAAACGTGTTGGATACTTGACCAAGATCGATGGTGATCATTCTCAATGCTGAGCTATATGTGAGTATCCTACAAGAAGAGTTACTTCGTACACTCGAGTATTATGGGTTTGAAAAGGACAACATAATATTCCAGCAAGACAATGACCCAAAACATACATCTAGAGTGGCGAAGAAATCTTTCATTAACAATGAAGTAGAGGTACTGGATTGGCCCCATAGTCCCCAGACCTCAACCCAATTGAACACTTGTGGGTTGAGTTCAAGAGAAAGCTGTATACATACACAAGTGAGTCGACTACCGTAATATGCACCAAAATTGTGAATGTGTAGAAGAGACCCGGGATCACATTTTGGTTAAGACATGCTTGCATCTAATCGCAAGCCTGCCCAGTAGGATTAAAGCTGGGTTCACACATAGCGACAGCAACAACGACGTCGCTGTTACGTCACCATTTTCTGTGATGCAACAGCGACTTTGTAAGTCACTGTTATGATCGCTGCTTAGCTGTCAAACACAGCAGACACAGCAGCGATCATAATGACACGCATCGCTGTGCTACATGTGCAGAGAGCAGGGAGCCGCGCACACCGCTTAGCGCTGGCTCCCTGCACTCCTAGCTACAGTACACATCGGGTTAATTAACCGATGTGTACTGCAGCTTCATGTGCAGAGAGCAGGGAGCCGCGCACACTGCTTAGCGCTGGCTCCCTGCACTCCTAGTTACAGTACACATCGGGTTAATTACCCGATGTGTACTGCAGCTACATGTGCAGAGAGCAGGGAGCTGGCACTGGCAGCGTGAGAGCGGCAGACGCTGGTAACGAAGGTAAATATCAGATAACCAGGGAAAGGTCTTCCCTTGGTTACCCGATGTTTACCCTGGTTACAGCTTACCGCAGCTGCCAGATGCCGGCTCCTGCTCCCTGCTCGCTTCATTTCGTCGCTCTCTCACTGTCACTCACAGCGATGTGTGCGTCACAACGGGAGAGCGACGACCAAAAAATGAAGCAGGACATTCAGCAACGAACGGCAACCTCACAGCAGGGGCCAGGTCGTTGTTGGATGTCACACACAGCGACAGAACGTCGCTGCAACGTCACAGAAAATGTTGATGTAGCAGCAACGTCGTTGTCATCATCGCTGTGTGTGACACCACCCTAAGGCAGTGTTGGAAGCCAAAGAGAGATTTACAAAATAATCAAAATTAAAATTTAGATTTTTAGAAGCAAAACAGTAACAATGAAGTGACATGACAGGAATCTATATAACTAAATATATGCTAAATAGTTGCAAGTTACATTCATATATGAGATAGTAAAGATGATTTTTTTTTTTTAAAAAAAGGAATATAAGGTCCTTAGGATGACAATTAGTATTGTTTTAGGTGGGGTTTTCACCTCACGGCACATGTTGGTACCTGTAGTTTTTTAATATTTGGCTCAACACTCAGTTGCAGAATAAAATATAAATCCAATTCCTGTGTCTGAGCTTTTCTTCCTCTTTAAAGTGTAGAAACATACTAGTATTTGCTTTTGTAAAGTTTGAATCAAAGCCTATGCTTCAATTTTCAGTATATTTTCTATTGAAAACAGGAGACTTGAAATTCTCATTAGACCTGACAAGAGTGGGATTTTTGTATCACTGTGCAATTGTATAGTGAACACCTGAGCATCCAGTCCTAAGTATAAGGCGCTAATAAACATTCTGCCTGACCACAAAGCTGTCAGATAATTGCATCCTCAGTAGAATCAAGGTGTATGGTAGACCATTCCACCGGACGCCAGAACATGGTGATGAAGACAAATGAATAAAGCACTGGATGCAACACCGTATATACAAACACCTCCATTCTACTTTAACGCGGGTGATGGATCATCTTCCTACCACAATATGTTGCAGCATGAGGAAACATTTCATCTTCTCATTTTCAAGAATTAAATTAGGGAAAACTAATTTCTTGCTTCCAGAAGAAAACAATTGACTGGAAATTGTATAATCACTAACTATGACAAATTTATTCAGCATTTTGCTTTTTTTTATGCAGTTGGCGCATTGAAGCATTAAACCACAAAATTCAGAGAACTGTCAGCTCCACACTTTCAAATGAGGATGGGACTTTGAGACAGCCCTTTTTAATAAATTAGATTATTTTTATCTGGAGCATACTGTAATTACGGCAAGATTTGAAATTAAAATCTGTGAAATAAAGTCAACAAATTTCTAAAAATATTACTGTGATTTATTACTTAATTTGACTAATATATGTGTTCATGTGATATAAGTGTATAAATCAAATGCCTAACATAGTGTGACAAGTAGCTGGCACATTTGCAGCACCATAAAAACTAGTATCAATTCCCATCATTATATTTTGCCGCCTTTTTCTTGATATACAGTATAATTCAAATACTTCAACATTAAAGGGGCTGCACAATCAGAGTTTCACTGTGAAGCTGGCCATAGACATGCCATTTTGCAAAAATTTAAACTAATTTGATGCCTTTTCCTATGAGGATAGTCCAGCTGTCCTCCACACATAAGGTTGTCAATAGATCCCATTGAAATTCACCATTGCTTTCCCTGGAGTAAAGTGAGGCCAGGTATCTGACAATAACATCTGCCTTCCTCCATAAAATAACATGTTATTTAGCAAAGGAAGATTCAGGGGAATACAATAATCATTCAGATGTCAGTTGTCTTATGTCTAGGACCATGATGATGGCAACCATATGCAGGGACGGACATGTCATTGGCGTAACCAGATAGGTCGCAAGAGGTAAGGGAGCCCATTTCCACCTGTACAGCATGTGGAGTTGTGCATTATGATGAGCTTTTGGGCTGCAATGGGCCAATATATTTTTCTTCCACAGGAGCCCCCTTCTGTTTGTGACTACTAGTGACCATATGGAAATCATGAAGGTAAATCCCAAACTCAGGTCCCCCACTATAATCCTGAAGAGAGATTAGACTATACTCTGGCAGACAGCTTATATTTGCATTTCATAGTCAGTCATTTGTTTGGTGGCCACTGCAGAAGAAATGTCTGGGCAGATTTGGCTTGGCTTGCCAACTGCCATGGGCACTTACAACTGGTCACTTTAGATGAGCGATCCTGCCAAGGATTGGATTGGTTAAGGATTGCTGAGCCCGCCTGAAATCGCCGATTGGATCCTCAATCCTAGCGGATCTGATCATCAATCCTAGCTAAACCCATTAAATTCAATTTGAGGCAAAAGGGATGTGTTGTGAAATGTTTTAGGGGGGCTTTAAAAGAAAGAAAATAAAAAAGAGTTAAAGCAGTACATACAGTTAGGTCCAGAAATATTTGGACAGTGACACAAGTTTTGTTATTTTAGCTGTTTACAAAAACATGTTCAGAAATACAATTATATATATAATATGGGCTGAAAGTGCACACTCCCAGCTGCAATATGAGAGTTTTCACATCCAAATCGGAGAAAGGGTTTAGGAATCATAGCTCTGTAATGCATAGCCTCCTCTTTTTCAAGGGACCAAAAGTAATTGGACAAGGGACTCTAAGGGCTGCAATTAACTCTGAAGGCGTCCCCCTCGTTAACCTGTAATCAATGAAGTAGTTAAAAGGTCTGGGGTTGATTACAGGTGTGTGGTTTTGCATTTGGAAGCTGTTGCTGTGACCAGACAACATGCGGTCTAAGGAACTCTCAATTGAGGTGAAGCAGAACATCCTGAGGCTGAAAAAAAAGAAAAAATCCATCAGAGAGATAGCAGATATGCTTGGAGTAGCAAAATCAACAGTCGGGTACATTCTGAGAAAAAAGGAATTGACTGGTGAGCTTGGGAACTCAAAAAGGCCTGGGCGTCCTCGGATGACAACAGTGGTGGATGATCGCCGCATACTTTCTTTGGTGAAGAAGAACCCGTTCACAACATCAACTGAAGTCCAGAACACTCTCAGTGAAGTAGGTGTATCTGTCTCTAAGTCAACAGTAAAGAGAAGACTCCATGAAAGTAAATAAAAAGGGTTCACATCTAGATGCAAACCATTCATCAATTCCAAAAATAGACAGGCCAGAGTTAAATTTGCTGAAAAACACCTCATGAAGCCAGCTCAGTTCTGGAAAAGTATTCTATGGACAGATGAGACAAAGATCAACCAGTACCAGAATGATGGGAAGAAAAAAGTTTGGAGAAGAAAGGGAATGGCACATGATCCAAGGCACACCACATCCTCTGTAAAACATGGTGGAGGCAACGTGATGGCATGGGCATGCATGGCTTTCAATGGCACTGGGTCACTTGTGTTTATTGATGACATAACAGCAGACAAGAGTAGCCGGATGAATTCTGAAGTGTACCGGGATATACTTTCAGCCCAGATTCAGCCAAATGCCGCAAAGATGATCGGACGGCGATTCATAGTACATATGGACAATGACCCCAAGCATACAGTCAAAGCTACCCAGGAGTTCATGAGTGCAAAAAAGTGGAACATTCTGCAATGGCCAAGTCAATCACCAGATCTTAACCCAATTGAGCATGCATTTCACTTGCTCAAATCCAGACTTAAGACGGAAAGACCCACAAACAAGCAAGACCTGAAGGCTGCGGCTGTAAAGGCCTGGCAAAGCATTAAGAAGGAGGAAACCCAGCGTTTGGTGATGTCCATGGGTTCCAGACTTAAGGCAGTGATTGCCTCCAAAGGATTTGCAACAAAATATTGAAAATAAAAATATTTTGTTTGGGTTTGGTTTATTTGTCCAATTACTTTTGACCTCCTAAAATGTGGAGTGTTTGTAAAGAAATGTGTACAATTCCTACAATTTCTATCAGATATTTTTGTTCAAACCTTCAAATTAAACGTTACAATCTGCACTTGAATTCTGTTGTAGAGATTTCTTTTCAAATCCAATGTGGTGGCATGCAGAGCCCAACTCGCGAAAATTGTGTCACTGTCCAAATATTTCTGGACCTAACTGTACTTACCAAGTCCCAGTGGCTGCAGCGCTGCTTCCAGGCCCGATAATTATCCCTAATGCAATGCATATTCACTGAGCGTGATCATGGAACATAACCAAACACTGTGAGCTTCAGGCAGAAGGCCACGTCTCACTAAGCAACATCGCTAGCAACATCGCTGCTGAGGCACGACTTTTGTGACGCAACAGCGATGTTGCTAGCAATGTTGCTGTGTGACATCCAGCAACAATCTGGCCCCTGCTGTGAGGTCGCTGGTTGTTGCTGAATGTCCTGGACCATTTTTTAGTTGTTGCTCTCCCGCTGTAAAGCACACATCGCTGTGTGTGACAGCGACAGAGCAACAACTGAATGTGCAGTGAGCAGGGAGCTGGCTTCTGCGGACGCTGGTAACCAATGTATATATCGAGTAACCAAGAAGCCTTTCCTTGGTTACCTGATATTTACCTTCATTACCAGCGTCCGCCACTCTCACGCTGTCAGTGCCGGCTCCCTGCTCCCTGCACACATACCAAGTCTACACATCGGGTAATTAACCCGATGTGTACTCTGGCTAGGAGTGCAGGGAGCCAGCGCTAAGCGGTGTGCGCTGGCAACCAAGGTAAATATCGGGTTGGTTACCCAATATTTACCTTAGTTACCAAGCTCAGCGTTGCTGCTGGCTGGGGGCTGGTCACTGGTTGCTGGTGAGATCTGCCTGTTTGACAGCTCACCAGCAACCCGTGTAGCAACGCTCCAGCGATCCCTGCCAGGTTAGGTTGCTGGTGGGATCGCTGGAGCGTCGCTTGGTGTGACGGTACCTAGAGACTGAGCCACAGCAATGAGCAGTGATGTCACTCAGGTTAGTTGCGGTCACTGCTGGAGGTTTCCATGGGCCTCCACCTGTGATTGCAAGTAACCTGACCTCAGCTGACCTCAATGAACTCTCACTAAGTTCACAGACCTGCATTTCCTGGCAGAAAACTATGTTTTTTTGCCAAGAGATGCAGATGTGGTGCTGACATTTTTACACTATATTCTTGCACACAATTTACACCTCCTAGAAAAAAAATGCATCACTACCACATGCGGTATAATGTGGTAGTGATGCATTTTTTTTTATCAAGAGGTGTAGCTTTGGTGCAGGAATACGGTGTAAATTTTTCAGCACCAAATCTGCATCTCTTGGCAAAAAATGCACAAAAAACGTTTTTGACGCCGTTTCGATGCAGTCTTCTTCCAGGAGGGGCAAATTTGGGGTAAAAATGTCTGCACCAAAAGCACTGAATATGGATGAGGGATAATTCTCAAACCCGAAAATGAAGCTGCAGCAGCGGGATACTCGGTAAGTATGTACTGCTTTCACCTTATTGCTTCCTTTTTTTTACAGTGGCCAATCACATCCATGCCAATACTTGACATGGCTGTGATGGGCAGGGAGGGGATGGTTTTTGCCATCTGAAAATTTACTGATCCTTGACTGGATCACCGACTTTTGCAGTAAGTGACCGAATGTCCGATCTCAATCTGATCCAGCCAAAGATTGTATGATTTTAACATTTTCCGATCTTTACTGATAAGGATCGCTTATTTCTACTGGTCACCAGAGGCAAGACAAGCATCATCTGCAACTCATCACCGGGCAGAGTGTAGCTTATAGAAGGCTTGCCTTTGAGAGACAAGTTCTCCAAGGATTTTTTTACCCTTCTTAAAACTTTAGAAACACTAAATCAAACATGCTACTATCCATTGTCTTTTCTTCTTTACTGAAGTGTGGTCTTAGCCTTATACATCTGGTTTTACATTATTCCAAATTGTCTTGTAGCTCCATACAGGACACCAATGCTAAACTTCCAGAATTTCTGGATCTGTACTCCAGTAAATCACAATCAATCATTTGTACAAATGCATTATGTTGTTAACATTCTCCATGCTATTTTAATTTAAAGGATATGGGTAAGCTAGGGTGCCATTCCTGTAGACCAGTATTGTACATCATCCTATCCCCAGCATCGCCATCTTGGATGTTCCATAATGAACCTTATGATTAAGAGTGAAAAGGCATAGGGATGCCCTATTATACCCAAATAAGACACTGGAATTAGAGGCACCCTGAATTATTTTTTTTTGGGCTACTTGAGCCTACTTGCACGGACACATGGGAGCATGAAGCCACTGTACCAAAGTATGGCTGTGTGAATTAATTTTGAGTGAGTGTTGTTTTTGTGTATGGATAATTATTTGACAGGTATAAGAGTAGGGTACTCCAAATGATCGTTGGAAACCGCCAACGAGGAATGGTACAGATGGCGTTTTAGAGTGTCAACTCCTTTTGAGAAATAGGGAAAGTAAAAGGAAAGACTAGGATGAATTTTTCTTTAGTGTACCTATTGGACCTCCCTACTTAAACTTTGTTCCGTCACTTATTACCTTGCACTGTGCATTGTGGTAACAAACAAAAAAGATCCCAAACACATTTGGACATTTGTATTTTCCTCCTTTTTTAGACCAACAGAACCATCCTTGGTGACATACCTGACACAGACTTAGAGACACGCAGCATATGTTGATTATTTGGAGACGTGGAATTAGTCCTAGATCTTCAGACATGGTAATGACACACATTACCGCCCACTTACAAAATTTTCATATCTATTTATGTAGTTATTGTGAACCTTTCATTTTTCTTATGAGATATACAATTTCATTATTATAAGGGTAGGATTCAACTTGCAAGAGACTCGGGCGTATCTCGCATCGCATCTCCCGGGACGGCCTGCCTCTCTCCCGACAGGAGCAGGTCAGCTGCATCTATTTCTATGAGCTAAGATGCTTCTGTCAGGAAAGAGGCAGACTGTCCCGGGTGATGCAATGTGATATACGCCTAAGTCTCTCTCAAGTGGAATCCTACCCTAAGAAAGTGTATTTAAGGCCCTGTGCACACACTGCGTTTTTTTGCCATGGATTTGCTGCGTTTTTTGCTGCAGAAAAAGTACGGTTTTTGTTCATAACCTTCCTGCAGTCCTTCCCCATCAAAATCTATGGAAATAAAAAATGCTGTGTGCACACTGCATATTTTTTCCTAAAGGTTTTGCTGCAGAATTTCTGCTACTTTTCTGCAGCAAAAAAAGAAGTAGCATGTAACTTCTTTTCTGCAGGTACCTGCGTTTTTTGCCATAGATAATGGTAAAAAACCGCAGGGACCAACCCGCGGCAAACCGCAGAAAACCACGGTAAATTGCGTGTGCATTTTTACTACGTTTTTTGCCGCGGGTGCAGTAATTTTGCCAGAAGGTGCAGATTTTTCTTAAGAAAAATTCAATTCCCAGTGCGCACAGAACCTTAGAGCGTTTTCTGCTCTTTGACAATGTAACATATTTTTAGGCAAATTATTTTTAATAATAGCTTTTTGATCTTAAAATTATTTTTGCTATTGTGTTTCATTAAACATTTTGTACCGTGTAACTTTTACATGTTCTTCTTTTCCTGCACAATGTTGGCTGCAGAATGAGTAACTTCAGCATCCGTCACTGAGCTTATTTTTTCACTGAGAGTTTATAATTTTTATGTCTTTTTCAGACCTCCTCTTATCTATTTTAAGACAACATCAATGCTCAGCTAACGTTGATGTGACGTGACATTACAAAACATCACAGGGGAGTTCAGAAATCAATTAATAGAGTTCCAAACTTCCTGTCAGCTCACTGACAGATTCTCAGTTAACTCATTCTGCTGAAGGCAATATGTAAGGAAACAAATGGCTTGTAAAAGACAAATAATGCAAACTTTGTAGCAAAATCTAGTTGCGAAAATATTACATTTATTGTAAAACACATGTATTTATTAAAAAAAAATGTCTCTGAAGGTTTCCATATCCTAAATGAAACCTTAAATCAATTACTTAGGCAAAACCTGCTATTTCACAAATCCTATTCTCTTGCTTTAAAAGCCAATGCACTTAGAAGGATAAAACACGAGGCTGCTTTTTGCCTGCCTTCTCCTCTGTTATTACGTTCCATCACTTTTGCTCTCTTCATATTATTGTCTGATTATGGACTACTATGAAGAGTGTCTTGGTTTTTCTTTTAGTATGATATCAAATAAAAATAAAAATGCTGTGTTACATTGTCATGAAACTTAAAGAGGTTGCCCACTACTTTAACATTGATAGTCTCTCCTTCGGATAGGCCATCAATGTCTGATCGGCCAGAGTCTGATATCCACCACCCCCGCCGATCAGCTTTTCTCGATGCCGGCGACAGCAGCAGATTGCCCAAATTCTCAGTTCCGGATCTGCTTTGTCTTCTGTGACTGCACATCTACCTCCTAATGATTTAAATAGGAAGTGGATGTGCAGTACACAGCCAAGGCCACTATCAGAGGACGCGGCAGTTCCATAATGGAGTGTCTCCAACCACCTGCTACCACATTTGGGTGCCGAGATCAGCTGATTGTTGTTGGTGCAGGGTGTCAGACCTCAGCTGATCAGACATTGTTGAGCTATTCTAAGGGGCACTTTGCACACTACAACATCGCAAGCTGATGCTTGCGATGCCGAGTGCAATAGTCCCTGCCCCCGTCACAGCTGCGATATCATGGTGATAGCTGCCGTAGCGAACATTATCGCTACGGCAGCTTCACATGCACTCACCTGCCCTGCGACGTCGCTCTGGCCGGCGAACTGCCTCCTTATTAAGGGGGCAGGTCGTGCGGCGTCATAGCGACGTCACACGGCAGGCGGCCAATAGAAGCGGAGGTAAGGGGATGTTCCTCGCTCCTGCGGCTTCACACACAGCGATGTGTGCTGCCGCAGGAACGAGGGACAACATCATAACATCGGTGCTTCAAAAATTATGGAAATGATCCACGCTACACCGATGATACGATTTGGACGTTTTTGCGCTCCTTAATCGGATCAAAAAGGATTTTTTACACACTACGATATCGACTGGGACGCCGGATGTGCGTCACTTTCGATTTGACCCCACCGACATCACAGCTGCGATGTCGTAGTGTGAAAAGTGCCCCTAAGAATAGGCAATCAATGTTAACCCTCAACTGGTGAGGTGGGGTTTGCCACACCCCAGGGAAGTTTTGTTCAGCTGGCATTCATTGGAAAATGCTGGTATGAATCATCAATGTATTACATTTTCCGATACTTGTGGGTGTCAAAAATGTGTTATACTCATGTGTAATCAATCGCCAATAAGAAAACGATTAAAACAAACGTGCTCTTTGCATTTTCTGTAAAAATTAGAGATTTCTAAACACTGGGGTATAGGAAACCCCACATCACCAGTTGTGTGACAAAAATCCCACCTCACTAGTTGAGAGTTAAAGTAGTGGCCAACCTCTTTAATACATCATAGCAATACCATATAAACTTTAATACAGTTTAATACAAGTTTTCTTCTTTCTTTTGGTAATGGCATCTACATGGTAAGTACCAGTTATTAATAGGGTATAAAAATAGCAAACCGCAGTCTTCATACCTGCCACTGTGTCATCACTTCTTTAAGGCCTTGTGGGGCTTCCAGGATCCCATCTTTATGTTTAGCGTCTTGCAGGGCGTTAGCCTTAGCCTCTGATTCTGTGAGCCATGCTAGAAACTTTTCCAAATCTAAGTAAAATTGTTGCAACAGTCTTAACGCCGCTTCAAGTGCCCCATCACGGTCATTAACCCTGGAAAAGAAGAGACATTCCCAATGTCATAATATTCCTGCAATCATTTTATTGCGACATATGTTAAGAGCTATAACAAGGCGTACAGTGTGGATCATCATTACACAGTAAATGAGTGATATCTACTAAATTCTTTTTTTAATGCCATCAACATTGTGCAGTCTGTTTTACTATTTTGATAAAAATGAGGTGGTAAATGGAGACAAAACTGTCAACTAAGATTGCTAGATAAAACCAAACCTCATACAGTATTCTATTTTATTAATAATCACTACAGATGGGCACATTTGTTAAGGTAAATGGAAGTCTCATTGAATTAAAAAAGTGCTATTCTTCTTTTGCCTGCCATTTTGCTGAATTATGAAAGAATTAGAAAAAATACTCACCTCACTATTAACCTGTCCTGCCACCAGTGCCGCTTCCTGACATCTAGTCCCTCCTCCCATACATTCCAACCTCTTCTCTTCTTTCCATCATCCTCTTCAGCCTTCTTCACTGTGTGTAGGGGCATCTGGCACTGAGTAAGTCTCAGAAATCACAGTGTACGTCATGACATCACGTATGATGTAACGGGCCATGCCGTGACACTACCTACATGTGACGTTGTGATGCCATGATGTGCGCCACCACATGAGATGCCTATAACGGTGCAGATCACATTAGTGAAGATCATGTCAGACCAGCGTGCACAGATGATCAAACAACAGTCAGTAGTGGCGGTGGCAAGACAGATGAGCGGCTGGGAAAGTAGTAATTTTTTAATTTCTTTTTTAAGCATTCAGTTAATATCAGGAACATTTAATTTGAATGTGCCAAATTCAAGCAATCTTCCCCCCCAAAAAATTGCCTCTAGTTATCACTAAATTTGTCCATCTCTACTGATATCAGCTTAGCACCCCGCGTAAGATTTGAGATCTATCCAGCAGTCCTTAAAGGGAACCTGTCACCAGATTTTTCCCTATTAAACCAAAAATATCACCTTCTGCAGCTCCTGGGCTGCATTCTATGACGGTGCACCTTGTTACTGGCCCCCTTTTTCAGAGATCCAAAATAACTTTATAAACTATTACCTTTTCGTATGCAAATTAGTTTGTTTGGCCAGATGGGTGAGTTCTATTTCGCCTTCTGTCCCCCCTCCTGCCACTGTTCGCCATCCCCAAGCCTTGATTTGCATGGATGGCGATGACCCCGTCATCCTCCATGCTGATGACGAAGTCTTGCGCAGGTGCAGATAGCAGAGGCTACTATCGTGGGCCTGAGCAGAAACTATCCCTCTCGAGCGCCGGTGATGTATTTGCGCAGGCTCGAGATTATGGGCAGTGCTGTGCATGACCTCACCAGCATCATCCTAGTACCCGCCCATAATCTCGAGCCTGCGCAAATACATCACCGGCGCAAATACATCACCAGCACGCGAGAGGGATAGTTTCTGCTCAGGCCCGCGATAGTGGCCTCTGCTAACTGTGCCTGCATGAGACTTCGGCATCAGCATGGAGGATGACAGGGACATCATCATCCATGGAAATCAAGGCTGGGGGGCGGCGAACAGTGGCAGGACCGGGGACAAAAGGCAAAATAGAGCTGCCCACCTGGCCAACCAAACTAATTTGCATACGAAAAGGTAATATTTTATAAACTTGTTTTGGAGGTCTGAAAAGGGGGCCAGCAACAAAGTGCACTTTCATAGAATGCAGCCCAGGAGGTGCAGAAGGTGATATTTTTTGTTTAATAGGGAAAAATCTGGTGACAGGTTCCCTTTAATCACCTAAGCTTAATTTCATAATTCAAGCTGCATTATACTTCATGAGGTTGGTGTACTTACATTGAACATATATCTTAGAATGGTTGGGTATTCATTTTTGAAATTTTCGCTTGCCTAATATTAAAATGAGTCCAACTGAAATTAGTGCTGAACTTGCTCATTCTAGGTATAAAAGCTTTGAAAAAAGGATTATACGGTATATAGCAGTGATGGCGAACCTGTGGCCCTCCAGCTGTTACAAAACTACAATTCCCATCATGCCTGGCCATTCAAAGCAAAAGCTTTGGCTGTGAAGGCATGATGGGAATTGTAGTTTTGCAACAGCTGGAGTGCCACAGGTTCACCATCACTGGTATATAGTGATGAGCGAATATATTCGGCACTATTTGTTACTCGCACGAATATTAAGGTATTCGATATATCCGTTACTTGTCATGTATTTTGGTATTCGCCTCGTGAGTTTCAAGACCCCTAAAGGCATGTTTGTCATCTGATTTTCATCCAGTAAACATGCTGGAACTGCCTTCTAATCACATTAATGCCATAGCCATTTTTGCTGCTGGCAGTACTATGATTGGGAGGCACAGTAAAAAAAAAAAAAAAAGACAAACTGAGTTTCCCCCCGGCTGTCATACTACTTCCGGATTCTCTCATTAGAATTTGTGTTTGCCAAATGCCAGAATAATGACAGAGAATAGTTTAAGGCATTTATTACTTTCTGCAATATCAAAAGTTTACATACATTTCATTAGTATTTGGTACCATTGCCCTTAAACTGTATGACTTTCGTCAAACATTTTGGATATCCTTCCACAAGCTTCTCACAATAGTTGGTAGGAATTTGGGTCTATTGCTCCTGACAGAACAGGTGTAACTGAGCCATGTTTGTAGGTCGCCATGCTAGCACCTGCCTTTTCAGCTTTGCCCATAAATTTTCAATAGAATTGAGATCAGGGTTTTGTGATGGCCACTCCAAAACATTGACTTTGTTATCCTTTAAGCCACTGCGTAAACAGTTTAGCAGTATGCTTCAGGTCATTGCCCTTTGGAAGACCCATTTCCGCCCAAGCTTTAAGTTCCTGGCTGATGTCTTGAGATGTTGCTTCAGTATTGTTACATAAGCTTCTTTCGTCATTATGCTATCTATTTTATGAAGTATACCAGTCACTCCTTCAGCAAAACAACACCACAACATGATGCTGCCACCCCCGTATTCCACAGTTGGTGCTCCTATGCTTCAAACCTTCTCCCTTTTTCCTACAAACATAATGGTCATTATGGCCCCGAAGTTCAATTTTAGTTTTGTCAGACCGCAGGACGTGTCTCCAAAAATTAACGTCTTTGTTCCTGTGTGTATTTGCAAACATTATTCTGGCTTTATATTGTTTCTTTTCGAGTAATGGTTTATTCCTGGCAGAGTGGCCTTTCAGCCCATGTTGATGCAGTTCTCGTTTCACTGTGGATAATGACACAATATTACCAGCCTCTGCCAGCATCTTCACAAAGTCTTTGCTTTTGTTCTTGGGTTCATAAGCGCATGTCTGACCAAAGCATGTTCATCTCTGGTACACAGAACCTGTCTCCTTCCTGAGCAGTATGATGGGTGGACATTTCCATCCTGTTTGTACTTGCATATAATTGTTTGTACAAATTTAGGAGGCAGCTTCAAGGATGAACCAGACTTGTGCAAGTCCAACATTCCCTTCCTTAGATCTTGGCCTATTTCTTTTGACTTTCCCATGATGCTACACAAAGAAGCAGTGTGTTTCAGGTGTGCATTACAACATCCATAGGTGTGTCTCTAATTAACTTAGATGCTGCCAATAAACCTATCAGAAAATTTCAAAGACATGACATCATTATATGGGCTATCCCATATTGTTTAATGACATAGTTGTCTTAGTGTATGTAAACTTATGACTTTGTAGAAAGTAATAAAAATGCCTTAAAGGGAAATCTGTCACTAGGTTTTGGCAACCCATCTGAGTCATCAACACCAACAAGCTTTTTGTATATCAGTGTCAGGGAAATACAGACATTAAGATATAAATCATCAACAAGGGTGGAAGAAGCACTACATGTGCGAAACGTGCATCGGAGAGGGTGTGGGACGCGACTATTTGTAATTTCTGATCTCCTGTAGGTATATTTTGTCACTATTGTTTATTATTGGTTCTTGTTGAGCCATTATATTTTTCTCAGAACACATTTGTGTTATTAAATATCTATCATTACATTTTTCTATTTATATATATATACCATTACAATTTATTATATATACGGGGTGATAATTATGTGATTTTGTGGTGTTACCAATATAATAATAATTTGTTATATATTTTTACCCTTTTGAGGGGCTTGTTTTCCTGAGACATCCGGTCTATTTTTAATGTTTTATAATTAATAAAAGTAAATTTTTATATAAACCATTCCCTTGTTCGTGAACTCATCGGAGTACAGCATATTGTATAGACAAAAACCCTGATTCCAACGATGTGTCACTTACTGAGCTGTTTGCTGTCATTTTGATAAAATCAATGTTTGTTTTGCTGCAGATCAAGCAGTTATTACAGAGCTCATAAATATACTGGACTATCTAGCAGCAGGCCAAGTAGTCCTCTAATGATAATCTACTGCTGATTAAACAGTGATTTTATCAAAACTACACTAAGCAGCCCAATAAGTGAAACACCGCTGGAATCAGAATCTCTGCCCCTATGTTATGCTGCTCTCAGATTAGGTGGTAAAAACCTGGTGACAGATTATCTTTAAAATAGTTTCTCTCTCTCAATATTCTGGCATTTAGCAAATATAAATAATTTTGGTTCCTAATTGATCTAAAACGGGAAAGGTTTATTCTGACTTCATGTCAGATAGTGAGAAAAACATGCAGATGTGTCTTTTTAAAAGTGTATTTAAACTTCTGGTTTCAACTGTACATAAATAATAATTTATAGTTTGGTGAGTGTTCAGTAACATCTTAACAACTGTTAATGTAACTCTCATAATTGTATGTGGTGGAAAGTATTATATTAGACGTCCGTTGCATGCAAACTGTTTCTCACCACGGTCAGGTTGTTGATGAAGCAAGTTTTTCCAATCTAAAGATCAGTTGGAGGTCCAAGTGTCGGACTCCCACTGATATTAGATTTATCATCTATCAAGTGATAAATGTTTCTAATTGAAATAACCCTTTAAGGTGTCTGAGGAAAGGTAGATGAATGTGAGTGTTGGAGGGAAAATGTTTCTATCATCGAGATTCAAAACTTCACAAAAGCAATTCCCTTTAGACATATTGAAGATTTAAGAAGGTTTATTTAGACCAATACAGTTGTACATAAAAACATACTTACAGTACTCTACTAAGTCATTTTATTATGACATATTATTACAGGCTTAAATATTTACTTAAATGGGTTTCTCATACTTTATTACATATGGACCCAAGCTGTATAATTAAAATAAAATAGTCTGTAATCAACTCCTGGACTTCAGCCACTCCTTTGCACTGACTTAGGTACTCCCCGCTGGTGCCCGGACATAAAACTTATCATCTGGTGGCTTCAGCCAATCAGTGGCTTCTGATAGGCTGCAACCTTAATGTTCCATTTGAAGAGGACTTTCCAGTTTAGACAGAATAGGAAAGCTGCAGCCCATCCGTGACTGCTGACTGGCTGCAGCCACCAAAACACTGTTTATACCACAGATATTTTTTGTTCAGAAAGAATATGAAGGATTCATCCAATTGATGGCTGCTGACTGGCAAATACTGTCCCTTTACATTGTTTATGCCATCTGCATTTACTGTTTAAAAATATATGGAGGCTGCTGCCCATCATGGGGTTCTGACTGGCTGCAGCCTTCATGTGACATTGTTCATGTGAACGTTCATGTGAACGTCGAGGATATAACAGTCAGAGAAGAGCAACCTCACAGGTCTAGGAGGTTAGTCTACATTTTTTACTCCTAGTTTCCCACTCTGAGCTCACATACAATATGTTTGATCACCTGTGTCTTTGCACATGTTATTGCCATGTGACTGCAGAAAAACAAGGGACAGGGAGCTCCTATACTCACCCTGTCCTAAGGGTTACCCCTAAAGGTGGAGATACCTGAGTCCTATGCCTGGCTATTCTCCTGACAAGAGCAAATCTGTCCCTCACTCCATTCCACCCAGGGAAAGAAGGGGCAGGATTGTAATAGAAACACAGTTAAAGGCCCCCTTCACACGCACGTGTTTCCGGTATGTGTTAGGTCCGTTCCTGCACGTACTAGAGACACGGGCACACGTAGACCCATTAAAATCAATGGGTCTGCGCACACGTGCGTATTTTGCTATTGAACGTGTGTACGTGTGGAGCATACGCGTGTCCATGTGTTTCACACATAGACATGTCCACGTTTTCTCCGGCATCACGGGTGTCACACGGCCCGCATACGGACCACATGGATGTAATGTGGATGCGGTCCCATGTGACACGCGCCGTAGAAAACTCACGTGACAGAGAAAAAATAACAAATCTTTACTCACCTTCTCCTGCCCTCCTGTCTCTGCCGCTGCTGTCACTTGCTGCCGACCGCCGCTCAGTATGCTCATTTAATATTCACTTCACTGTGGCTGGAAGCAGCAGCAGTGGGAAGTCGGCAGGATCGGAGACTGAAGATCAGCACTACGGCAGCGATGCCAGGGACAAGTGAAGAGAAAGTTCTCATTCTCCGTGTGTTATCATGGATAACACATGGAGAACACACATAGTGCCATAAACACGGCTCACGGAGGGGAAAACGCACCTTTGACACGTCCATGAAACACGTGCGTGATTTTCATGGATGTGTGAAGGGGGCCTTTAGACTGACGGAAAGAAAAACTCTTACACACTGCAAACTCACAGGAAAGAACAGTAAGAAACTAAGGAGAAAAGCAAGAGCATAATGGTAGCAACAGAACAAAAACAAGAGTTAACACCACAACCGCTCAGAGCAATAAAGCATTACAACCACCAGTAAGTCTAGATCAGACCACCTCGCCAGACCAGTGTAGACAAGCTACAGATGACACTAATGGAAGTGTCCAGCCAGAATATATAGGAGGGCAGTAAATATGACTGGCTCTCCCATAGCATGTGAAAACAGGAGATAGACAAGCAGACAAGCAAATATTAACTCTTGCAAGTCTAGCTATGAACTACAAGTCTGTGGGTCAACATCAGAGTCTCCCTGCACTGATAACAGACATGAGAGAAGTTAGAAGGCAGAGTTTAAGAATCTGGAGTTTCCACAAATCCTGACTCTGCCATGACAGCTGGCAATGGTTGGATAAGCATCCTTGTGACAGTTATATTCTGTGTCTAGTTTCTTGCATATAACTATATAAATTATGCATTTCACATTGATCAGCCTAACAAATAGTATGTATTTTTACCACAGTTTATTACTTTGATTACATACAGTATATTTATTAATGAATACCAGCCTTTTAATTTCTATCTAATTTCATGTACAAACCATTTATAATCTGAGAAAACAGAAACAACATATTGCAAAAAGCTTATCTATTCAATTAAAACATAAGTACGTGTGTTCCAAATTCTTCAGCTGTCATTTTTCTATATTGATAAGCCATACATTAAAACTAGATTGCAATGCTTAATTAAAATCACGTAGCTACAATGTAAATTTGTGGATTACAAAGTGAGTTAAATGTAATTAAAACTGATTATCTAAATAATTGGATTTCAAAGCCACTAATGTCTCTTGCATTTAACAGCAGTAGAAATGACAAAATATAATCGGGACCAAATACTGTGAGCAACAGATAACATTACAGCACAATGAATTGTGACAGGCAATGCCGAGGATTACAAAATGTCTACATTTCTGCCAACTATTCCATGACCACCTTATTCATGACTGCTAATGCCTAATCCTGGAAATTTGTGGGGTTTTTTCAATTTTAAATAATGTTACATGTACATTAATTATACAAATTGAAGCATTTTACATGATTTCGATCCTATTATTTTCATCAACTTATGCACAAGACAAGTTGTGCTGAATCAAACATCTTCTTTTGACGGAGTAAAAATTGCATTGGTATCGTAATCACCAATTTCAAAACCACCTAGGAGAACCGACATAATAGAACATTAAATACAACAGCTTACAGGTTCATTTGTAACATTAAAATTACATTCATTATAATTAGGTTTACTTGATGCTTTGTCATTATATTCCAGGAATGGACCGTGGCATGTAAAAAAGATTGGGTTTAACAGGACAATTATCTCATTATTTCTACCATGAGGAAAAGAAAAACCTGAAGGTAATTGTGCAGTCTCATCTTACAAAATAGCAGGACGCTTAAATAAATTGGCCTAGGCAGTCAGATCTTTCGAAAAGGCTCTTTTGGTTTTAGTAAGCATTCTCTTAAAAGAAATGAGAATAAAACGTGTAAAGAGTTTTTGTAGGCTTTTTATTTTATACATCTAAATATATTAGTTATGTTCCATTCTAGGATTGGTGGCACGGTGGCTCAGTGGTTAGCACTGCGGTCTTGTAACGCTGGGGTCCTGGGTTCAAATCCCACCAAGGACTACATCTGCAAGGAGTTTGTATGTTCTCCCTGTATTTGTGTGGGTTTCCTCTGGGTACTCTGCTTTCCAAAGACCATACTGATATGGACCTTAGATTTTGAGCCCCGTTGGGGACAGTGTTGCTGATGTATGTAAAGTGCTATGGAATTAATAGTGCTAGTGAATAAATATTATTATATTATGCATCCACCATCTTTTCCAGGCAGATTCTTCATGAAATAGCATTCAAATTGCAAAAAAATGAACACTACAATGTCAGGATGTGTTGCTCTACAAATATTGAGTATCTATCAACTTCTTTAACAATTTCATGCCTTTCAAAGAGACCTGACCATTCTTCAAGCAGCTTCTATTTAGAAAAGCCTTACAGTTAAAAAAAAAGAAAAAAAAAAGAACACTGGTGGCATAGCCTATACAAAAACAACCATAAAGATGCCAAAGAAGACATCTAAGGAAAAAACACTGCCAGCGTTTTCTTTAAGTGTTTTCCGCTTCAATAACGTAATGAGTACACTGTGGATTAAAAGACATCATGTGCACATACCCTAATACTACTTAATTAAGTAGCCAGATTCATTCAGAGGTGTCAATAAAAACTCCTAGGAACTTTTCAATATTTAGGCCTCTATCCCCAAAACTAATTGTCTTTTTTATCAAACCCCTGGAATTAAAATCAGGCAAGAGAGACAGAGACACATGGGTTTGGCTGTGGGGGAGATTAGGACAAGGTTTTGCTATACCTTGTTTTGTATTTGAAAGGATACCGCCTTTTCACTTCTAAAAGTGATTCATGTTATTTGGGAATTTTGTATCCATTCCGGCTTGGAAATCAATTGGGATAATTCTGTGCTGCTCCCATTGTATGAGGGTATTGAATACCCTAAAGGGGTTTTGTGTCTTTTGGAGGACTCGAAATGTTTTAAATATTTAAAGATTCAAGTAGCTGGGGATATTGGTAGTATCGATGAGTGAACTTGAAACATTAAGTTCAGAGTTCTTACCAGACACAGGGTGTCCAGGGCTCGAACTTGACCACAAGCTAATAAAGTTTGTTGAAAGACTGCAGCACAGCAAATTATCAAGCTTTATTGTATGTAGAGATGCTTGTACACTGCTGTGAATAGTAAAGAAAAACAAGAAAAAATGAAGTGGGCATCTGCCAATTTTTGATAACCAGCCCATATGGGACATTGCAACATGAGATTATGCCAGAACTTCGAGGATTTTTTAAATTAATAAATTGGTGAATGAGGGAATGGGATGGAGTCTTTACTCAAATAAACTATTATTTTTACACTGTGTAACTGTGTTATTACTTGGTTAGTAATGGGGGTGCCTGATAGATACCTATCCATAACTAACCTCTGGGATTGATGCCAGCTATCAACTCACAGCTGACATCAACCCCAAAAGTATTAACCCTATTGGCACCGCACATCGATAATTGGAAAGAGATGAGAAAAGCACCAGAAATGGTGCATATAATCCATGCACCACTTCTGGGGAGGCTGCAGCCTGCTATTTTTAGGCTGGGTAGGGCTAAATAACTATGGGCTTTCTCAGCCTGATAATACTAGCCATAATAGCCCCTAGCACTCCTCTTTACCTTGGCTGGTTATCAAAAATAGAGGAGTCCCCTTACCTTTTGTTTAAACAATATTAAAAGATGACATGGGATCACCTCTATTTTTGTTACCCAGCCAAGGTAAAGCAGACAGGTGAGGGTTGCATCCAACAGCTGTCTTTTACCTGCTCTGGTTACCAAAAATAGAGGAAACAACATTTGTTGTTGTTTTTTTTAATTTATTCTCTATCCACATGTTTTCCGGGTAATTGTCCTGTGCATACCCTCATTTTGCTTTCTTTTGCATCCCCCTAGCCCTTACTACGACCATTTTGCAGCCATTCTACAGCACAGAAGTTTGGGTCTCCATTGATTTATATAGATTTTGAGATCAAGGGTCAAGTTTCAAGTTTGGGTCAAGTCTGGATCCCGTACAAAACTTTTAACCAAAGTCCGGCCAAACCCAACGAACCTGAACTTCCACAGGTCCTCTCATCTCTGGCTGTCAGATTTCCTGGATGAATAGCTTTCCTCTACTTTGTAAATTGAGACTTAAAAACTTGGTCTGGTGTAGATTGCCCCCACACCAAGACAGATAGGATAGGGCTTATCAAGATAGTTATATTATTACAACAGTTATGTTTTGTCTGCGTGTCCACTGTGAATTGGAAATAGCATGTTTAAAGCCATAGATGCTGAGAGTGAAGGAGGATTGGTCTTCCACTTATTAGAAGTTATTAATGTAGCTGGACAATTGCAGGAATTGTTTTGAGGCAAAGAATCAACCTTCTTGGAAAGTAAAAAGGAAGAAAAGAAAAGAGAGAAAAGAAAATAGGAAAAAAAGATGACAAATAGAACTGTTGGGCCCCAAAACAAAACTTTTCTTATGTGACATCCTGTCATTGTTCTTGAACCCATTTCGGGATACATACGATTTTTTATCACTTTTATTGCATTTTTCAAGAGAAGTGCAGTGAATGACAAACAGTAACACTGAGAGGCACTATGATTTTATTTTCTCTTCATGGCATTCAATGTAATTTAGATTTTCACAAAACTAATTTTTACGAAGACAAAAATACTACATATGTTTGCTTTTATAAATTTAATGTGCTTTTAAACTGGGAAACGGTTGCTATGAAGTTTGATTTTTTTTACATTTAATTTTTTTTAATTTTCATATATATATTTTATCATTGTCGCTTATTCTATACACTGCAATATGGTTATATTTTAGTATATAGTTTATATGATGGTCTCCCGAAAATCACAGCCTCCAGCTCTGCATCACAGGAATACCAAGATGGCAGCTAGACGGGTCCTTATCAGGCTCCTAGTTGCCGTGGTAACCTATTGGCACTACAATCAGGATGCAAGCATCAGTATTAACTTTATTATGTGGCTTAGCACAATTATGGCTAAACAAAATTTTTGTAGTTTTATTTTTGTTTAATTAGTCATATGGAACAAAAACTGTGAAAAAAACATTCTTGTGTTGCCATATTCTCAGAGTCATTTTCCAGCAATGGAGTGGTATGAGGTCTTACAGAGGTGTTATTACAACAGATAGCGGTGGTAATTGCACCAGGCCCAGAAGCCTGACAATTCCTAAAAATTCCCTTTGGCATAAAGAAAAGACCAATACTAATTAATAATTGGGAGACCCATTGAAGCTTTTGCATTGGGGCCCATGAGCTTTAACGTATGCCACTGAGTGCTTACTATTGGGATATGAAGATCGAGTTGGCTTTTTTTGCATTCTCTTAATATTTATAGTATTGGTCAATATGTTTTCAATGATTGTCATTGATACATGATTCAATACAATGAAGTTTTCCACAAGAAACTTTACAATAAAATCTTCTTGCATCATATTCTAAGAGCATTCATTTTTCAGAGTATCAAAAGCTCTATGAAGACTTGTTTTTGTGGATATTATTTTATTTATGTGAGGCAAGATAAACAAAAGTGACAATTTTGTCATAAACGTTTTTTGCACCGTTCACCAAGAAGAATAAATAATGATGTATTTTTATTGAACTCATCCTTATGAAGGCTGTAATACTAAATTTGTGTTTGTGGGGTGATTGTTTTTAAACTACTTTTTTATTCCGAAGAAAATTCTTTTTATTTCTTTAACTTTTTTACATACTTAAAAATGTTTTGATTTTATTTTTATAATATTTGCTTTAATTTAACATGAGATTCCCTTGATTACATTGACTGTACTGTGCACTACTTACAGTGGCGTGTAAACGTTTGGGCACCACTGGTTAAAATTACTGTTATTGTTAACAATTAAGCAAGATGAAAATGATATGATCTCTAAAAGGCATAAAGTTAAAGATTACACATTTCTTTTGTATTTTAGGCCCCCCCAATTTTTTTTTCCTAATTTACATTTTTAAATTAATAAGAAAGGAAAATTGGCAGATGTAAAAGATTGGGCAGCCTGTATGGTTAGTACCTAGTTGTGCCCTTTGGCATGTTTCACAGCTTGTAAACGCTTTTTGTAGCCAAACAAGAGTTTTTCAATTCTTGTTTGAGGGATTTTCATCCTTTTTCCTTGGAAAAGTCTTCCAGTTCTGAGAGAATCCTGGCTCGTCTTGCATGATCCCTTGAAGTCTAGCCACAGATTTTCAATGAAGTTCAGATCAGGGGACTGTGAGGGCCATTGTAAAACCTTCAGGTTGCACCTTTCAAGGTAGTCTATTGTGGATTTTGATGTGTATTTAGGATCATTGTTAGTGATGGGCGGACTCGCAGATAACCGATGTCCAACAGTATTTTAAAAAAAACAAAAAAACAGATTCCTGGAATTGATCCTGGATATCTGACCAGACACTGGTCCCTATATAAGTCTATAAATTTTGTGACACAGCTATGGTGTCAATATGCTCACTGTACCCCAAGATTAATTCACTGAAGAGTACAGTTTGTAAAATTGGGTCAATTAATGGGGGTTCTTCTTTCCTGGCATGTCATAGCACCCATAAAACCCCTCCATGAAAATCTGAACTCTAGAATGGCGGTATTTCCCTCCTGAGCTTTGCACAGTGCATAAAAAGTAGTTTTTGACCAAATATGGGGTATTGGTGAACTCAAGAGAAATTGTGTAACAAATTGTATGGTCCATTTTTTCCTGATACCCTTTTTGAAAATCAGAACTTTGGGGCCAAAACAATATTTTAGAGGAAAAAAATTGTAATTTCTTTATATTCACAGCCCAATGTTATACAATTCCATGAATCACTTGAGAGTTAAAATTGATCCCTACACCCCTAGATGAATTCCTTGAAAAGTATAGTTTCCAGAATTGATTCACTTGTGGGGGTTTCTGCTGTTTTGGCATGTCAGGGGATCTACAAATGTGGCATGGCATCTGCAATCTGTTCCAGCCAAAACAGCGATCATTCCCTTCTGAGCCCTGCTGTGTGCCCAAACAATAGTTTTCCACTATATACGATATATATCTGTATTCAGGAAAAATGGCACATCAAATTATGTGGTACACTTTCACTTTTGGGTATTTCCTGTCATATTGGATTAGTATGAACAGAGTGTCATTATGACATTTTCCTATAATGTTTATGCTATATTCATATTTACTCAATATATCAGTGTTCCCCAACTCCAGTCTTTAAGAGCCACCAACAGTCCTTAGTATTGCACAGGTGATAATTTAATCACTTGCACAGGTGATGATTCTAGCCCCTGTGCAGTTCTAAGGAAATTCTGAAAACGTGCACTGATGTTGGCTCTTGAGGATTGTAGTTGGGTAACACTGCACTATATTAATGTGAATTTTAGTTTGAAATATTTAATTACTTATCATTTTCCCTTAGGCATGTTAAAGTGGTTCTCTGAGAAATGTGTTAAAATAAATTACTTTTAAATATTAAACATTTTTCTGAATATCTTTTTTTAGCAAAAAGGTATGCTTTATATAGTGTACTCCATCAGCATTTTATAAATGGCAACTAGCATCTATATCAGTGTGCAACCCATCTTACATTCATAAAACACACAGTAGGATGGGGCTGTGTGAAGAGCAGCTGCTTGTGACAAACATCCTCCCTGCACTGCACTAAAACTGTCAGGCTGACTGAGATGAATGTTCAGTCTCAATCAGCTAAACAAGGTGTTTATCTTATCCTTTAGTCCATTCAACTCGGTGTTCTATCAGGTTACTTATCAGAGGAATGTGAGTTCACGATGCCTGACAGGTGCCGAACCTGATGTCTGTCTCGAGCTTATGTTCTTCTTACTGATCATCCTACAGCGTGTCCTCTTTAAATTCTTGACAAAGTGCACTAAATAAAACATACCTTTCTGCTAAATAAAGGTATTTAGATTTTTTTATAATATTTAAATTAGCATTATTCTTTTTATTTATTTTGTTCTATTTCTCGGAGATCCCCTTTAAGTAATGTTACCTTGGTGTACGGCATATGCCCATTTATTATATTTTATGCAATAATATATAATACACATAGAATGCAAAACTAATTTTAATGTCTTTGGAACCTGGAGTAGTGACAAGACTAACTTTTGTGTCATAATATTCCAAAGAGATACTGGATAGGAAACAACTAAAAAAATATGCCTAAGATTCATCTGTTTACTGAGGCATTTTATTAATGCACATCCATTTGTCAAGTACGCCATGCCTGTCTTCCACCATTCAGCCTGTTCATATTATATTTTTATCTCTTGCTTCAGTTTCCTTTATCATTTTAATCCTTTGCTCTCTTGTGTAATTGTGAAGAGCTTTGAGTCACATCAGCAGAAAAGTATTTCATATGTTATTATTTTTAGGCTTCACACATTGAGAAGCTGTTGCCATTTATCTTGTTTTTTTAAAATCATGTTTGCATGGGATTCTAAATCTTGTTTTAAGCCTGATGGGCTTAGAGGCGCTTCACCTCTTCGTGAGCATACAAACAATTTATGTTGGTCAAAAATAGCCATAGAGGACACTTATGTTACAGTTTGTATAGAAATATGGATTTGCTATGTTTTATGGTTTATATATTAGACTAGCTGTAGTACCCAGCATTGTCCGGGATAGTAACTGTCACTGTCTCTATTCCAGTCTCTGTCTGTGTGTCGATGTCTGTCTGTCTTCCTGTCTGTGTCTTACCTTGTCTGTCTGTGTCTATGTCTCTGTCTGTTTCTATGTCTGTCTGTCTTTGTATTAGTCTGTCTCTATCTATGTGTCTCTGTGTCTGTCTGTTTCTCTATCTCTGTGTCTGTCTGTTTCTCTATCTCTGTGTCTGTGTCTGTCGCTCTCTATCTCTGTGTCTGTCTCTATGCCTGTGTCTGTCTGTCTCTTTCCCCGTCTGTCTCTTTCTCTGTCTCTCTCTTGCCCAGTCTGTCTCTTTCCCAGTCTGTCTCTTGCCTAGTCTGTCTTTTTCCCTATCTGTCTATTTCCTGGTCTGTCTCTTTCCAGGTCTGTCTCTTTCCAGGTCTGTCTCTTTCCTCATCTGTCTCTTTCCCCGTCTGTCTCTTTCCAGGTCTGCCTTTCCCCATGTGTCTCTTTCCTCGTCTGTCTCTTTCCCCATCTGTCTCTTTCAAGGTCTGTCTCTTTCAAGGTCTGCGTGTCTCTGTCTGTCTCTTTCTTTGTCTGTCTGTCTCTATCTCTCGATTTCTTTCTCCATCTGTCTCTTTCTAGGTCTGTCTCTTTCCCAGGTCTATCTCTTTCCCCATCTGTTTCCCCATCTCTTTTCCTGTCTCTTTCCCTGTCTGTCTTTGTCCATCTTTTTAAAAATACTAAAAACTGCAGCACCTAAAGTCACTGACCGCCTGTGTAAACACACAAACTGGCAGTATTGGGATACCCATCCAGTATCAAGGGGTCACTTGGTTTCACATATCATGCAGAAGACAGGAATGACAGCGTGCACTTGAGTGAAAAAAATCTTCCTACTTTTTATTCCATCAAAGTGCAAAAACAGTGCAACGTTTCGACATAGAATGTCTTTGCTAAGCATGTCCATCTTTTTGTCTGTGTCTTTTGCTATCTGTCCCTTTCTCTGTCTGCCTGTCTGTCTCTTTCCTTGTATGTCTCTATTTCTGTGTCTTTCCCCATCTGTCTTTGTCTGTCTCTCTGTCTGTCTCTTTCCCCTGTCTGCCTGTCTCTGTCTCTGTCTGTCTCTTTCCTCATCTGTCTCTTTCCCAGTCTGTCTCTTTCCCCATGTGTCTCTTTCCCCGTCTGTCTCTATCTCTCTGCCTCTTTCCCTGTCTGCCTTTGTCTGTCTCTCTCTCTTTATCTGTCTCACCACTGACATCTTATTACCTCACACGTAAGCTTCTTATACTAAGAATGTCCTTTCTTCCTATAGCAACCAATCACAGCTCCTATTAATGACCTGTAGTTCCAGGCTCCATTGACTTTAATAGAGTCAGGATTTTTGGAGAGTAACTGTAAAGTGCGGGGTTAAATTTTCCTATCAAAACATAGTCTACAACAAAACGAGTCTGCCAACACGAAATTCAGGAACGTTGAATTTAAGTTGGATTTGTTGTAGAGCCACCTGCTCATTTCTAATATGTACTGTGTATATAAATCAATATGTATATAAATATTGCATATATACTATATACTATACGTATGTGTGTATATATTTATACACTGGAAATCAACATAAGAGAACAACACAGAATTTCCTAAATGTTAAGGTCATTGTGTAGTCCTATGTGATTATATCCTAACATGAGTAAACTAGCAGTATTTTAAGCTTATTTCATAAATTGAATTTATTCCAAAGCACATAATAAAAATGTAAATGAGTTAAATGTAAAAGAACACTGATCAAAATTAGAGAACACTTGCAAGTTATTGATGTTAATCTGGTAACTGGTGCTAATTTCATTAATTATCTGACAAACCCTATTTAACTGTCAATGTAACTTTCCAGTTTGCATGGACATTGCAAAACTGGTGTGCCATTCCAAACTGACTGAAACCCTTTGGCAGCAGGTTGTCCAGATACAGGCCAAAGGGGTGACTCTATCAGCCATATCAAGGGAAGTCAGTTGTTCCATGTCTGTGATTTCTAGTATATTGCTTCTTTACATCACAAACTCTTTCAAGTCCTCCAAGAAGGCTGGTCACCCTCGAAAGACAAATGCAAGAGAGGACAGGGTAACGCAGAGAATCTCCATGGGGCATTGTTTCAATACTGCAGCTAGAATTGCTTGGCAGTTCAGCACTGAACAGCGTAAGGATTTGTCTCATCATACAGTGTCACAACGTTTAAGAGCATTTGGCCTGAAAGCACACTCTGCAAGGACCAGACCTCAAATTAGCAGAAAGAATCAAAAGGAGCATGTTGTGTGGACAAAGGAGAAGTGGTCCACAGTTAATTTTAGTGATTATGTCCGTTGACAAACTGGGGAATGACTAAACCCAAAGTGTGTTAAGAAGTCAGTGAAAGGTAGTGGAGGAAGTGTCATGGTTTGGGGAATGTTTTCTGCAGCAAGAGTTGGACCTCTCATATGGCAAATAGAGAGAAGAGTGAATGCAATTGTGTATCAGAACCTTCTTCAACAATATGTGGTTCCTTACTTGCGTTCATCACTCAATCAGCCAGCAAATTTCATGCAGGACAATGCCCCCTGCCACACAGAAAACGGATAAAGTAGTTCCTTTAAACAGAAAACAGTGAAACAATGACATGGCCAGCCCAGAGTCCTGATCTAAAGCCAATAGAAAACTTCTGGAAAATCCTTGGTGACAAAGTTATGGCCAAGAAACCCACAACAGTCAAGAACTGTGGAAGAGACTGGAAGAAGAGTGGACCAGCAACACACTAGAGCAGTGTGAGAGACTAGAGATGTCCTGTGGCCGCAGATGTGCTGAAGTCATTCAAAGCAAAGGCCCGTACACTTCCTACTGATTGGTGACTGTTGTTACCTTCAAAAAATGTAGTAATCTTTCTCTGTGCTACAGTCATTGTTGTTCTCTAATTAAGATCATCATGATTTGGGCAAAAAAAAAGTTTTATGTTGATAAACTTTGGATCTTTTGTAAAACACTGTTCTAATGGCATGGTGTACTCTTACATATATGTATGTATATATTTATATATATATATATATATATATATATATATATATATATATATATATATATATATATACATATACATACACACATATACAATACAGACCAAAAGTTTGGACACACCTTTTCATTCAAAGAGTTTTCTTTATTTTTATGACTCTGAAAATTGTAGATTCACATTGAAGACATCAAAACTATGAATTAACACATGTGGGATGAAATACTTAACACAAAAGTGTAAAACAACTGATAATATGTCATATATTCTAGGTTCTTCAAAGTAGACACCTTTTGCTTTGATTACTGCTTTGCACACTCTTGGCATTCTCTTGATGAGCTTCAAGAGGTAGTAACCGGAAATAGTTTTCACTTCGCAGGTGTGCCCTGTCAGGTTTAATAAGTGGGATTTCTTGCCTTATAAATGGGGAACCAGGCATGTAGAGTCCATCCGTTCACCTTTTTTGCATCGCACAAAGACGCGGTGGTTGGATTCAAATATCTCAAATTTGGACTCATCAGACCAAAGCACAGATTTCCACTGGTCTAATGTCCATTCCTTGTGTTCTTTAGCCCAAACAAGTCTCTTCTGCTTGTTGCCTGTCCTTAGCAGTGGTTTCTTAGCAGCTATTTTACCATGAAGGCTTGCTGCACAAAGTGTCCTCTTAACAGTTGTTTTAGCTATGTGTCTGCTGCTATAACTCTGTGTGGCATTGACCTGGTCTCTAATCTGAGCTGCTGTTAACCTGCGATTTCTATGGCTGGTGAGTCGGATAAACTTATCCTCCGCAGCAGAGGTGACTCTTGGTCTTCCTTTCCTGGGGCGGTCTTCATGTGAGCCAGTTTCTTTGTAGCGTTTGATGGTTTATGCCACTGCACTTGGGGACACTTTCAAAGTTTTCCCAATTTTTCGGACTGACTGACCTTCATTTCTTAAAGTAATGCTGGCCACTAGTTTTTCTTTACTTAGCTGCTTTTTTCTTGCCATAATACAAATTCTAAGGGGGGCTTTACACGTTGCGACATTGCTTCCAAAATATTGTCGGGGTCACGTCGTTAGTGATGCATATCCGGCGCCGGTAGCGACATCGCAACGTGTAAATCCTAGGTGTAGTGCAGTGACAAATGATTGCAAAAGTGTAGAAAATCCATGATTTCTGTGTAGAGTCGTTCATTTCCATAATGTCGGGCCGCAGGTATGATGTTGTTTGTCATTCCTGCAGCTCCACACATCGCGCTGTGTAAACCCGCAGGAGCGACAAACATCTCCTTACCTGCATCCCAACGACAATGCGGAAGGAAGGAGGTGGGCGGGATGTTATGTCACTCTCATCTGCGCCCCTCCGCTTCTATTGGCCGGTCGATTAGTGACGTCGCGATGACATCGCTGTGACGCCGATCGCACCTCCCCCTTGAAGGAGGGATAGTTCGGCAGTCACAGCGACGTCGCCGAGCAGGTATGTGCGGGTGAAGCTGCCGTAGCGATAATGTTCGCTACGGCAGCAATCACCACATATCGCATGTGCGACGGGGGTGAGTGCTATCGCGCTGGACATCGCTAGCAACTGCTAGCGATGTTGCAACGTGTAAAGCCCGCCTAACAGTCTATTCAGTAGGACTATCAGCTGTGTATCCACCAGACTTCTGCACAACACAACTGATGGTCCCAACCCCATTTATAAGGCAAGAAATCCCACTTATTAAACCTGACAGGGCACACCTGTGAAGTGAAAACCATTTCCGGTGACTACCTCTTGAAGCTCATCAAGAGAATGCCTAGTGACTACTTTGAAGAACCTAGAATATAAGACATATTTTCAGTTGTTTCACATGTTTTTGTTAAGTATTTCATTCCACATGTGTTAATTCATAGTTTTGATGCCTTCAATGTGAATCTACAATTTTCAGAGTCATGAAAATAAAGAAAACTATTTGAATGAGAAGGTGTGTCCAAACTTTTGGTCTGTTCTGTGTGTGTATATATATATATATATATATATATATATATATATATATATATTATACTGTATATAACAGATGAGTGTTATGTTCAATTACTTTTGATCAAACTGATAAATGTAGTATTTAATAGTGGAAAGACCTGCACCTATTTATAGTAAAATTCTTAAAATTCCTCATATGGGTGGAAATATCATTGTTACAGAGTTCATTAGGCTATGTTCGCATAGGGTGTTTTTGGTTTGTTTTTTTTTTGCAGGCTTTTGTCATTGATTTTTGGCAAATACATGCTAATAAAAAGCTTTTAACCAGAAAAACCTATGAGATACTAGAAATCTTATGCACACAGCCACACATTTGCTTTTTTTTCCCCTGAAATGGCAAAAGGCAGCGTTTTTGCTGTGTTTTTGAAATAAGCAGCATGTAAATTTTTTCAATGTTTGTGCTGCATTTTTTACCATTGAAAAAAAGCAGCTGAATTTTTGCTGTTTTTAGCAGGTTTTTTTAGTGAATGAAATTACCTTTATTTAAACAAGTATGGCAGACAAGTGACACACCAAATATGCAGCCAAAAAACAGCAAAAAGGCAGCAAAAAACTTTTCTTCTTTGCTGACAAGTTTTGCTGATGAAAAAAACAGCAAAAACGCACTGTATGAATATAATCTTAGGTATGTTTTACATCACTAACTTCTCTACTGGAAAATATTTACTTTTATTATTAGGAAGATAAGGAGAAAAAAAGACTCAGTACTAATTGTTCTTGAATCATATGTGGAGAGTGACATGATGTAGTTCTATATGTGCATACTAGTGATGGGCAGAATCGCAGATACCCGATATTGGTGGATCCAACAGTATAAAACTAAACAAAACACGACTCAGGGCCGGAATTGATCCCGGATATCTGGCCAGACGTCGGTCCCCATCTAAAGGGGGTGTCACACGCAGCGATATCGCTAGCGATATTGCTGGTGAAAGCACCCGCCCCCGTCGTTTGTGTGTCACTAGCAAATCGCTGCCAGTGGTGCACAATATCGTTCAGAGCCATCACACGGGACTTACCTGCCTAGCGATGTCGCTGTTGCCGGTGAACCGCCTCCTTTCTAAGGGGGCGGTTCGTGCGGCTTCACAGCGGCGTCACTAAGTGGCTATCCAATAGAAGCAGAAGGGTGGAGATGAGTGGGACGTAACATCCCGCCCACCTCTTTCCTTCCTCATTGCCGGCGGCCGCAGGTAAGCTGCAGTTTGTCATTCCCGAGGTGTCACACGTAGCGATGTGTGCTGCCTTGGGAACGATGAACAACCTGCGTGCTCAACAATCAACTATTTTTTAAAAAGGAATGACGTGTCAACGATGGACGATTTGGTGAGAATTTTCCATTGTTAGCAGTCGTTCGTGCTTGTCATACTCAACGAAGTCACTAACGATGCCGGATGTGCGTCACGGAATCCGTGACCCCGGCAATATATCGTTAGATACGTCGCTGCGTGTGACGGGGCATTAAGTCTATGGGGCCCCCAATCAGGAGCTTAAAAATGGTGATAGAAAGGATAGGTTATTGGATCAATTGCTTTAATCTTAACAGTCTCAGCACGGCTGTACACTGCTTCTAGGCCGCTCACTCTTCTTCCGTGGCTTAGGGGCAGCTGTGAGCTGTTATTAACCCTTTATTACTCCAATTACCAATGCACCTGAGTAATTGAGATGAGCAGGGTAAAGTTCCGGGATTGTTGCATTGTAGGCTGCTATTTTTAAGCTGGGAGGCCCAATAACCATGGGCCTCCCCAGCTTGAGAATACCGGCTCCCAGATGTTGGCTTTATCATGGTTGGGTATCAAAATTGGGTGGACTGCACTGCGTTTTTTAAATTATTTATTAAATAATTAAAAAAGCCACATGTAGTCCCTCTTATTTTGATACACAGCCAAGATAAGCGCACAGCTGGGGGCTGCAGCCTGTAGCCATAAACTTTATCTGTGCTGAGTATCATAATACGTGGGGACTATACACCATTTTTTTCAATGTATTTATTTTTACATCAATCTAGACACACACGCAGCCCCCTCTGATTGGTTGCAGTCAGACACAACGTTACACAGGCTGAAGGCGCTGTCTGACTGCAACCAATCAGAGACTCCAGGACTGCCAGTGAGCGGGGGAAGCTGTGCATATGCATGAAGATAATTAGTGGCCTCGGAAGTAGAGTGAGCACCCTGGAAGCAGAGTTACATCTGCGTGGATACCGGTAAGTATAAAGCGTGTGCTTTATTCTTATTTTCTTTTTTCTTTGATTTTTTTTTTATTACCCTGGTGGCCAGACCCGGAATTTTACCTGGAGTTCCCTGAGAACTGTAGGCCTGAGGTTGGTGCTCAGATTCTTTTACCTCCTGGTCCACCCATCACTAGTGCCTGCATAAAAATGCCTGACACTATACATCATTCCAGTTACTATACTGGGATGGTTAGCTACTATATCTTCCATTTATGTTATTGAGAACAATATTGTGTTACTCCACCAAGCTGACCAAACATATCAAACATCCTTGTAAGATGTAATGTGATAAGGCTAAAGCTTTGCTGCACTAATATTTTCTCTCGTATCTCCCCACATCGGTCCATATAGTTTGCTCAGTGAACTGCAGGAATGTTAACCTGACGCTGTCTTTCCACCGAAACAATAATACTGCTAAACTACTCACTTGAACCAGTTATAAAAAGTCTTAAGTATAAAGTTGACTGAGTTAGCTAACATCAGAATTGCGAGAATACTGTGACTGAATAACTGCAGTTTATTTTCTACCTGTGACTGACCATTTTAGCTCCACGGATTCTGAAACAGCAGCAACAAAAGGGTAAAAATGAATTTTCTGCTTAGGCTAAGAGAAGAAAAAAGCCCACTTTTGCTTGCTAGCTCCTCTTTTAATCTCTATCACGAAGCTAATAGATTTTATGAGTGGCTCAACTTCCTCCAAGGAAAAGAAGACATTTATCTGTCTCTTCCAGCTCTACCTGAGATTCCAAATAATCTACAAATGAATTGGATCAGCTTTCTGGAAAAATTGAGAAGTTCAGTTCCCTTCACCCAGAAGATTTTGAACACTGTTAAGAATCTTGAACCAGTACCTGCGCCACCTGTGGGGTTTACTGTATCAAAATTATTTACAATATGTAACCACTTGTGAATGTTAAGGCTATGTTTACATGTTGCATTTTTTCTGCGTTTTTTCAATGCATTTTTTGTAATGCAAAAGCTTTGGGATTTCAGAAATCTTATGTACACACTTGTTTTTCTTCTGTGACTGATTTTGATGTTTGTATTTTATTTCTTTTCACTTACAGGATTAGTAATGGGGGTGTCTCATTACTAATCCATGGATTGTTGGCAGCTGTCATTTTTTGACAAATCATTGCTGTCATTAACCCCTGATATTACTACTATTGCCACCACACCAAGGCAATTGGGATGAGTAGGGTAAAGCGCCAGGTTTAACACATCTAATGTGATGTACCAATTCTGGGCAGCTGCAGGCTGGTATTTTTAGGCTGAGGGGCAAATATCCATGGATCCTTCCATCCTAATAATACAAGCCCCCACCTTTTTGCTTTACCTGGTTATCAAAAATGGTGGGGATCCTGAACCTTTTTTTCCCCACTATTTTGACATCCAGTCACAGTAAAGCTCACAGGTGGGAGCTGCAGCCTGTAGCTGTTGTTTTACCCATGCTAGCTATCAAAATATGATGGGAACCCATGTCATTTTTTAAAATTTTACACTACCATATAGCATACTGACTGCAACCAATCACAGATGCATACACAGGGTGGGAGGCGTGTATAGCAGTCAGCAACAAATCACAGACACTGGCACAGATGGTGGGAGGGGGAAGCAGTAAATATTGATGAACCTTGGAAAAGTCTGACTGCAATGTGATCCTCTGGGAAACACAGTATGTATAACTATCCTGCTCCTACTACTACTTAACTTCCTTTTGTAGGCCACATCAGTTTTTTTACAGTGATTTCCCTGGCCAATACTTGACATGGCTGTGATAGCTCCAGAAGTGCCCACAACCTAAATGCTTGCTAATTGGCTGCTCTGCAACCTTTCTGAAAGCTTTATTTGGGTGACAAACCCGAACAGGAACAGGACGTACAGTAAAAAGTCTGTGTTTGGGGTTCATGACCAGTTCGGACCCCGAATGTTACAATTTGGGTTCACTCATCCCTAATTTTGAGTCTTAACACAATTAAAGTTAATATCACACTTACTGGGTGCCCATACATAGACAAATATAGCAACTTCTTTTTTAAAGATGGTAATCTTATATCATTTTTCTCAAGATATACGGAACCAAAAGGAAATGTAAGGAAGCACATAACTTTAATAAATTAACTTAAAGCTTCTATAACTGGATGAAATAAAATTTATCCTGCAAACTGTACTTATTTTTTCATTGCATTTGAAGTGGCACATTGCCTGGTTCTCATTAATTCCTCTTGTACTTCACTAACATAACAAATCATCCATTCTAGAGTAGATATCTTATGCCTAAAGAAAATTTGTGCACCAAATATTAGTGCAGCCAAATTGCTTAGCTTGGTGGCTTCATATCAGTCTCACCAAGGGCTAAAGGCTACTTTACACACAGCTACATCGATAGCGATGTCGCTGGTGAAAGCACCCGCCCCCGTCGGTTGTGCGTCACGGGCAAATCGCTGCCCGTGGCACACAACATCGTTAGTCCCCGTCACACTATACTTACCTGCCTTGCGACATCGCTGTGGCCGGCAAACCGCCTCCTTTCTAAGGGGGTGGTTCATGCGGCGTCACAGCGACGTCACACGGCAGCCGTCCAATAGAAGCGGAGGGGCGGAGAGCAGCCGAAAGAGAGTGACGCCCACCTCGTTGCTGGAGGTGGCAGGTAAGCTGTTATTTGACGTTCCTGGGGTGTCAAACGTAGCGATGTGTGCAGCCTCAGGAATGACGAACAACCTGCGTCCTGCACCAGCAGCGATATTTGGGGTTAGAATGACGTGTCAACGATCAACGATTAGGTGAGTAATTTTGATCGTTAGCGGTCGTTCGTGAGTTTCACACGCAACGATGTCGCTAACGAGGCCGGATGTGCATCACGAATTTCGTGACCCCAACGACAACTCGTTAGCGATGTTGTTGCATGTAGAGCCCCCTTAAGTCTAGTTTGTTTGCTGTATCAGGTCAAACTTTAAAAGTCGCACCCACCCTCATCCCAAAAAAATCTATTCAACAAGAATAAACCATACATACTTATTAGCATGGAAAACATGATATATAAGTGTATACCCATATCCATCATTGAATAAACCATACAACCCAATATATATCAGCAGTGAATAAACCATATACGTAAGTACTATTTATTTGTATTCAATGCTTATATAGCACTATCATATTTCGCAGTGTTTTACAGTCATCATCATCATGTGCCCATTGGGTCTCGCAATCTAAATTCCCTATCTGTATGGTCTTTGGAACGTGGGAGGAAACCTATGCAAACACAAGGAGAGCATACATACTCCGGGCAGATGTCTTTGGTGATAGTTGAACCCAGGACACTAGTGCTGCAAAGCAACAGTGCTAACCATTGAGCCAGTATATACCCCAATACAGAAATTAACGAGATTGTGCCATGACATGCTTTGATAGAAGCGCCTACAAAGGTATACATAGTCGCAGAAAATAGAGAAGAGAAAAAAGAGTGGATAACTTGAATAAATAATGCCTTTTTATGTGTTTTCTTTTTTTACTTGTGCCCCCTTCACATCATACTAAACAGGTGAGATTGTGGCGGAATTAAAAGCAGGCCCATGTAACCGCAGCTGCCTCTTCTTCATTGGCTCAGCTGTCGCACCACTGCCTTCATAGCTTCCTTTCCCACTCCTGTTGTCAAATAGCCCCCTACTACATTCCTGCATGATAGGAATCCTTTTTCTGCTAAAATTGATATGTGCTCCTTATTTTCCCTTAATAAAAACTGTGTTTCTCTCTATGAGTCAGCACAAATGCATAGACCAGTATAGGTCACCATACAAGGCTCTCAGAATATTGTGTAATTAGCGTGGAGAGATACTAATAAAATTAACCTTTAATATGTCCTTTAAAAGCTACCATAGGGTGCCAAGATAAAAATGGAAACAAAAAACACACAGGCAAGCTAGTATAAAAAAATTACCTTGCATTGTTTAAATGCAACTATCAACTAATTACTGTAATGTAGAGTTATATGCAAATAGGCAAAGATCTCCTTATAAAAAAGACTACTGTCACACATTATGCATAAACCGTTTTTGTGTGGGAAAGAACATGGCTGTTAAATTTGGTAGCTCTCACCCACTGTCACGGGTGTGTCACTGGTGACAGACAGTACTGTGGTGTCCAACATTAGAAAGTCACAGCGTTTGGCTGCTAAAAAAAGCTCCCGGACCTGCTACCATTCCTGCTTAGTTTTCATCCCTTGCCCTCTAGGACCCAGCGGTGTTTGTTTAGCCTGTCAGCTGCTGTTCATCACTACTTTCCAGGTCTATATATACCTTCACTTCCTATTACTCGGTGCTGGTAATATTTGATATGTGAAGCCCCTCCAGTGTAGTGTCGGTGCATTACCTTCAGGGACTCCACTCGGCTGGATCTTGTCACAGGTAGGAGATCTTCTTCTTGTCGTGACGCCACTCTCAGTATTGCGGCCAGTAGGGACCGCCACTGCAGGTTGAGGGTCGCCTGGGGCTGATGGTGTGTGCAGTCAGTTGGAATAGCCTCCTGAGAGTGAGGCAAGCCCCAGGGCCCTGTGTAGGTGCGTAGAACCACAAGGCGCAGAATAACTCCACACAGGCAGAATGTCTTTCAGGGTTTTTACTCACTTCAGGTGGCAGGGTGAGTAACCCGGGCGTAGCTGGGATGAACCAGGCGGGAACCAGGTATCCTTCAGGCTGACTTCTGATGGTGACTACCAACTCGCCTTCCTTAGCCCTTGGTGGTTTGGGGTGACCCCGACTTTTAGTCCCTATGGGGGTCACCCAGGGAAGTTGCTGAAGCCTCACTCCCCTTCGTTTGCCGTTTGCTTGTGGCCTGGACCAGCTCACTCCAGCTGCTTGCCTCCTGTGAGCTATGGGCCCTAACTGTGGCTACGTGGCTGCGGCTTTTGTGGTGTTGTGGTGTGGGCTTTGAGGGCCCCACACCGGCAGGTTTAGCAAGGAAAGGTGGATCTATCCCCGCTCCGGGATCTGCCGCCCGTTTGGGCCTGGTTCTCCCTAGCAGTCTCCTTACTTCCCACTCTGTGCTCTCTCTCTAGCTGGAGATGGGTTTCGGGTAGCACTCCTAGGTGACCGTTCTCCCCCGTCGGTAGCCACTGCGCGGACGCTGTCAGACTGCAACAGCCCAGGGGAAGGGGTCAGCTCTCCTCGGAGCTCCCTGGACTCTGCTCTGAACCGGCTCACATCTGGGACCTTCACTGCTGCTCCTGTCAGAGCTTCACTTTCCTGCTCCTCACTCCTCCACACTCTGCTGCAGACTCTAGACTGTCTACTCCTCCTTCTCTTTTCCCTTTTGTGCCTGCCTACGCCACCTAGCAACTAGATTCTCTTACCACACCCCTTGAGAGGAGATGGAGGCTTTTGGCCCCCTCCACTATTCCAGTGAAGGTCAAGGCTTTTCCCCCTCCTGGGATCCCCAGGGGTCCTCTCATGGGTACATGTGTGAGACCTGATCACTATGCGCCTGTGTTCCACACCCCAGTCAGCCTTCTGGATTACCTGTATTGTACTGTCCCCAGCATGGGTGCAGTACTCAGTGGTGCCTGACCAGGTCAGGGGCGCCACATTCCCCCTTAGTTATCACCAACACGTCCTCGGGCTGCAAGACAACATTTTAAAATGCATAAAACATTAAAACATGTAAAACATTTTAAAAGCACCAGGTACCATACATCACCACCCTCCACCCACAAGTCCGTTAACCCACCCAAAACCCTCTCACGTTGGCCGCGCCTTCAGCCACTTCTGGCAGGATGTAGAGGCGGCTTTCATGGTCTGGTGGTCTTCAGGGTATACCTGGCCTGGTGGATCCGCGCCTTCAGCCTCTTCTGGCAGGATGTAGAGGCGGACTCCACAGTTGGTGCTGACCAGGTACCCTCTTTGTGGTGGAGAGCCAGGCCCCATAAACAGGCATGCTCTCTGGTTGCAGGTAAGCCAAGGCCCTATATACGGACGGGCCCCCCTGGTTGCAGACGAGCCAAGCCCCTAAACAGGCTGACTCTGGTGGTGGTGGTGCCCTCTGGTGTAACTATTTACACTGCGAGAGTTTGTGGCTATAGCCAGTTCATAGCCTTAAGGTTTATGGTTTTCTCACACAAGTTTATGTGGGCACATACTTGAACTTTTAAAACGTTGCAAAACAAACTTTCCAACTGGTCAAAACTTGCTGTACTTCACTTGAACTTATGCAGACTCCTCTTCACCAGGGCTTGGGCCTGTAGGGCTGCGGCACCTGTTGGTTTCTTGACCTTTTTCCTCATCTGTAGTGGTCTCATCATTAGGTCTTTGGTCTTTTCTTTCTTTATTACTGTCTTTCCTTTCTTCTTTGGGACATGGTACTACATCTAGCGCGTACCAGCCTCTTTCGCCTTGATGCAGGGTAAACTGTACTGTGTCTCCCATTTTCAGGTTTCTTCCAGGATGTCCTCTGGGCAAATTAGCTCTCACATCTCTTCTATTGACGAAGATACCTTCTTTGATACCAGGTGCAACAATGAACCCGTATCCTGACTTTAGGCTGAAGTCCTCCACTACTCCTCTACAAAGGGGTCCTCTGACCTGGGCTTTGGCTCTTCTCAGGAACCGTTTTTCTTCTAGGTCTCTGGCCGTTATGTCATCTCTTTGCTCTGGGGATGGCGGAGCAGGTGACAACTGGTTTCGGCTACGGCGCCGTGTCTTGCGGGCTTGATTCTGCTGGGTGGCTGCTTCACTGCTGGCAGGCTCCCAGGTGAGGTTGCTGGATAAATCTTCCTCTTCATCCCAGCGAGAATATGGCAACATCTCCGGCTCTGGGCATGGATCCACTGCTGATGGCTCCTGGGTCAGTTCCTCAGTTTCCTGGCCTCCTCTCCCCCTTAGTTCTTCTTGGCACTCCTTTGGTGGCAGTGCTGGGGATGGGCTTTCTTCAGCAGGCCCAGGCGGGGGACTCTTTGGCGTGGTTGCTGCAGGGGTTGCTGGAATCCTCTTGGGGGTATGCGGAGGGAGCATGTACTGGTCCACCAACCATTGTGGAAACTTGGCCTCCATGTCAGCCTTTAGCTGCCAGTATGCGGGGTCCTCCCCCAGCGTGGGCTTTCCAGCAGGGACCTCTTTGGACTGGGGAGCGGTGTCTGCTCTGGCCTTGCAGGCCGGGGAAAATGGTGATGCAATCTCTTGGCGGGCCGCGCCTGGCATGGTGGCGGCCTGGTCTTGGCGGGCCGCGCCCTGTATGGCGGCGGCCTGGTCTTGGCGGGCCGCGCCCTGTATGGCGGCGGCCTGGTCTTGGCGGGCCGCGCCCTGTATGGCGGCGGCCTGGATCGGCGTCGCAGCTGCGATGGGATCTGTGCAGGCTGGGCTGGGCGTCGCTGCAGGGACCGGGTCTTGGTGGGCCGAGCAGGGCATCGCTGCGGCGGCCGGGGCTTGGCGGGCCGAGCAGGGCATCGCTGCGGCGGCCTGGTCTTGGCGGGCCGAGCAGGGCATCGCTGCGGCGGCCTGGGCTTGGCGGGCCGCACCTGGCGTGGCTGCGGCCTGGCTCAGCGTCGCCGCGCCGGGCGCCTCTTCAGGGACCGCGGGCGTGGCAGCAGGGGTCGGGGCATCCGGGCCGGCAGGGGTAATACTGGACTCACCCATCGGTGGCAGCATCGGGGTCTGAGTCGTCGCCGTCCGGTCTGGCACTCGTCGTGCGGTTCCCCTCTCATAGGCCTGAACCGCGGCAGCCATCTCCAGAAGTTCCATGCGTTCTTCTCTGATCTGCTCCACGACCCGGGTCTCCAGTCGGTCGCAGAACTGGGCCAGCTCCCGATACCACCAGGCAGCGGAGCCCGGTTCTGGGTTTCTGCGGTCAGACGCCATTTCTTCTGCGCCCTCTTCTGCACGATTTCCCAGCAGTGGACTCGCCGTTGCCTCTAGTAGCAAGCTGTTCAGTTTCCGCTCTGCCTCTTTCAGCAGCTCCTCTCCCAGCAGCAGGCTTCTGGCTCCCTTTCTGTCCCGACGTCTCTGGACGCTTCCGCTCTCTTCACTTGCGAGGTCAGGACTCTGCAGGGGATCTCTGGGTAGCCACACCTCTTCGTGGGCGGTAACTTCTCCCAGCGCGGGCTGCTGTTGTTTTTCAGCGCGCTTTTCATGGTGGCAATATGGCGGCGCTTCCAATTTTTCAAGCGGACCGCCCAGGCACATGGTCACCTGTCTAGACAGGTCTAGTCCTTATCCTGTTCGTGACGCCAGATGTGAAGCCCCTCCAGTGTAGTGTCGGTGCATTACCTTCAGGGACTCCACTCGGCTGGATCTTGTCACAGGTAGGAGATCTTCTTCTTGTCGTGACGCCACTCTCAGTATTGCGGCCAGTAGGGACCGCCACTGCAGGTTGAGGGTCGCCTGGGGCTGATGGTGTGTGCAGTCAGTTGGAATAGCCTCCTGAGAGTGAGGCAAGCCCCAGGGCCCTGTGTAGGTGCGTAGAACCACAAGGCGCAGAATAACTCCACACAGGCAGAATGTCTTTCAGGGTTTTTACTCACTTCAGGTGGCAGGGTGAGTAACCCGGGCGTAGCTGGGATGAACCAGGCGGGAACCAGGTATCCTTCAGGCTGACTTCTGATGGTGACTACCAACTCGCCTTCCTTAGCCCTTGGTGGTTTGGGGTGACCCCGACTTTTAGTCCCTATGGGGGTCACCCAGGGAAGTTGCTGAAGCCTCACTCCCCTTCGTTTGCCGTTTGCTTGTGGCCTGGACCAGCTCACTCCAGCTGCTTGCCTCCTGTGAGCTATGGGCCCTAACTGTGGCTACGTGGCTGCGGCTTTTGTGGTGTTGTGGTGTGGGCTTTGAGGGCCCCACACCGGCAGGTTTAGCAAGGAAAGGTGGATCTATCCCCGCTCCGGGATCTGCCGCCCGTTTGGGCCTGGTTCTCCCTAGCAGTCTCCTTACTTCCCACTCTGTGCTCTCTCTCTAGCTGGAGATGGGTTTCGGGTAGCACTCCTAGGTGACCGTTCTCCCCCGTCGGTAGCCACTGCGCGGACGCTGTCAGACTGCAACAGCCCAGGGGAAGGGGTCAGCTCTCCTCGGAGCTCCCTGGACTCTGCTCTGAACCGGCTCACATCTGGGACCTTCACTGCTGCTCCTGTCAGAGCTTCACTTTCCTGCTCCTCACTCCTCCACACTCTGCTGCAGACTCTAGACTGTCTACTCCTCCTTCTCTTTTCCCTTTTGTGCCTGCCTACGCCACCTAGCAACCAGATTCTCTTACCACACCCCTTGAGAGGAGATGGAGGCTTTTGGCCCCCTCCACTATTCCAGTGAAGGTCAAGGCTTTTCCCCCTCCTGGGATCCCCAGGGGTCCTCTCATGGGTACATGTGTGAGACCTGATCACTATGCGCCTGTGTTCCACACCCCAGTCAGCCTTCTGGATTACCTGTATTGTACTGTCCCCAGCATGGGTGCAGTACTCAGTGGTGCCTGACCAGGTCAGGGGCGCCACAGATACATCTGTATGAAATGTTTATGTACCTCAAAAATTGATGAAAAGACAAGAAGAACATTTATTCGGGAAGCTGTCAAAAGGGGTAAAGCAACATTGAAAGAGCTACAGGAATTTCTGGCAAATACTGGTTTTATATTGATTGTGATGAGAATCTCACATATTATTCATATGACAGACTTGTGGGGTAGAGGATTGGGTGAACCTCTGTGTGGCCCTGTGTTGCACTCTTTACAGGACAATTAAAAAAACCCCTATACTTCATTCTTGTCTTTGCTCACATGACAAACATCTCCTTCTTCCTCCTTCCTTGCTTGCCGAAGGCCGTGCAATGCATTGATGTCGTTGTGCCATTTGGCACAGGATACAGAGGTCAGCTGCTGATGGTCTTTTATAGGCTGGTGGGATGTTTAAGCATTGCACAGCACTAAGCCAGTGGATCTCTTCTCCGCAATAATTTTCAACTGTATATTCATCGAAGGACAAAAATCCAGCTGAAAATTAATGTTGCACTTGCAGGGACTCCTCCATCCCAAGTTCATGATCTCAGAGGCTGTGACTTGCTGCCTACTTGCTTCTCTGTCTGAAGGGGAGGAGCAGCAGGTTTCAACACCCTGCTAGAAAGCGCTCACCACATCCTGAGATGAGATGCTCATTTTGTATCATAGCAGAAGATGCCCAGGTCCCACCATTGTAAGTTGGACAGGACAATGATCAGAATGCTGAATATGATACTGTGCTCTGAAGATTGAACCCTGTATTGGATACTTCAACTCTGTTGTATAATTTGCTTTGTATATCTTTCTAACCATCCTCAGTCCTCATGAGAAATTTTTAAACTGGGTCAAAGACTTCATGCAGTTTTTATTAATCAAGTAGAGAAATGAAAAATGAATTTAATAGATTGACTAGAGATCCTACAAGACACTCTTAGAGTTTTGCTGTTATGCAAATAAGTATTCCATCCAACATGGTTAAAGAGGTAATATAGCCTATTTCACTGCAGTCTCACCTCCACCCTACTGGTTCTTGTACAGACTAGAATCCCCAGCTGCACAAAAACGTGTTCTAGCACAGATTGGAATATCACTAGCCACAAAACTGGAACTGGCTTTAAATTTGTAGGCCTTCAGCCCAGGTAGCGGCATAAATTATTAGCGTCCCAACACAGGGGTACGCCTTGTCGCTGGCTGTTGGGCTCTCATAAATTGGCCAATTTGTGTGCTAAGTACCTTCATTTTTAAACATATTTTTGATAGCAGTAATGTAGCTCCAAATTCATATGTTCAATGTCTATGTCTTATAGCGTTGCAGAGTACAGATTTATTTACTTAGTGATAATTTCCTTGTGATAAAACAGTGATTTTATCAAAAGCTCACTAAGCAGCATCGTAAATGATACATTGCTGAAATTGGGATCTGTGTCTCTATATTATGCTGCTCTCTATCTATCTATCAAAAATGTATTTCAGGTGTGTGCATTTAAAAAGTGCCATTGGAGATACTTGTCAGAAATGCCAATTCTATTCTTAAAAAAAACAGCAGTCACGAGCTAGTGATAGGTACTCCTAAGGTCATTAAAGCTAAGGATCCTTTGGCCTTCAAAGTGGAATTCACTTCAAGATAGGTAATGATGAGTCATGACAAAAGAGTTGATAATAAAGAAAAAAGTAAAGCTGGTAAGTAAGGCGTAATACAGCATTCCACAAAATGAGGATGTTGTCATCTCAAAATTGCCAAAAAAGAAAAATGTTGAAGCTACTGAGATGAACAGATAGCAACATTAGGGAATGCTCACACTGGTGTATAACTTTGATGAGTGCTAGGTGATGTTTTATCAGATAGCACTCGCTCCAATGTTATACTATGGGGCAGTGTTGACCAGCTCTTTTTTTGCTATTGGTAGCAAGGGAGAAACTACTGTGGTCGCAGAGGTCGCCACTGCAACCGGGCCTAGGGGTTGCGGGGGGCCCACTGGCCCCAGCCGCTGATTCAGATATATGTGTGTCTGAGGGCACGCATCCAGCTGGAATACATCGCAGCACAGAGACCCGTCGGGTCCCTGCACTGTGATGTGCTGGCCACCCATTAAGGCCATGAATATTGCTCCCCACGCACACGATCCTGGGCATGGGGAGCAGAGAATACGCTGATAGCTGATGCTGCTGTAAGTGACCATGCATGACACTGATGTCATGCGCTGTGCTGCTTACACGCTGGTCAGTGCCCAGCATCGCAGGAGGACGCCGAGGTAGCACAGAGTAGATGAGTACCATGGCCACTAGTCACAGAGGGCCCTTTCCGACAGGCAGCAGATGGGGTTCCGCAGGGAGCAGCAGTTCACTGTCATTTGCTGCTCCTGTGGTGTACAGACTCCAGCAGAGGGTGCCCTCCCCTCCTCTGTGTCCTGTGTCTTGTCTGCTCCTGTCTTCACCACAGAGAGAGGGGGGAGGGGCACCTGCACTGCTGCGGCCGGAGAACCTGCTTCTAAAGACCATCTAAACTCCAGGCCAAGAAGGAGGTGAATATAATGTGAATCATGTGTTATGTGCTGTCTGTATGTGTTATGTATAAGATATGTTTGTCCTGTATAGTGTACAATATGTAGCTGTCTGTCTGTGTATACTGTCTGTATGTCTATGTATACTGTCTGTATGTCTGTGTATACTGTCTGTCTCTGTATACTATCTGTCTGTGTATACTGTCTGTCTGTGTATACTGTCTGTCTGTGTGTATACTATCTGTCTATCTATACAAATTTCCATATGCCTCATTATGAAAGTGAACACATAGTACATTTGTTTTTTTTGTATTTTACTGTGTGCAGCACGGGGGGGTCTATAACAGGATGAGTGGGCTATATAGCATTACGTGGGCTATATACCAGGATGAGGGGGCTATATACCAGGCTAGGTGGCTATATACCAGAATGGGGGGGGCTTCCTCTTACCTCTCTGACAGCTCATTCACTGTATCCTTTGCCAGCTCCTCTTCCTCTCCTCTTCCCTTTACGGTCGGGGTTCCTCAGGGTTATGGCATAGGCCCTCTCCTGTTCTCTCTATACACAGTCCCTATTGGACAAATGATCAGCAGATTTGGTTTACAGTACCATCTCTATGCTGATGACACCCAACTGTACACATCTCCTCCTGACATCACCCCTGCAAAATACTACCGATTGTCTGTCCGCTGTCTCCAACATCATGTCCTCCCTCCATCTAAAACTGAACCTATCAAAAATTGAATTTCTTCTGTTTCCTCCCTCTCCTAACCTTCCGAAACCCAATATTACCATTTTTGTGTGTGGCTCAACCATTACGCCTCAGCAGCACGCCCGTTGTTTTGGGGTTATATTTGACTCCGATTTCTCCTTCATTCCCCACATTCGTTCACTTGCTCGTTCTTGTCAATCCCACCTCAAAAACATCTCTAGAATTCAACCTTTTCTTACCCTTGACTCTGCAAAAACTCTTACTGTTGCTCTCATTCATTCTCGCCTGGATTCTTGTAATTCTTTATTAATTGGTCTCCCTGTTACTAAACTCTCCCCTCTTCAATCCATTCTGAATACCACAGCCAGGATCATTTTCCTCTGCAACCGCTTCACTGATGCTTCTGCTCTTTGTCAGTCATTGCACTGGTTGCCTATCCGCTACAGAATCCAACATAAACTTATCACTCTCACTCACAAAGCTCTCCACGGTTCCGCACCCCCCTACATCTCCTCCCTCTTCTCTGTCTATCACCCCACCCATGCCCTCCACTCTGCTAATGACCTAAGACTGACATCCTCAACAATTCGAATCTCCTACTCCCATCTTCAAGATTTCTCACTAGCTCCGCCTATGCTCTGGAACACACTACCAAGAGCAATCTGATTAATTCCAAACATCCACATCTTTAAGCGGGCCGTAAAAACGCATTTCTTTAGACTAGCCTACCACCTCACTGCCCTGATCTAATCTAGTCCCTTTCTGCCCTTCATAACAAAAAATTTACTTCCAATTCTTGTCCCTTGTACCTGTATAAATTCTGGCAAATGAAAGGTTCATGCAGCTGGTTTTGAATACCCTATTAAATCGATGGCTGGACCATATATAGCAAGCTTTTCTCCCCCCATTCACCTTTTGTGCCTCCCCTCTTTCCTCATAGACTGTAAGCTTGCGATCAGGGCCCTTTTAATTTTGTTTTGTATTGTCTCAAATTGTCTGTACATGTCCCCTCTGAATTGTAAAGCGCTGCGGAATATGTTGGCGCTATAGAAATAAAACTTTATTATTATATTATATACCACAATGGAGGACTATATACCAGGATGGAGGCTATATACTAGGATGAGGGGCTATATACCAGGATGGAGTGCTATATACCAGGATGGGGAGCTATATACTAAGATGGGGCTATATATACCAGGATGGGCAATGATGGTGACATATATACCAGGGTGGAGCCATATATACCAGGCTATATCCATGATCAGGGTCATACACCAGGATGGGGCCATGATGGGGTCATATACACCAGGCAATATCCATGATTGGGGTCATACACCAGGATGGGAACATATACCAGCATGGGACTATATATACCAGGATATAGGCATTGTGACGGGGTCCTTCTCCCATATCACAAATCAACAGTGCGAGAGATGATTGAACAATCCAAAGCATATTTATTCCATGCAATACAGAATATCCATCAAATAATCCACGATACAGAGGGTAAAATTGTCCAGTAATGGCATAAATGTCCCAGGGAACAGTCACAATCCTCCAGCAGTCCTTTTCCAAGCAAATGGGGGTTTCTCACAGTCTCTCTGGCATGCTGGCCGCAGCCTCAGCTTTTCCCTTCCAGAGGATCAATCATCTTCCTTCTCTCTTTAAGTTCTCAAACAGACTGCCTCAGCCCCCCAGGTAAGCAAAGAGGTTGGGTGGATTCCAGGCCCCCCTCCCGCAAGACCTAAGGACAAACACTGCAGGGATGATTAGCCAGCAGACAATACAATGCACACTCAATGAATACAAATAATGGACAGTGAACCAAGCCTACAATACGAACCTACACAACATGATACATAGTACATCATATCCCACCATCACAACCTCTCCCTCCTTCTGAATAAGTGAGTATGCCATGAGGTCTACACAGACCTCTGGCCATCTCGCTTAAGTCCATGTTGCTCAGCTGTGGATAGTCCCTTGTACAGCAGTAGGGCTGGAAGGACAAGCTTCCCTTTGTGTCATCCTTCACTCAAACTGTGTTTCTTGCACTCCCAAATCGGCATTGTAGTCTCCCACATTATTTCCTAGGAGAATATCTGCAGGCAGACCGCTCATCACCCCAACCACACATTGCTTGACCCCAAAGCCAAAGTCCAGATCTACAGTCGGCTTTGGGATATTCCTCCTTTGTCCTCCAGCTAGTTCAATAACAATCCCTGGCCCATGATGCATCACCTCTGACCGAACCACCTGGGGATCAACTATTGTGAGAAATGCCCCAGAGTCACAAAATCCAATGACTCTCTGTCCATCCAGCAAAACCTGTAAGTGCTAACTTTAATGATGAGAGGAACTCGGGGCTGTGGCTCGCACCCCATAAACCCCTAGTGGTCGACCATGAGTGTCTGAGTCAATAGGCAAGTCAATGTGAAGGGGTGAGAACTCTTCCCCCCTTGTATTTGGCTGTAGAGAATGATCAGGTCTACTTGGTGCAAGGTCATTCCTCAATCAACCAGCAGGGCAAATGTTTTGCAAATGTACAGGCTGCCCACATCAATAACATCTCCTCTGCGTCGTACTCCTTCCAGTGTGCATTCTGGAGGAGGCAGTAGGAGAACCTGGTGACAAAGGCAGGGCCCATACACTCCAACAGGGGCATCTATGGTGCAGGGGTCAGCGGTACACTCCGGTGGAGGTGGTTGTACTTCTTCCTCAGGCGGGATGGACTGCACAGATGCACTGGACGAGGTTGAGGTACGTGGCAGTCCCTTCGAGTCCTTGTGGGACAACTGGATTGCAGGTGCCCAGGTTGCCGCACCCATAACATCTCCTCTCTGTGATTACCCCAGGGCGTGGGCGTAACTGTTGGGGCCCAGAATTGTAAGCCATGGTTGTCATTGGCCTGCAGCTGGTTGAAGGGGCAGATATAACTGGAGAGGGCCGGGGAGCAGGAGCAGGCTGTGGCTTATTGTCCAGAAGCCCCCTCCATTGCGGTTGGATAGTAAGGGCCTCATCAGCCATGGCTGCAGCTCGATCCAAGTTGCACGGCGTGCGCTCTCTGACCCATTCCCATATTTCTAAGGGACACTTGGAAACAAATTGTAATATAAGAAATACCTGTATAATGTCTTCGACAGTGAAAGCTTTTAGCCTGGGACATCTTATGGGCATACATCCTAAATGATCTCCCCGTGGTGCATGGGAGGTCTCGGAACTGTGCCCTATGTGAGTCTGGAGTGATGGCATGGTAATCCAGGATAGTCCACTTTACAATGTTATAATCCCGGTTCTGCTGTGAGTCAATGGTGCGATAAGCCTCTGACAGGCTTCCGTTCAGGAGTACCACTAACAAACGCATCCAGCTAGAGTGGGGTACCTCAATCATGACACACTGCTGCTCAAAGTCCTTGAAGAAGCCTTCCACATCTCCAGAAGCCTCATCAAATGGCATAATCGCCCGGGTAATCTGTACAGGCTCATGGATCGCTGGGTTTATACTCCAACTAATATTACTCCCTCTGCCGGACTCCATTGCTTCTTGTCTCCTCTGTGCTCGGCGAGCAGCCTCCTCCTTATACTCCTGAGATACGCCTGGGCCCAGAAACGTCATCTCTTCTTCAAACCACACCAACTACTGGCTTTTTGGGGCAGGGATCCCTGTCTCCAGTGTTTGTCCGTCAGACATCTGGGAGGAGGTGGTCTGGCTCACACCCATCAGTAGATCAATTAAGGCCTCTTTACTCAGTCCATGGTGGTTCAGACCCAGATCTCTAGCTCTCTCATGTAGACTGGATGCGGTCCAGTCTCTGTACTCACTCTGTGGGTGGATCTCCTTTAGGCTGTGCTCTGTTGATCCCACCGCTGCCACCAGTTGTGATGGGGTCCTTCTCCCATATTACACAATCAACAGAGCAAGATATGGCTGTACAATCCAAAGAACAATTATGCCATGCAATGCAGAATGAGCATCAAATAATCCACCACACACAGGGTAAAATATTCCAGTAATGGCATACATGTCCCGGAGATGAGTCACAATCCTCCAGCAGTCCTCTTCCAGGGAAATCGGGGTTTCTCACAGTCTCTCTGGGGTTTCAACTTCCCCCTCAGAGGATTAATCTTGCTTCTTCTCTTGTCGTTCCCAGCCTGACTGACCAATTCTTCAGGAGAGCAGAGAGTTTAGGTGGATCCCAGGCCCCCTCCTCCACACCTAGGGACAGAAGCGCTTCAAGGAGTTATAACTCTGAAGACAGGATAAACAATACATCGAATAGACAGCCTACTATGCCCAAAACATGAACCCACACAAAATGGTACATGACCCACATTATCCCACCATCACAGGCATGATGGGAGTCATACACCAGAATGGGTCCATGATGGGGAGATATACCATGATGGGGTCATGATGGGGATATATATACCTGGATGGGGCTATGATAGTGGACATAAATACCAGGAAGTGGCCCAGGATAGGGGGCCCAGGCTCAAACTCTGCATCGGGGCCCACCAGACTGTAGTTATGCCACTGATCGGTAGTGCATATCGAATAGCGTAGACTCATTCAAGTCAATGGTTTCGTGCAATGCTATGTTAATTTATATATATATACATATATATACATATATATATATATATATTTATGCTATATATGAATTCTCTAACATATATATATATATATATATATATATATATACAGTATATATATATAAATATATCAGAGGGATATGGCATCAGATTAATCTTACCGTGGTGATGTGAATTTTTCTTTGAGGAACAACAAAACAGCAAATAAAATTGTCTTTGCTTATATTGCATATGCGGTATATGATTGGTGATTAAGTAATATTTTCCCCATATGAGAGTTCTGTTCTTACAGATGCTAGCACAATAGGTATATTGATAAGCATGGCTAATTCATAGTAATAACAGAAAAAAATGGCAACCTATAGTATCACATAGCTCAGCTAGATTACATAGAGGGATTCACGCTATTTGCTGAACTATTACCCTTCTAATCTGTGCGCACACACATCAATTTGAGCTTTTTTTTCTGTAACCAGCTGTGACTATGTGTTCATTGGAGGTCTACTTTATATAAAAATCGGAATTAAAAACAACCATCCCTCTTGTCAGCTCAAGGCCTACATCCTTGATTGCATTTGACACAATAATCATCATCATATCTTAAGACTGAAATCAGCTTGACAGAACTCAACTCGGGTCTGCTTCTTCCAATTACCTGAAAAAAAATTGTTTAAAAGAACAGAGAGTCCTCAGTGGTTGATACCTTTTAATGGCTAACTGAAAAGATGGTAATAATTGCAAGCTTTCGAGACTACTCAGGTACACTCAGGTACACTCAGACACTTCTATGACCTGAGTAGTCTCGAAAGCTTGCAATTATTACCATCTTTTCAGTTAGCCATTAAAAGGTATCAACCACTGAGGACTCTCTGTTCTTTTAAACAATTTTTTTTTATCTCTACTGGCTAACACGGTACAAAGATATATTTTACTTGTATCCAATTACCTGAAAATTGGAGCCCAGCTTATCTCTCAGGAAATAAGTTTGCATTTACAATTCCACTGAGGTGCAAAAGTGATGCAGTAGATGTAGCAATTTAACTTGCTAACTTATACAATAACTATTTTCTTTTAAATTCACTCATCTCTAGTGAATGCCTTTTGACACAGCCGAAAATCCTTCAGCTGCATGCTGCTTTGACTTTCAAAGGATTACACAGATTGTGCAGAAACAATATTAGACTCTGATTTGAAAAGATAGCAGAAATAATGTTTGTGTTTCCAAACCAGATATGAATGACTTAGCTGTTCCTTTTCTTACTCACGGATACTTTGAGGACAAAATAAAAACCTTGGATATCATTAATATCCCTCCTGAAGGATTTTATTTCCACCACATCTATTATCTTCCTATCTATCTATCTATCTATCTATTATCTATCTATCTATCTTCCTATCTATCTATCTATCTATCTATTTATCTGTCTGTCTGTCTGTCTGCCTGCCTGTCTGTCTGTCTGCCTGCCTGTCTGTCTGTCTGTCTGTCTGTCTGTCTATCTATCTTTTATGTCTAAGCACATTTACCCCAAGATCAGACTATGCAATGCACAGAAAAAATGCAAACAAACTGAAGAGATACAGCACAGACTCTATTGGTCTCAATAAGTATGTTAAGTGTTCAAGGGCATGACAGTAATATCAAAAAAGCCTGAACAAGTATGGTTTATATGGAAGGGTTGCTATCAGGGATGAGCGAACCTGAACTGTAAAGTTCGGTGTCTGTACCGAACACCTTGCGTTCAACACCAAACACAAACTTTTGACTGCACATCCGTTTACTGTTCAGGTTTTTCATCCAAATAAAGCTTGTTGAAAGGTTGCAGAGCAGCCAATCAGCAAGCTTTTAGGCTGTGGGCAATTCCGGCCTATTGCATCTAAAAAAAAAAGGAAGCAAAATTGTTAAAGCAGGACTTAGTTACCAACCTCTGTGGCATGGCTGTAGCACTGCTTCCGGGTGTCACGCTAAGTACGGGGAAGTACAAAGCGCATGGCAAAAGGAAATGGAAGGGAAACCTTGTGTCTAGGGAGAGGGAAGATGGTGACCCTTGACCGTACTTACTGCTGGTCCTTGGGGTCCCTTAGTACCCTAAATAGGTTCCACACCTATGCGCCGAGCCGCATAACTGACCCTTGGTATCCCTAGTGTTGGGCCCTAAATAAGGAATGGACAGGGTGAGCTCTTCGTCAACCCCACTAAACAACTATAGAAGACACAAGGGGGACACACAGGGGGAAAAGCATGAACTACTTATCATTAGATTAATCAGGTAGACGTTCAGCAGAGCATTCAGCAACAATACCACAGAGGAGTACAAACCACCTGCTTGCAACCTGAAGCTTGAAGGAACAGAAAATATCACCAGCACCAGTCCAAAGGAAGGGATTTTTTTTTTAACAACAAGGCAATACTGACAATCAACAGCTTGGTGGCAGTCGAGCTCCCGCTGGGTCCAAAAGGGAGAGAGTTGAATCCAGCAGGAAAGCTACCTATAACAATGAATACTGACAGCAGGAACAATGGAAAGTCTGGGAGCATTCTTCGCAACCAGATGTTGTGACCTTTGATAGCCAGAAACCACATAACTGTCTGTCACAACTTGTGGCACACCTGTAACAGCAGGTCCGATCATTACATCTCAAACATATTCACTGCTTCCCACGCCCAACATCTGGGACAGCACCTGTGATTGGCTGCAGTCAGACTGCCAGCGTGCTGGTGTCTCTGATTAGTTACCCTCACAGAGGCTGTCTCTCTGCCCAAGTAAAATAAATAAATAAATAAATAAATTATGTAGGGTCTACTGTATACAGATACCCAATGCAGATAAGACATACGGCTACAGGCTACAGCCCCCAGCAATTTCGTTGCTGTGTATCAAAATAAGAGGGACCCCATGTGGCTTTTTTTAATTATTTAAATTAAAAAACTGACATGAAGTCCCCCTCAATTTTGATACCCGCCAAGGTAAAGCCAATAGCTGGGGGCTAGTATTCTCAGGCTGAGGTAGTCAATGGTTATTGGGCCCACCTCAACCAAAAGAAAACATCAATATACTCTTGCTGGCCATCAAAATAGCGCGAGAGCCTACGTCATTTTTTGTAAATTATTATTTTTTTTAACTTTATCTCCATTTCCATCATCCTATGTGCTTTTACTGTCCACTTTCACTGCCCTGTCCCCCCTCCATCACCACTCATCCATATCAGCCCCTCTCTCCTCCCCTCTCCTATGTACAGCTCCCACGCTCTTTTCACCTACCTTAATAACGTCACTCCTTCATGCTCCAGGGTCTTGCATAAAAAATCATGCCACTACTCTAAAAATTGTCTGCTCTTTCTCCTTTTACTGCTACTTTTTTCAGGCGATATCTTTCCTAATCCCGGTCCACCCCATGCCAACATTACCCCCTCCCCGACCTCTCATAGAAACCCTACTAACCTTATTAACATTAGTTGTACACCCTCACTTCCCTCTTTTAATTGTGCTCTCTGGAATCCATGATCTGTATGTAACAAGCTTCCCTACATCTACAACTACTTTCTCAATAACACTCTGAATCTGCTGGCCCTCACTGAGACCTGGATTCAGGATTCGGACACTGCTTCCCCTGCTGCTATTTCTCATGGTGGCTTACACTTTTCCCATTCACCAAGACCTGAGAATAGACATGAAGGTAGAGTGGGATTACTCCTGTCTCCACAGTGCACCTTCCAGGTCATCCCCCCAGTTCCATCACTCTCATTTCCCTCTTTCGAGGTACACACTATCAGGCTCTTCTATCCCCTTCTCCTCAGAGTAGCTGTTATATACCATCCCCCAGGCTCACCCACCCAGTTCCTTGACCACTTTTCAGCTGGCTGCTGCACTTCATGTCCTCAGAACTACCAACCCTTATCCTAGGAGACTTTAACATCCCCTTGAACAGCCCCTCCTTCCCATCTGTATCCCAGCTTCTATCTCTCACCACCTCCTTTGGCCTCTCACAGCTCTCATCCTCTGAGACACATGAGGATGGTAACACCCTTGACCTGGTCTTTGTCCGCCTCTGCTCAATCTCTCACTTTGATAACTCACCTCTTCCCCTCTCTGACCACAAAATCCTCTCCTTCAAGCTCACAAACCCTCGCCCACCCCAGCACACTCCCACCTATTACACATTGAGAAACCTACAGGCCATTGATTCTCAGACACTTACAGACTCTCTACACTCATCACTGTCCCCTATCTACTCACTTTCCTGTCCTGATCTGGCTGTAAGGCACTACAATCACACACTTAGAAGTACCCTAGACCAAGTAGCGCCCCTCTCCTTCAGAAAGACCAAACACAGGGTAAAACAGCCCTGGCTCACAACGCAAACTCGAATTTCTCCAGCGATGCTCTAGGAGTGCCGAACGCCTATGGAGGAAAACCTGCACACCAGAAAACTTCATCCACTATAAGTTCATGTTAAGAACCTACAACTCTGCCCTTCACCTTGCCAAACAGACCTACTTCACCACCCTGATCTCACTCTCCAACAATCCAAAAAAGCTCTTTGACACCTTTCATTCCCTCCTCAGTCCCAAAGTCTAGACCCCTATCACAGACCTTCATGCTGATGATCTGGTCTCGTATTTCACGGAGAAAATAGAAAACATCCACCAAGAGATCAGCTCCCAGCCACCAAGCGTTGTGAATCCCATCCCTCCCCACATCCCATCCAGCTCACTCTCCACATTTGACCCAGTCACAGAGGAAGAAGTATCCAGGCTTCTCTCTTCTTCTCATGCTACCACTTTCCCTACTGATCCCTTCCCCTCACACCTACTCCAGTCCCTCTCTCCGGTTGTCACTACTCACCTAACTAAAATCTTCAATCTCTCTCTCCTCTGGCATCTTCCCTTCCTCCTCGAAACACTCTATCATTACTCCATTATTAAAAAAACCTTCTCTTGACCCGTCCTGCACAAGCAACTACAGACCAGTCTCCAATCTCCCCTTCAACTCCAAACTCTTGGAGCACCTGGTCTACTCTCGCCTCACCCGCTACCTCTCCTCTCACTCTCTTCTAGATCCTTTACAATCTGGCTTCTGCCTTTTACACTCAACAGAAACTGCCCTTGTCAAAGTGACCAATGACCTACTGACAGCAAAATGTAACGGTGACCACTCTCTGCTTATTTTTCTTGACCTCTCTGCAGCCATCGACACTGTTGACCACCATCTCCTTCTCTCTATGCTCCATTCTATCGACTTAAAGGACACCGCTCTCTCCTGGTTTTCTTCCTATCTTTCTGGCCGCTCATTCAGCGTATCCTTTGCTGGCTCCACATCTGCTCCTCTTCCACTCACTGTTGGGGTCCCTCAAGGTTCAGTCCTTGGCCCTCTTCTTTTCTCCCTCTACACTGCCCCAATTGGACAGACCATCAGTAGATTTGTCTTCCAGTACCATCTTTATGCTGAGGACACACAACTATACATCTCATCCAGTGACCTTACCCCCACTGTACTACAGAACACAAGTGACTGCCTAACTGCAGTTTCCAACATCATGTCTGCTCTCTATCTGAAACTTAAGCTTTCCAAAACTGAACTTCTTCTATTCCCTCCATCTTCTAACCTCCCTAAACCCAACATCTTCCTCTCTGTGTGTGGCACCACAATAACTCCTAGGCAGCAGACCCGCTGTCTGTTATACTTGACACCGATCTCTCCTTCACTTCCTATATACAATCTCTTGCTCGCTCCTGTCGCTTGCACCTCAAGAACTTCTCTAGAATCTGCCCCTTTCTCACAATGGAAACAACAAAAAACCTCACTGTGGCCCTGATCCACTCCCGCCTTGACTACTGTAAAGCGGACTTTACACACTGCGATCTCGCTAGCAAGATCGCAAGCGATCGTACCCACCCTCGTTGGTTGTGCGACACGGGCATATCGCTGCCTGTGTCGCACAACTTCGCTTACCCCCGTCACACGCACTTACCTGCCCTGCAACGTTGCTCTGGCCAGCGACCGGCCTCCTTCCTAAGGGGGCCGGTCGTGCGGCGTCACAGCGACGTCACACGGCAGGTGGCCAATAGAAGCGGAGGCGCGGAGATGAGCGGGACGTAAACATCCCGCCCACCTCTTCCTTCTGCATTGCCGGTGGAGCTGCGTAGGTAAGGAGATGTTTGTCGTTCCTGCGGTGTCACACACAGCGATGTGTGGTGCCGCAGGAATGAGGAACAACATCGCTAATGAGAAGGAAAACAATTTTTTGTTTTAGGATGACCTCTCTGCGGCAAACGATTTTGGCCGCTTTTGCGATCGTTTAAGTTCGCACATAAGTGTCACACACTGCGATATCGTTAATGACGCCGGATGTGCGTCACAAACAACGGGACCCCGACGATAATTCATTAATGATATCGTAGCGTGTAAAGCCCCCTTAACTCTCTATTAATCAGTCTGCCCCTAACTAGACTCTCTCCTCTACATTCCATCCTCAATGCAGCAGCCAGGGTCACCAACCTGGCTAACCGCTACTCGGATGCCTCCTCTCTGTGCCAGTCATTGCACTGGCTGCCAATATATCACAGGATCCAATTCAAATTGCTTGTTCTTACCTACAAAGTTCTCCACAGTGCGGCTCCCCCCTACATCACCACCTTCCTCTCTGCCTATCATCCTACCTGTTCTCTACGCTCTGGAATTGACTTTCGACTAACATCCCCACTAATCGGAACCTCCCACTCCCGGATCCAAGACTTCTCCCGAGCGGCAACAATCCTCTGGAACACTCTACCCCAAGAAACTAGGATGAATCCCAACTTACTCAGCTTCAGATGCTCCCTAAATACGCATCTTTTTAGGGTGGACTATCACACTCCCTAGCCAAATTGAATGTGCACAACTCCACATTAAATTCCACTGCACCCAAATGCATCTGAAGGTTCTGGCCAACTGGTTAAGGCATCCCTTATCTATCCCCCATTTTGGGATTGATTGTCATTGTAAATAAGCACTTGCACTTTGTTTCCCACCCCCCATCTCATTGTACATTGTAAGTTCTCATGAGCAGGGTAGTCTCTTATTTTTTCCTTACTCTAATCATTGTATTTTCTATATCTGTCATTTGTTTGTATAAGACCTCCTGAACTGTAAAGCGCTGCGGAATATGTTGGCGCTATAGAAATAAAGATTTATTATTATTATTATTATTACTACACTAGCATACAGCAGACACAGGGTGGGGGTGTTTATAGCAGTCTGTAACCAATCACAGACTGCTATACACAGAAGGTGGGTCGGAGAAGCAGTGAATATTTGTGAACCTTAATAAGCGGGCCTGGAAGAGAGTCTGACTGAAGTGAGATCCTCCGGGACACACAAAGAAACATGAAATGTATAACGATCCTGCTTTTACTACCATTTAACTTCCACCACAGCCCTCTAGAACTTATAACAGCCTTATTACAGCCACAGATGTTTCGTCCCCATTAACTTGTATGGTGATCAGTGTCCAGGGTCAAGTTTGACATCATGTCTGCTTTCGGCATCAAGTTTGCTTGCCGAAGCCAATTTTTTTTCCCCGTGCTGGTTCGGTGGACCCAAATATCCATGGGTTCGCTCATCACTAGTCACTGGGAAAATGTATCTTCTTCTTAAAAAGAACATGGCAGCATGGATACATTTTACAAAGTTCAAGTGAAGAAACCACAAGACTTTTGGAACATTGTCCTTTTACAAATGAGACTAAAAGTGGATACAATTGTCCATAACGCCTTGTGTCGCATTTGCTGAAAAACAAACATAGCATGTAAACACAAACAGCTCAAATAAAATGTCAAGCATGGTGGTGGAATGATGATTTGGTCTTGTCTTGCAATGACAGGATCTAGCATCAGCAATCATTGCATCGACCATGAACTCCTCTGTATACAAAAATATTCTAGAGTCAAATGTAGGGCAATATATCCAAAAGCTAAAGCTTGACCTAAACTGGATCATCTAACAGGAAATTGATCCTAAGAACACCAGAACACAGGAAAATGGGTAAAAATGGCACTAAAATTTGTCACACTGTTTTTGTTGAAGAAGGTAAAATTTCGTATGTGGTTGTACAGTACTGCTTAGCCATACGGTGAGACTCAGGTGGGAAGAAACTCTGTTTGTCTCTTGGAGTACAAATATTAGTACAATAATATGTGGACTCCATAGACAGAGCCACTAAATGCCAGTAGAGTGGAATCCCCATCAAGTGACTGCATTTTGGAACCAACACCCCATGAGGAATTTATCTATAGGTATTGTGATGATTTTCTCTCTATGGGTGTTTTCCAGAAACAAGAAGCAATGGATGTTGCTAAGTAAAAATTGCAAATCTGCAATTGTACTGCCAAGTACATGGTAGTGTCCAGTAAGTTACAGTGCTCATAGAATGTGCACAACTCATGATTCTGGAGACAGGCACCCTGTAACTTAAGCAGGCGCTCCTACCTACAGAAATGCCAATCATGTGTATGCTAAATGTGGTTCAGGTCGACTGTGGGACTGAGAAAAGAGGGGGGCATTTGAATTTGGGAGTGCATATTTCTTTTTGAGGGAGCCATAGCGCTTTTTCCTAGCCTTTGTGTTACCAGTAATGTGGAAGCCCCTTTTAATTCCATTAATAAATGATGGGCTGAGTGAGGACTTTTATTTTTTGGGGTGAGTTAAGACTGCTTTACACCTTTCAATTCTGCATACGATATCGTATGCGATGTGACACACCCCCATCGTATGTGTGACACGTTCAATTTGTTGACCGTATCACACAAACGATTAATTGCTGTCACACGTACCTACCCATCTATATGACCTCGTTGTGGGCAGCGAACATCCACTTCCTAGAGTGGGAGGGACGTTCGGCGTCACAGCGACGTCACACGGCAGCCAGCCAATAGAAGCGGAGGGGCGTAGATGAGCGGGACGTAAACATCCCGCCCACCTCTTTCTTCTGCATTGCCGGTGGAGCTGCGTAGGTAAGGAGATGTTTGTCGCTCCTGCGGTGTCACACACAGCGATGTATGGTGCCGCAGGAATGAGGAACAACATCGCTAATGAGAAGGAAAACAATTTTTTGTTTTAGGATGACCTCTCTGCGGCAAACGATTTTGGCCGCTTTTGCGATTGTTTACGTTCGCACATAAGTGTCACACACTGCGATATCGTTAATGACGCCGGATTTGCGTCACAAACAACGGGACCCCGACGATAATTCATTAATGATATTGTAGCGTGTAAAGCCCCCTTAACTCTCTATTATTCAGTCTGCCCCTAACTAGACTCTCTCCTCTACATTCCATCCTCAATGCAGCAGCCAGGGTCACCAACCTGGCTAACCGCTACTCGGATGCCTCCTCTCTGTGCCAGTCATTGCACTGGCTGCCAATATATCACAGGATCCAATTCAAATTGCTTGTTCTTGCCTACAAAGTTCTCCACAGTGCGGCTCCCCCCTACATCACCACCTTCCTCTCTGCCTATCATCCTACCCGTTCTCTACGCTCTGGAAATGACTTTTGACTAACATCCCCACTAATCGGAACCTCCCACTCCCGGATCCAAGACTTCTCCCGAGCGGCAACAATCCTCTGGAACACTCTACCCCAAGAAGCTAGGATGAATCCCAACTTACTCAGCTTCAGATGCTCCCTAAATACGCATCTTTTTAGGGTGGACTATCACACTCCCTAGCCAAATTGAATTTGCACAACTCCACATTAAACTCCACTGCACCCAAATGCATCTGAAGGTTCTGGCCAACTGGTTAAGGCATCCCTTATCTATCCCCCATTTTGGGATTGATTGTCATTGTAAATAATCACTTGCACCTTGTTTCCCACCCCCCATCTCATTGTACATTGTAAGTTCTCATGAGCAGGGTAGTCTCTTATTTTTTCCTTACTCTAATCATTGTATTTTCTATATCTGTCATTTGTTTGTATAAGACCTCCTGAACTGTAAAGCGCTGCGGAATATGTTGGCGCTATAGAAATAAAGATTTATTATTATTATTATTATTACTACACTAGCATACAGCAGACACAGGGTGGGGGTGTTTATAGCAGTCTGTAACCAATCACAGACTGCTATACACAGAAGGTGGGTCGGAGAAGCTGTGAATATTTGTGAACCTTAATAAGCGGGCCTGGAAGAGAGTCTGACTGAAGTGAGATCCTCCGGGACACACAAAGAAACATGAAATGTATAACGATCCTGCTTTTACTACCATTTAACTTCCACCACAGCCCTCTAGAACTTATAACAGCCTTATTACAGCCACAGATGTTTCGTCCCCATTAACTTGTATGGTGATCAGTGTCCAGGGTCAAGTTTGGCATCATGTCTGCTTTCGGCATCAAGTTTGCTTGCCGAAGCCAATTTTTTTTCCCCGTGCTGGTTCGGTGGACCCAAATATCCATGGGTTCGCTCATCACTAGTCACTGGGAAAATGTCTCTTCTTCTTAAAAAGAACATGGCAGCATGGATACATTTTACAAAGTTCAAGTGAAGAAACCACAAGACTTTTGGAACATTGTCCTTTTACAAATGAGACTAAAAGTGGATACAATTGTCCATAACGCCTTGTGTCGCATTTGCTGAAAAACAAACATAGCATGTAAACACAAACAGCTCAAATAAAATGTCAAGCATGGTGGTGGAATGATGATTGGTCTTGTCTTGCAATGACAGGATCTAGCATCAGCAATCATTGCATCGACCATGAACTCCTCTGTATACAAAAATATTCTAGAGTCAAATGTAGGGCAATATATCCAAAAGCTAAAGCTTGACCTAAACTGGATCATCTAACAGGAAATTGATCCTAAGAACACCAGAACACAGGAAAATGGGTAAAAATGGCACTAAAATTTGTCACACTGTTTTTGTTGAAGAAGGTAAAATTTCGTATGTGGTTGTACAGTACTGCTTAGCCATACGGTGAGACTCAGGTGGGAAGAAACTCTGTTTGTCTCTTGGAGTACAAATATTAGTACAATAATATGTGGACTCCATAGACAGAGCCACTAAATGCCAGTAGAGTGGAATCCCCATCAAGTGACTGCATTTTGGAACCAACACCCCATGAGGAATTTATCTATAGGTATTGTGATGATTTTCTCTCTATGGGTGTTTTCCAGAAACAAGAAGCAATGGATGTTGCTAAGTAAAAATTGCAAATCTGCAATTGTACTGCCAAGTACATGGTAGTGTCCAGTAAGTTACAGTGCTCATAGAATGTGCACAACTCATGATTCTGGAGACACGCACCCTGTAACTTAAGCAGGCGCTCCTACCTACAGAAATGCCAATCATGTGTATGCTAAATGTGGTTCAGGTCGACTGTGGGACTGAGAAAAGAGGGGGGCATTTGAATTTGGGAGTGCATATTTCTTTTTGAGGGAGCCATAGCGCTTTTTCCTAGCCTTTGTGTTACCAGTAATGTGGAAGCCCCTTTTAATTCCATTAATAAATGATGGGCTGAGTGAGGACTTTTATTTTTTGGGGTGAGTTAAGACTGCTTTACACCTTTCAATTCTGCATACGATATCGTATGCGATGTGACACACCCCCATCGTATGTGTGACACGTTCAATTTGTTGACCGTATCACACAAACAATTAATTGCTGTCACACGTACCTACCCATCCATATGACCTCGTTGTGGGCAGCGAACATCCACTTCCTAGAGTGGGAGGGACGTTCGGCGTCACAGCGACGTCACACGGCAGCCAGCCAATAGAAGCGGAGGGGCGGAGATGAGCGGGACGTAAACATCCCGCCCACCTTCTTCCTTCCGCATTGCCGGCGGGAGCCGCAGGACACAGGTAAGATCTGTTCATCGTTCCCGGGGTGTCACACACTGCGATGTGGGGTACCTCGGGAACATTGAACAACCCGACGTGCAATTTTATGGAAATGAATGACGTGTATGCGATGAACGGTTTTACGCTCAATCGCAATCGCACGTATATGTCACATGCTACAACAACACTAATGATTCCGGATATGCGTCACTTACGACGTGACCCCACCGACACATCGTTAGATTTGTTGAAGCGTGTAAAGCCCGCTTTAGATATTACTCGTGGCAATTTGAGGTACAGAAAATTTTGGATCAGTTCATATTTATCCTGTGTCCTATGCTAAGCAGATTCATTAGAGTTTCTAACTACAAAATACCTGACTCAGGTAAACTCGCCGATGGATCCATTCACCATTGAAGCTGCAGAGTTACTCCGAACTCCGTTTGTCCTCTATTCAGCAAAGTCTGTCTTTTTAAAGGTGCACAAAACTGTTGCTGAATGCACTTTTGTGAATGCCTAAAAAGATTTGTACAAAAATTGACACTACCAGACCACAGTCTAGATAGGACATCAAAGTGACTCCATCTGCCTTATTACAGTGAACCTTGGTAATTTTGTCTGAATAATATTTTTCAGTCATTTACACATAATCTACAGTGTAAATACTCAGCATAGAGCACAGGATAAATGTGTGCCATGTGAACAAAACCTTATTGCGATCTTTGGGCGGCAGAATAAACAAATCAACAGATTTTACACCGTTCACCCTGCATCTTAAGTGATAGGGCGGCTTTATTTCTCTGGTCAGTACAATTACAGCAATACAAGATTTATATAGGATTTTTTTTAGCTTTTGCTTCTATCCCACTAAAAACACTTTTTTTGCAAAAGAAAGTTTTTTGCATCACTGAATTTTGAAGGCTATAGTTTTTTTATTTTTCTGCCAACAGAATCATGTGAGGACTTGTTTTTTGTGGGTTGGAGTTGGAGTTTTTATTGGTATCATTTTAAGCCACAATATTTTTTGATCGCTTTCTATTTTGCTTTATGTGAGGCAGAATCAAGAAGAAACAGCTATTCAGGAATTGTTTTTTGTTTATTTTGTATAGTTGGTTACTCATTGGTTACTCCTACATTTGACTATAGTCCTCCAAAACCCACAAATGTATCTAGAAGAATTCAAGCTATTTTGAAGACAGAGAGTGTTACCACCAAATATTAATTTGATTTAGATTTCTCTTTTGTTATTTCATTTTGCATTTTGTTAATTGATAAAAAAAAAACTAACACTTCTAATTTTGAAAGCATTCTTACTACTTCTCTGAATTTTTTAAACACCTGCCTAATACGTTTGCATACTACTAGTATATTTGTCATCTATATGTAGGTGTATTATACAGAAATGCATGTACTGTAAGTGACTGCTTCATTTGCTGCCTCTATGTTGTCAAGCTAAACTGCAGACTTTGCATAGCTGTCAAGTAGTAAGTTAAATATATGTATTAGTTTAGACAAATGGCCACAGATACTGTATTAGAAATACATGCTTGCAAATGAATAAAATGAAGTGTCAAATCTGAGTACTGTCAGAAGGAGAGTCTGGAAAATGACCCTGCAACATGCAAAAAACCTATTATAGCAGTAGCTACTGATATTTTTTAACTTGTTCCAACATAAGCAGTGTAACTTGGCAATTTGCTGTCATATTAGACCAATTGGTCATTTGCTAGTGAATTATTGAGTCTTTGAATATTCTTCAATTCTGATTCATTAAAATCTGAGAAAAGGTCACATAACTAACTTGATTCTCATGAATCCAATTAATTATACTCTAATATAGGGTACAGAAATTTCTGCAAATACACTGATGAGCAAAAGGGTAACAATGTTTTGAACTTTTGACTTTCAGGCTCTATATCTAATCTTCCACTGCAACTTCCAACGTGAGACTACCTTCATTTTATAGATAATTATTTGGGATGATCGAATACCACAAATATTCGGCTTTGCAAATATTTGCCGAATAGGTTGCTGCTATGTGACTATTCACGAATATTCAATGCGCAATGTAAGTCTATGGGAAACCTGAATAACAACTATTTAGAACTATTCGGGCTTCCCATAGACTTACATTGGGCATCGAATATTAGCATAGCGGCGACCTATTCGTTGGACATTCACGAAGCCGAATATTTGAGGTATCATCTTGGCTATCTCTTACATAAATTTGACTTGCAACTATTTAGCATATGACTAGTTATGCATATTCTTGCTATATCTCTTAATTTTTACTGTTTTGCTCCTTGTGGTGGAGAAATCTTTTTTCCTGTACATTACAACCTGTTTTCGCATTCCATAATAGCTCAGTATGTTATTAGGTTGATTCCTAAGTGTAAGGTCATTGGTTCATATTGAGGAGTAGCCATGATGAAAATTTCCCAAGATAAGAGAAACTGCATCATTCAGCTAATGAACAACAGTCTCTCAACCAAAAAAATTGCCAACCTGCATTATGTGAGTACCATGACAGTTGGAAAAATACGGAATTAATTCTGTTCATCCATTCAAAAGCCAAGAAGTGGACGTCCAGACAAAAAATTGTAGTCAACAAGTCAGCTCATCACATTGGTGTCCCACGTGGTTTTACACAAAACTTGCCGACTGTCATGGCGGTATCAGACGCTATTCTCATTGAAAATTTTGACAATCCGCCTGACGATTTCTCTGATGTTTCTGATCTACACAGCGAGACTCTAGAGTCAAACAGCTGTGTGCTCATTCATTGGCAGGCTGGCAAGAGTTAACCTCTGCCAGCCTGCTTGTTAGGCTTCTGGAATCACATGTTGTTTGGAAGCCTATAACATCTGCTCCTCTCATACTTAGTTTGGAGGAGATCTTCCACCCACAATGACTATAGTTTTTGTTGTTTTGGTCTGTGTGCTGTTGTGTCTTAGATTTGCTGGAGAGAGTAGCCTGTGCTTGGTTTTGTTGTGGAGTTTACCTGTCGTCTTGTTGTCTCCTCCCTGCTCTTGTTTTCTTACTTATTTTTATTGTCTTATACCACTGTGTGTGTGCTGTGTGGCAGAGTTTTGTTTTCCCCTGTCTGTCTATTAGTGTGGATAATCACAGTCCTGTCCCTGCCTCCTTGGTATAAGAGGGAGAGGGTATAAGATCAGGGCTGGTCAGAAGCAGAGCCAGAATGGAGACTCAGATATGCCCACTTTCAGGGATATCTCTGAGATTAGGAATTGCTAGGACTTCTCAACTTGACAGTCAAGCTACAAACCCCGATTTCCTACTATCCCCATAGTCCACGTGACATTTGGTCTACCAGTTCTTGTGCAACAAACACAGCAGTGGAGGTGGCTCATATGCTTTGTAATAGTGATATCACAGATGTCCATACAAGCACCTTGGAATGCACATTACACAAGCCTGGAATGGTGGCCTGAAAAAAGGTGAGGAGGCCTGGACTTCAATATCGTCATAAAAAGCTTTGGATTAAGTTTGCAAGAAAGTACAAAAAGTGGACAGTGGAAGATTTGAAATGGATGATATGGAATGATGAGATGAATGTCACTAGGCTTTAATGGGTGCAAATGAGTTTGGAAAAATCATGGGAAAAGGGGCAAACGGATTAAGAAATTGAAGGAACTGTCACGTTCAGTGGAGGAAGCCTAATATCATGAGGTTGTTTCACAGCTAATTGCATTGGATACATGACCATGATCGATGGTGGTCTCAATGCTATTTGTGAGAACCTTACAAGAAGAGTTACTTCGTACACTTGAGTTCTTTTTTTACAAAATACTAACAAAATAATAAAAATTTTAATGTACATTTTTAGGAGCAAAACGTTAACAATGCAGTGGTATGCCAAAAATCTGCATAACTAATCCTATGCTAAATAGTTGCAAGTAAAATTTATGTGTGAGATAGCCAAGATGATTGTTTAAAAGTAGTCTCACACCCAAAGCTGTAGTGGATGGTGAGATATGGAGCCTCATTGTTACCCTTTTCCTAGTCAGTGTATATATATCAATAATATACAGCACCCTTAACTGCAGGTTGGTTCACTATCTTTCACAAAAAATAGAAGCTACACTATTGGCTGTCAATATTTATCCCCTAATTCATGATGACTTGCCCAGGAAGGCCAGGATATGGATCTGGACTTCCCATGTCCTACTACAGCAGGGCCCAGAACCTAAGATTCTACACACGTGCACTGTACCACCTTGGCTACCAATATTTTTTTTTACACCTGCTGCATTATTTTTCTCATCCCAACCAAAATAATTGCCAGGATCCTCAATATCCCACTTAAAGTTAGATTCATACTAACTGTTACCATGTTTTGGTGTCTAACATTTTTATTTTTAAAGAATTATTTATTTCTAAATAATATACCGTATTTTTCGGACCATAAGACGCACTTTTTTTCCCCCAAATGTTGGGGGGAAGTTGGGGGTGCGTCTTATGGTCTGACTATAGGGCTGCGGCTGGGAATGAGGGTGCTGCAGGTCATCGGGGGCACGAGTAGGCAGCAGCAGTGCCTGTTCGTGACCACGTGGGCCCGCTCATTACATATGCACGCCCATCCTCCCGCCCATCTCTCAGAGCTGAAGCCGGCACTGACAGGTGGGCGGAAGGATGAGCGGGGACGCGCGCATAGTAAAGAGCCGGCCGCATGATCACCCCTGGCAATTACAGCCTGGAGTGATCATGTGCGGCTGTATTCACTGCCCCCCCGCGCGTCATCATCAGCGCGGGGTGCAGTGAATCAGTACACTCACCCGTCCCCGTGTGTGGAGCCGTCCCCCTGCTGCACGTGATGTCTTCCTGTCTGTGCCGGTCAGCTGATCTGTGCTGGTCAGCTGATCGGCACAGACAGGAAGACATCGCGATGCAGCAGGGGAACGGCTCCACACACACACACACACACACACACAGGTCAGTGGCGCAGAGAGGAAGATGATCGGCTGCAGGGAGTGAGGAAAAGGTGAGTATAAACGTTTATTTTTTTCTCTGTGCTATAGGATACAGGCCATATACCAGGATGGTATATGAGCACGATGGGGGCATATAGCAGGATGGGAGTATATGAGCAGGCTGGATGGGGGGGGTATGTGAACAGGCTGGATGGGGGGGTATGTGAACAGGCTGGATGGGGGGGTATGTGAACAGGCTGGATGGGGGGGTATGTGAACAGGCTGGATGGGGGGGTATGTGAACAGGCTGGATGGGGGGTATGTGAACAGGCTGGATGGGGGGGTATGTGAACAGGCTGGATGGGGGGTATGTGAACAGGCTGGATGGGGGGGTATGTGAACAGGCTGGATGGGGGGGTATGTGAACAGGCTGGATGGGGGGGTATGTGAACAGGCTGGATGGGGGGTATGTGAACAGGCTGGATGGGGGGGTATGTGAACAGGCTGGATGGGGGGGTATGTGAACAGGCTGGATGGGGGGGTATGTGAACAGGCTGGATGGGGGGTATGTGAACAGGCTGGATGGGGGGTATGTGAACAGGCTGGATGGAGGGGGTATGTGAACAGGCTGGATGGGGGGGGTATGTGAACAGGCTGGATGGGGGGGTATGTGAACAGGCTGGATGGGGGGTATGTGAACAGGCTGGATGGGGGGTATGTGAACAGGCTGGATGGGGGGGTATGTGAACAGGCTGGATGGGGGGGTATGTGAACAGGCTGGATGGGGGGGTATGTGAACAGGCTGGATGAGGGGGGTATGTGAACAGGCTGGATGGGGGGGTATGTGAACAGGATGGATGGGGGGGTATGTGAACAGGATGGATGGGGATTTATAGCAGGATCATATACAAGGCAGGAGGATCATTACCAGGATGGGGTACCTTAGTAGAGAATTTGGGGACATTACCCCCATAACAGTGTCAGCAGCAGATCCTCGCCCCATAACAGTGTGTCATGACCACATTTTTTGTTTAAAGTTTTATTTTCCCATTTTCCTCCTCTAAAACCAGGGTGCGTCTTATAGTCCGGTGCGTCTTATAGTCCGAAAAATACGGTACTTATAATAATTTTACTGTACATAGTTTTACTCCTTCATATTCATCCAATCAGAATATTGATAAATGTAGTAATTTCTTGTATATTTTTTTTTACTGATTGCTACTAATAAACTCATCTTTACAGGCATACACTAAAAAAGCAATGTAACATTTATATACAATTTTTAAAAACAAATGAGGTATATACGGCTTCCATCTGTCACTTCATGCCAGATGTGGCAGCTTTAGCAGACATCAGTCCTACAGATACAGTCTTTGATCTCACACTTAACTCCTAAGAGACCCCCTGCAAGACAACCAGCTGCAGACTGTAGTTTAATATTGGCCGTCATTTCTTCTAGGCTCGCCAACAGTTACCACTCTCTTCTGAAAAGGAAAATTCCCCCAACTTTATAATGTAATAGCATGCAAAAGATCCCCCCTACTGACAGACTGCCTCAATTTATCTGCCTTTTTTAATTAAAGATAAAAATGGCATGCACATTTTTCATTCACCTTGTCGTTCCTTATTTCACTTTAATTATCTGGTCTCCATTATTCTTCCTCCACCACCCTCCTGTTTCTATACTGCGGTATAACAATGCAGATTGTGTGCAAGATGAAGGAATTAGGAAAGATCTGTGGGAGTACCATTAGCCAATACATTAACTTAACTCATTTACCTCTTCAAGGAGCATTTATTTTTACGAGCAATGGAAAATGCACAAATGAAAGGAGAAAAAAAAAAAAGAAAATTTGGAGCTTGAATTTGTAGAAGGGAATAATACAAACTTGTTAAAGCAGAAATACAGAACATTTAATTTAAAAAGTTGGATACCAACTATATATAACTTATGTTCCTAGGTCATCTAATCCATCCCATCGGCTAGCATGAGTGACATTACAGCCATCATCTGTTAACTATCTTAAAGTGACAGTGTGACAATTACGTAGCTGCCTCTCCACAGATATTTGGAATTAATGAGGGACATACAGGATCTCTTTTGGATATGGCCTGTTACTTGCTTGTATACGATCCTCCTGAATTGTAAAGCGCTGTGGAATATGTTGGAGCTATATAAATAAAGATTATTATTATTATTTCTTGTGACTGTTAGGCCTAAGACACACGGCATGAAAATCAGAGCAAGTGGGATGCGATAAAACATCGCATTCCACTCGGACCAATATTAGCCTGTGTGTCAGCACCCATGAGCGATTATTTTCTCAGCCCTAATTGGACCGAGAAAACAATCGCAGCATGCTGTGACTATAATGTGATCCAGGTTTCTCTCACACCCATTCAAGTCTATGGGGTGAGAGAAAAATCGCACTGCACTCGCAGTACACCGGTGTACCGCGAGTGCAGGGCGAGAATGGCAATAGCTGGCTATGGAGGAGAGAGGGAGATAAATCCCTCCCCTCCGCAGAGCTGGCCCACCCCTCCTCAGCACTAGCCCGCCCCTCCTCAGAGGCGGCCCGCCCCCCGCAGCTGAGGTCCGATTGCATGATCGGATGTCAGTCGCAGTGTCATCCAACTCTTGCGGTGCTGCCAGTGTGAGTTGAGTGTCATGCGACGATCGCACTAGTGCCCCGTGTGGCCCCGGCTTTAAAGTATCTGTTGCTTTTATTCCCTTATTTAAGGTTCTCTCATACTGGCATATAAAAAATCAGTCCCATTCTCATCCAGAAAAGTGAGACAAGCAAAATGCGTTTGAAGTAGTGAGGTGAGGGAACCGTTTCTTCAGTAAAATCCACTTTATATAGTGAAAACATACAATGGTCATGGGCTGGTAAGAGACCCCGCCTTATGTATTCCAGATATATGTCCTTAATCATAGGCATGATGAGATGAATTGAGATTTATTCGTTTCATTATTAAACTTATGTAATTGTGTGAGCTTAGATTAATTTTATTAAAATAAAATGAATGGAGTATTTGCCAATCCAGTATCATATAATAATAATTATAGAATGAATCCAATGTAATTATTTCATTAATAAACCTTTTCTCTTGTATGGCGAATGTTTGTTACCCAGACAGCTGGTATTCGTTCTTATTTCTATGATGTTTCTCTGACATTATAGTCAACCTGTTTGCTAAGACTTTCCAGGTGGTATTTTTACCAAGTGCACTGCATTTATTGTTGAGTATCTTGCTGGATACGCCATTTCTGGAAAACCTTTAAACCTATGCATTGTACTCACTTTATCACATCATGCCTATAAGTTAAGGATGTATGGCTGAAATGCGACAGCCCATGACCACTGTATGCTTTTTCTATTTTATGAAGTTTAAATAAAGTGAATCTTACTGATGTGCCGGATCCCTCACCTCAGAACTTCTACGTTCTAGGAGTCCAGCTCTGAATGCTAGTGCACTAATACAAATATATATGGATTCAACTGATGCATGGTAAGTTGACCGTCCCACCCCTCTTCTTTTTATAATATATTTGGTATTCCATATCTGATACCAGTGCTGTGTGAGTGTGCGATTTTTTTATTGCCTAACATCCATATGCCATCCATATGCCTCCCGTCTGCAATGCTTATTTTTCATAGCAACTATTATTCTACAATCATTTACAGGACCATTATAGTGTTCTATGCTACAGAATGGTAGTGTATCTGTAAAAAATGGATGGCATACAGATGGTCCGTGTAACAGCCGTTTTTTTTCTCGCAATCATAGACTTGCATTAGCAAGTCTCAACTGTTTCACACAACCATACTCTGTATGCTGCAATTTTTTCCTCAGTTTGAAAACAGCTAAGAAAAAAAATCACAGATCAGCACTGCCTATCTAGCGATGTCGCTCGTGTAAGCACCTGCCCCCGTCGTTTGTGCATCACGGGCAAATCGTTGCCCGTGGCGCACATTATTTCTAGTACCCGTCACACTACTTCCCTTCCTTGCAATGTCGCTGTGGATGGCAAATAGCTTCTTTTCTAAGGGGGTGGTTAGTGCGGCGTCACAGTGACGTCACACGGCAGGTATCCAATAGAAGCGGAGGGGTGGAGATCAGCCGCATGAAACTCACGCCCACTTCATTGCCGGCAGGACGCAGGTATGTTGCTGTTCGTCGTTCCCGGGGTGTCACACATAGCGATGTGTGCTGCCTCAGGAACGACAAACAATCTGTTTCCTGAACCAGCAACGATTTTATGGAAATGAACGACGTGTCAACGATCAACGATGAGGTGAGTATTTTTGATACCCTCTTTCACTTGTAAAGCGCCATGGAATAAATGGCGCTATAATAATAAAAAAATAATAATAATAAAATAATAACGAGAACGGATGTGTGTCACGAATTCCGTGACCCCAACGACATCTCATTAGTGATGTCATTGCGTGTAACGGGGCCTTTATTCTTTAACATTGGTGACAGTACAACCCGATTTTTTTACCGGACTGCATATTAATACGTATATGTGAGCAAACCCTTCTATAAATTATCTTATCAATCCTTTGCATATAAAAAGTCATGAAAGTCAATTTCTTGTTTTAAATTATTTTTTAATGTTTTCTAGCATAAAAATATATTGTTCCTTAGTTCAACTGTGTTGCTAGAAGGTGAGAATTCAGCTGAATTAGTCTCCTTCCCCATTGGCAGCTGACAATATAGTCACTTCTTTTTTCTTTGGAGATTAATATTAGATGTCAGAAAGCAGAGTTTTACAATCCCAAAAGTCTGAGAAGAGTCAGCTTTATTGTTTTGCTACTCTAGAAGCTCTGCACCTTCCCAGACAAGCAAGGTAGAAAGATATTTCAAGTGGCTGCAGTATAGGGAACAGAGGATCCTTTTGTAGAGAGCAGACTGTAAGAAGAGTCACTGAGCATGAGTGACTATCAGCACCATTAGCTGGACATGCATATTGCCATCTTTCTTAAAAAAAGGTGGAGCCATGCTACAGTAGGGAAAATAAGTATTTAATACACTGCCGATATTGCAAGTTTTCCCACCTAAAAAGAATGGAAAGGTCTGTAATTTTTATCATAGGTACACGTCAACTGACAGACAGAATCCCCCCCCAAAAAAAATCCAGAAAATGACTTTGTATAATTTTTAAGTAATTAATTAGCATTTTATTGCATGATATAAGTATTTTATTCAATGGAAAAACAGAACTTAACACTTGGTACATAAACCTTTGTTTGCAATGACAGAAGTCAGATGTTTCCTGTATTTTTTTACCAAGTTTGAACACACTGCAGCAGGGATTTTGGCCTACTAATCCATTCAGATCTCCAGATCTTTCAAGTTTTGGTGTTGTTGCTGGGCAACATTGAGTTTCAGCTCCCTCCAAACATTTTCTATTGGGTTCAGGTCTGGAGACTGGTTAGACCACTTGAGGACTTTGAAATGCTTTTATGGAGCCAATCTTTAGCTGCCCTAGATGTATGTTTCCGGTCATTGTCATGTTGGAAGACCCAGTTCCAATCCATCTTAAATGCTCTTACTGAGGGAAGGAGGTTGTTGTCCAAAATCTCGTGATACACAACCAATACAGCCTACCTTCAATAAGATTGAGTCATCCTGCCCCCTTTGCAGAAAAGCACACCTAAGGTATGATGTTTCCACCCTGTGCTTCAAGGTTAGGAGGTGTAATATTAATCCTTCTTCTTCCTCCAGAGGAAGGGGAGTTGATATCAAAAATTTCTATTTTGGTCTCATCTGACCAAATATCCTGCTCCCATGCCTCCTCTGGATCATCCAAATAATAATGGGCAAACTTCAAATGGGCCTGGACATGTGTTAGCATGCGTAGGGTTACTTTGTATACCCTGCAGGATTTTAATTCATCATGGCATAGAGTGTTACTAATGGTAATATTTGTGTCATGGGTGTGTTATGCATAACAGTCCTGTAGTTTACGGCTGTAGAAGGTCACAGTGTTTGACTACACAAGCTGCTCTCTGACATTCCCTTTTTTCCTGCTTGGGGTTTATCCCTTTCTCTTTAGGACCCTTGAGATTCCTCACCTTTTTAGCTGTTAATCTTCAGCAATTCCCTTTGTGTCTTTAAACACCCTCATTCTACCTTACTCTGTGCTGGTGAAAAGCCTAATACCCTTAAAAAGTCTTCAGTGCTAGCATTCGGCTAGTATTCATTTGGATAAACTTTGTTGTTGTTGCAGTTCCTCTCACTGAGTCACCTGGAGATATGTTATTTGTTTACTTTCCCCTGTGTGTTTATCTGTGTGCTCTTTAGTGGTTAGTTGGATTGACTAAGCACTCATCCCATCCTTTCCCACTCCTTACCTGGCACCTATTTCAGGATCAGACAGAGTCAGGTATCTTGCTCGGTGCATAGGTGGGGAACCTATCTAGGATGATGAGGGAAGCAAGGGGCCAGTGGTAGGTTTGGTCAAGAGTCAAGAGTCACCATCTCCCCTTCCCTAGATACAGGGTTTCCCTTCCCTTTTGTTGTTTGCTTGGTACTTCCCCATACCTAGCATGACATTTTGAGGCTGTGGCCCCAGCTCTCTTCAGGTCAGTGACCAGGTCCTCTCATGTAGTTCTGGGATAATTCCTGACCTTTCTCAGAGTCATCCTTAGTCCATCAGGCGAGATTTTGCATTGAGCCCCAGACTGAGTAAGATTGACAGACATCTTGTGTTTCTTCACTTTCTAATTATTGCACCAACAGTTGTTGTCTTCTCACTAAGGTATTTCCCTATTGTCTTGTAGCCTATCGCAGCCTTGTCCAGGTCTACAATTTTGTCCTTCGTGTCCTTAGACAGCTTTTTGCTCTTGGCAATGGTAGCCAAGTTGGAGTGTGATTGATTGAGTGTGTGGTCAGGTATGTGTTATACTTGTAACAAGTTCAAACATGTGCAATTAATATAGGTAATGAATGAAGAGTAGGAGAGCTTCTTAAAAAACAAAAAAAACAGGACTGTTTAGAGCCAGAATTCTCGCTGATTGGTACGTGATCAAATACTTATTTCATGCAATAAAATGAAAATTAAGTATTTATAAATCAGACATTGTGATTTTCTGGATTTTTAGCTATCCTGTCTGTCATGGTTGAAGTGTACCTGTGATAAAAATTACAGACCTCTCAATTCTTTATAGATGGGAAAACTTGCAAAATTGGCAGTGTATCAAATACTTATTTTCCGCACCGTATTAAAAGGGAGCATGTCATTAGGATATTAAATCTGTAAAAAAGGCATGTGTGTTAATGCCAGTTGATGCTTATTAAATCCTTACCTTGGTTGTAGTATTTTGTTTGGAAATTGCATAGGAACACTACACCCACAGCTCTCTTGATTTTCTGCCTATTTCCTTGCCTATAGCCAGCCTTTGGTCTCTGACAGGCAGGTCACTTTTTTCTCATTGACCTTTCTCCCCTGCTTGAAATTCTGAACAGGCTCCGTCATTGTAAGCGTCATATCTTCAGATGGGAAGGGGTATATGCGAATTCATTATCTGGCTCTCACAACGTCATCAGCAGCTTACTGCACATGTGTTTATGAGATGACCCTGGGTAATTACGGAGCATGTAGGGGGTGGCAGGTCAGTGACAGAATAGTGACGTCTGTCAGAGACCCAAGACCGGCGACAGGCAGGGAGCTAGGGAAAGAGCCAGGAGAGCTGAAAGTGCAATGTCTGCCTACTGCACTTGTGACTAAAACTTCAAGACTGGATTTCTGTATAATTCCCAAACAAAATACTACAAGCAAGTTCTAATATCCTGATGACAGTTTCCCTTTAAGTAAATATCACACATTCTCACAAATATTAAATGGAAAGCATCATTACATTTTTTAAGAATTATTCGATTATTTTAATATGTAATTGTGGGTTAATTATTTTATAAATGAAAGTAAAGAAACAGTACTACAATAATAGTTATAATAACAGTGTGCTATTATGCAGGAATAATCCATGGAGCGTTGGGACAAAACAACAGTATGCACTCACAGAACAGCAGTAATGTCACAAGAAAAGGAAACAAGTGATTAGAGATTTGCTTTGAGCAAATACAGTACAATCGCCGGCATTTTGACAAATTCTAAAGGGCCTGGAAGGGGTTAAAAAAATATCAGTGTCATTTCTTCAGGCCCCTCACCAATCTCTCCATTCAGGCTCATTCTGACCTTTACTTCAACTATCTCTTTCGACATCTTTGGTGCTGACTAGTTCTAAGCCTTACACATCATAACTAGGCCTAGGCCTCACACCCCATTATGAGATGTGTGACGCCCCTGGACTATCAGGTCATCACAGGGTATTGTGTAATCTGCCCTTCTGTGCAATATTAACCTCTTCCTTGGTTATGAGTCCCCAACTACATGGTGTTGCCTACATCAGCCAATTAAAGTCCTAGGTACACTCTGCACCACACCCACCAGACACACCAGTGGACGGCCTGAGTTGAATAGGGTTGCCCACTTGGGAGTTGGTTAAGGGGAGGTCAGGAGTGTCAGGAGCAGTGGAGTGAAGTGTTGGAAGTGAAGGAAAAAGGAGGTCAGGAGCCGGGCCCATTGGAAGCAACTAGGTACTAGACGGTGGTCTAAGCCTAAGAGGAGCTGGACCCCCGGTTGCAGGGGATCGTGACAAGGGGCACGGACTGTCAAGGAGGACAGCTGGCAGCCTTGTACCATCACCGGGCTGGGACCAGGGCACGATGGGGTACGTGGACCCTATGTCAGGGAGTAGCATCAGGCAACCTGACAATTTACCCGCCGTGAACGGAGCCTTCAAGATCCACTCTCCACCCACTCCAAAATCGGGGTACTAGCACAACGAGGGGTTAGGACTTTCCACCAAAACCGTCCAGAAAATCCCAAGCATTAACCCTTAGAACAAGCTCCCACAGTTAGCCACACTGGGGAGCGGGGCCCGACTAGTTTTATGCTATCGGGACCAAAAGAAGAGAACTTAGTGCCAGGAGCAAGGTTACAGATCACCAGGCAACACCAGCGGGGACGGGACCCAAACTGGCTCCCCTCAGCGGCAGCAGTGTCCAGAACTTTGGTTTATCCAGTTGTTGGTGTTAGCTTTTTGGACTGAGCGAGTATGAAAGTGACCCACTTCACTCCCCACGGCACTCCCCGAACAACATCAATGGGTCCCGGGGCATCCCCCCTACCCATGGAGGTTTCCAACACCTGGTTGCCCCACTCCATCACCCCCGGGTACTCTCAACTGCAGTGGTGGTACTCCACATTACCACACACCACGGGTGGCATCATAAACTCTAAACATAATCACTTGTAAATACCACCCCTTCATTTGAGTGGCCGGACACCGGACACCCCTCGAACGACCGCAAATCCGGATCCGAGCAGCCTGGCTGCTGACACAGGGGCGGCACACATGCAATTCCCAGTGACATCTTGATGTCTCAGGCCAAGTCAGAAGATAGAGTTGGACTATAGACCAGACCAGTGTTGCATAATGAGCCAATTGAGAATCAAGGCAAAGTATGTATAATTGTTTTTTTTCTTTTTTTTTCTTACAATTGAGTTTATTATGCTTATAAGTATGGAGATACCTAAAAAAATAATGTGCATTCAACTTGCATGGAAAAAATTGATTTACCAGTTAAATGTGAGTGATTATGCCAAATTTGCATTTTAACAGAGAAGTTCATCACCTATAATGATATCATGAATAAGACCAAAGTGATGTCACCACCAGTCATGATATACACAGCATCTTAATGGAAGAAGAATGCACGTTGTGAAGTTACAGCATAGCAAGAATATACAACCATATTGCCTTACCAGAGTAGTCCATCAAGCTGTAGGGATCAGTTGCTCTTGCAACCTTTGTAAACCTTATGGTATGTTGTTCACACAACGTATTTTCATTTCAAGTACTGTGCATGAAAAAACTGACCTCACACGGACAGCACTCAGTCCAATGTTGTTCAATTGGGCTATGAAGATGACAGACTTTTCACACGGAATGAATGTCTCCATGAAAAAAATCAAGACATCCACACAAGACTATTCTATATTTTGGATGAAGCTTCCATATTCAATATTAAGGAAAAAATAAACTCACCACTCTCTTGATGGATCAACAGACCAGGGATAAGTGGCTGGCATCCACAAATGTGTTACTAAACAAAGGAAAGAAGGAAAAATCCCATAATCTGTTCTTCTGTAAAATTATCCAAATTTATTAAAACATTAAGAAGTGTTAAAATAGATGCTCTGGGCTCCTTACCCTGTCTTACGTGTTTCGGATAGAAACGCCCTTTCTTTTGTATTTGAGAAAGGATGTTTCTGACCAAAATGTGTAAGACGGGGTGAGGAGCCTGGAGCATGTATTTTAGTACTTCTTAATGTTTCAATAAATTTGGATCATTTTACAGAAAAACAGATTATGGGATGGTTCCTGCCTTCCTTTGTTCTTGCATAGTCAAGCCTCTATAGGTTCATAAAAAAAATGGATCTTATATGGAGGATTCTTATAGCATCCAAATTTTACAGATATTATACATTGCAACTATTAAAACTGAAACCTGTTTAGTTAAAGAAGCACTCCAATGTATACGAGTACATATATTTTTATTACATGTGTGTATATATGCATGTAACGTAGTGTGAGGAGTGTATTAATATACTCACCTATCACTGCTATTTCCAGTCCAGCAGCATTCTGGTTCTCTTCTGAGCGACGTCACTGCAATTGCAACTCTAGGCTCTATGCATAAGCTGGAAGTCTCTTTTACAATGTCAGTCTATGGGACCTCGTTCTGATGCTTCTTAGGCTTACATTCTAAAAGCCACTTCTGGGTCAGACAGAGCACAGTGTCACCCAGAGAGTCTGCAGAGCGGTGAAGTCATTGAGAAGAGAAGCAGAGCGATGATATCATTCAGAAGAGGAGCAGAGCGGTGCTGGATCCTGGAGAGATGAGTATATTAACACATTCACGCTACATTAAATGCACATATACACAGATTACTTAAAAAAAAATTATATATATATATATATATATATAAAAAAATAAATATATATATATATTTATATATATATATATATATATATACATAGGAGGGCTTCTTTAACTTATGTTGTATAAAACTGGATGCTATATAGCTGACATACGGATGTAAAAAATGGACATAGAAATACCATATGTATGGCATACCAATGACAATACAAATGAAAATTATTTTTTTTCGATGAAAATCAGATAATTTTTTTTTATACATACGAATAAACTTAACCTTATAATGTAGTTATACACCAGAAAGTTTATAGGGTCACGAGATAACTTTTAATATACATATCATTGTATTGCACTTTCTTCCAAGATAATGTAAATACTTTGTACATTATCCACAGTTCTGTCATTGTAGAACGAGCGTACAGTTACTTCTATCTAACATAACATTCACTTCCCTAGATGCTCTTTATTTGAAGTATGTGGGGAAAAAAAACCTTAAGAACGCATTAAATGTTAACATTGCTCATGTGCTTCTAGAGCAACAAATTGCTAAGTGTTTTTTTATGGAAATTGTTAACCATGAATTTTATTTCCTTGCACTTTGCTGAAATCCAGAGTGCGACAGAATTTTAAATATTGTGCCTAATGTACAGAAAGTGCAGAGGTTTTCAAATGTCTCAGAATTTTGGACCATATTAATATCCAGAGTACTCATTTAATGATGTCAGTGCAGAATCATCCACAAAAGGGCATAGAGTTTGAGACAATTTAACTTTGACATTTTTGTGAAATTCATTAGAAAATGATGCAAGGGAATAGCCGGCTTAAAATGTGCCCTTTATCTGGTTTACTGCAGTATGTGGGGAAAAACTTGCCAGAGTTTAACAGGATGACAGAAAGGCTTGCTATAAAAATAGAGAGCTCCCCAGTGTATTGTGTATGTACTTTATATTACCCATTATGCACATCTGTAGAAATATTGGATTAAAAAATGAAATAATGAAAAAGCCATCAATTGGAGTTGTCATCATAACTCAATAATTATGTGGATAAAAATGACCAGGATGTTTTTAAATATTTTGCAGAAATTTGGAAACCAGATATCAGTATATAGCAAAAGGAGATGCATTTTGCTTTTTTGTTACTTTTTTGCACCTCATAATTTTTATATGATAAGACTGGGACCTCAAAAATGTTTTTTTTCTAGTTGACTAAAGGCTAATTTATGTATATACTATTCAGCTTGCAAATAACTCAACACTGGTTCTTTTTGAGGTAAATTATACTGGACTACAAATTTTTGCTAAATTCTTGAAATTTGAGGTGGTTATGATAAACCTAATCGAGGTAAGTAGGAATGTACTTTCTGATGGTCTGTATCATGTAGAAAGTTTGAGAAACATGAGATAAAGTTTTACTGATTATGAAGCATTGAAATGTTACACGCAGCATTAGTTCAACTAAACCAAAAATATTTTGCTGCTGATTTTCGTGTGTACGCAACGTCTGATACATCTCGTATTAGTGTCCAGCAATAGATGGATTCCAGTATAGATGGATTCCAGTATAGATGGATTCCAGTAGCCTTGATAACACTTTTCCATCTTGGCAATATCTTGATGAAACCGTTCCCATGTTTGTCACTGATTGGAAGATTTTCAAGGAAGAATTCCAAATGTGAATGCAGAAAATGAATTTTCAATGATATGTTGCACGTTATCACTTTTTAAGCTTCACCAAGGTTGTCAGCCAATTTGATGTAGTTTGGTGCTCGATAGTTGTCAAGGAAATTCTTGGTAAAATCCTTCAATGATTTCCAGACAATTTTCTCAAGCCCCACAAGCAGCTCTTCAAAGTGCTTGTCATTATGTCAGATTTGTGGTCCAACAAAAATGCCTTCCTTATTCTTGGAATCAGTATTCTTGGGAAAATTTCTCTCAAATAGTGAAAACCTTCTGCTTCCTTGTTCGTTGCTTTCAAAAAATGTTTTCTCAGCCCAAGTTTTATGTAAAGTAGTGGCAGAAATATCATTGCCGGTTCCATAAGTGGTCTATGTGTGACATTTTTCTGCCCACGAGTGAACTGGTTGCGGATTGGCCACTTCTTTCGACTGTAATGTGACTGATTAGCATGTCTGTCCCATTCGCAAATGAAAAAGCACTACATGGTATATCTGAGCTGCAATCCAAGTAGCAGTGCCACTACTTTTAAATCTCCACAGATGTTCCAGTTGTAGCTGCTGTACTTGATGTGTTTCAAAAACAGTTTCATGTTCTTATGTGTTTCTTTCATGCGTGCAGCATAGCCAACAGGTATTGAAGGATGAACATTACCATTGTGCAACAAAACAGTCTTGAGGCTTAACGTGAGTCAATAAAAAGACGCCACTGTTTTCAGCTCATGCTCACAAGCCAAAGATGCGAACAACCTATCGATGTTGGTGCAAAAGCACAGGTTGTCAGTCTGTTCAAAAACGGTTTCAAGTCATCTTGATGTCTTCGAAAGACAGAATCTTTTGTACCAGGTAAAAGCAAATGCTGTCCTTGAAGTCTTGAAACCAGTAACTGCATTTTCTTTTGACAAACGTAAGTTTCAGACCAATCATTCAGTTCTGGCTGTGTTATAAGAGGAGGCTCACCAGACATACATGGTTCAAAGTCTGAATCAGCATCGTTCCCCATCTTTGATCCATGTACTGCAACATCTTCATTAACTGTCTTCTCTAGGCTCCATATCACTGATGTCTTGGGTAATGGAAGAGTGTCATCATGTGGCACTGGTCTCACAGCTGAAGGCAGATTGGGATATTCAATTGATTTCTTATTCTTAGCAGAGAAATCAGAGACAGTGGCTAGACAGAAGTAACCATCGTTCACATGATCCTTTTTCACCCACTCTATCATTGGGACAACCATCGGCATAGACTTTTAAGAACCTGTCAGCCAAGCTTTAAGATCAATAGCACATTTTGAACAACAAATTTGATAAGCCCAGGATTTGTCTTGATCAGCAATCTTGCCTCCCAAGTACAACTCATAGGATTTCATGATGAGAGCTGTCATGGTGCATCTTTGAGGCTTAGGTGTGTACTCTCAACAAATGTAACAAAAGGTATTGCAACTGTTTCAAAACTGACAAGACATTTTAAATATGTCAGATAGTACTGTAGTAGTTTATAACTTTTTAGATTTAAAAAAACTTGCAGAATCTCTGCAAGTAATATTTACAGCCTCTGCAGGCAGCGTCCAGACATGTGTAGACATATCTATGTGTGCCTAGTCTGTAACATTTCCACTGAAGTTTTGCAATTTCAATGAAATGTAAGGAATTCATGCCATAACACATATATTGTAGACAATACATGGCCACCTTGAAAATAGGAACAAAAAAAATCGCTGAAATAAAAGATTTCAGAAAAACATTACATGACAGGAAAATTTCAAGTTGATTTTCATGATCACCAGCTCATATTACATAGGATACACCCAAAAGTGTTCAGGAAGCAAAATATTCATTGTCCAGTTTTATGTTTGTATCATGAAAGTGTGCAGAATTACAGAATGATGTGCCCTAGTTGAATATTGTCATATTGCAGCTCAGCTGTGTTGGCTGCAATACCAGGCATAGCCCATGTTCAGGAGTGGTACTCTTCTGGAAAATAAAAACAGCCATGATATACTAATCCTGTTAAACCTATTTAACTCCAAAATGTACAACTCTAATATACCTCCACATGTCTGTATTTCCGGTATGTGAGGCATCCGTTTTTTCTCAGAAAACACAAATACCCATTATAACCTAAGGGGCTAGTCACATGTCCATGTTCTTACATGGACTCTTGGTCCAGTTAAAACACACAGAGATATATTCATTTTTTTCCCAGCAGCATAGATGATGATGATGATGATGATGATGATGATGAACCATCTGTGTGCTGTACATGCTTAAAATTGAAAGTATAAGAGAAGATTTGTAATATCTTTATTTCTTTAGCCATACCGAAAAAACAAGGATGAGATATACTGTAGATAACACATGTATGACACATGTATGACACATTGTTGGCAATCACTGATGAAACCAGTACCATTTTTTCATGTATGTGTTTTATATGCATGGTTGAAGGGGATCTAAAAGTAGCATTTAAAGAGAACCTGTCATATGCAATATGCACACAGAACCACAAGCAGTTCTGGTTGTATATTGCTAATCCCTGCATAACTGTCCCTGTATCTAGTGACATAGATAAAGGGATCTTTAGACAAAGTATTTCTAAAGATCCCATATGATATGCTAATGAGGCCAGCGACTAGTCGCAAGAGCGTTAGTTTCTGCGCTCATTTCACCCTCTTAGGGGTGCTTCACACACAGCGAGCTCGCTGCCGAGATCGCTGCTGAGTCACGCTTTTTGTGACGCAGCAGTGACCTCATTAGCGATCTCGCTGTGTGTGACACTGAGCAGCGATCTGGCCCCTGCTGCGAGATCGCTGCTCGTTACACACAGCCCTGGTTCGTTTTCTTCAAAGCCGCTCTCCTGCTGTGACACACAGATCGCTGTGTGTGACAGCAAGAGAGCGACAAATGAAGCGAGCAGGGAGCAGGAGCCGGCGTCTGACAGCTGAGGTAAGCTGTATCCAAGATAAACATCAGGTAACCAAGGTGGTTACCCGATATTTACCTTAGTTACCAGCCTCCGCAGCTCTCACGCTGCCTGTGCTGCCGGCTCCGGCTCTCTGCACATGTAGCTGCTGTACACATCGGGTTAATTAATCCGATGTGTACAGCAGCTAGGAGAGCAAGGAGCCAGCGCTCAGTGTGCGCGGCTCCCTGCTCTCTGCACATGTAGCTGCATTACACATCGGGTTAATTAACCCGATGTGTACTGTAGCTAGGAGAGCAAGGAGCCAGCGCTTAGTGTGCGCGGCTCCCTGCTCCCTGCTCACACTGGTAACTAATGTAAACATCGGGTAACCATACCCGATGTTTACCTTAGTTACCAGTCTCCGCAGCTTCCAGACGGCGGCTCCGTGCAAGCGCAACGTCGCTTGCACGTCGCTGCTGGCTGGGGGCTGGTCACTGGTCGCTGGTGAGATCTGCCTGTTTGACAGCTCACCAGCGACCATGTAGCGATGCAGCAGCGATCCTGACCAGGTCAGATCGCTGGTCGGATCGCTGCTGCATCGCTAAGTGTGAAGGTACCCTTAGCATGGTAACACGCCCAGAGGGGCTTGCTAACATGCTATTCAATGCCCACTGCCAGCGTAATCACCAGCAGTTATGCGCGAAACTGTCCGTTGTTACAGCCTCAGACGCCGAGCACTGTACATGATCAGAAGTCCCTGGTACTTCCGGTCCGGTCATGTGCACAGATAGGCCCCTACACAACACCTCCCCCCACTTAGGAAACACACAGCTGACCAAAAACCCTAGTCACCCCCCTTAGGGAAAGACAGACACACCAGTGGGCGTGACCAGGCGGTTTAGACAGCCCGGGGTGGTAAAACAGTGAGTTAGTCTAGAAAGAGTTGAGAGTTCAGTTTGGAGAGGAGTGTGGGCTGGAGCTAAGTGTAGCTCCAGCAGGAAAAGTTCAAGTTGAACGGTACCAGGGTAGGAGCCCTGGTGCCTCTGGCTAGGAGGCAGATGGTGGTCTCCGTCAGCAGGAGAAGATGGCTCATCAGAAACGAGGTGGACCGGGACAGGGTTGCAGCCCGCCGGTACCAACACGGGGAACCGACCATGAAACTGGAGCACAAAGGGGGGTACTCGGACCCTGAAGCCAAGGCCGGAAACAAGCGGCCTGGTTAATTAACCGATAGAGGCCAGGACTAGAGGTCCTGTCCCACCCAAAGTCAGTCATAGAAGACAACAGCCCACCGATAGGGATAGGAGGTCACCGCCAGGGCCCATAGATCCCACGGGCCAGTGTCTGCGGGTACGGCTCCTTAGACAACATCCATCCGGGAGCGGACTCCTGAGTTCCAGACTAGGAAGTTCACCTTACACAAAACAGTGCAGAGGAAAAGGATAGAGACCACCAGCCCGAGTGGGGGACCCGAATGCAACCGGCCGCGGCATCGGCCAGCAGCACCTTGGTTTACCCGAGACTCGTGTGATTTATTGACTGTGAGTAATCAAACTTCCCCCTTGCCGTCGCTATACCCTACACCAGACACTTGGCCCTGGGGCAACCATCCTTATCCATGGAGGGGTTAACATCCAGCTGCCACTACATCTCCCCTGGTTGCCCCATCACAGCAATGGTGGTGTCCCAACTCACCAAACACCGTGGGTGGCATCACAAACTTAATACGGCCTAGCCCGTACATCTACGTCCCCCCCATTTATTCGGCATGTCCGCGAGACCCCCGGGTCCAGAGACCCTTGAGCCACTACCCCAGCAGACCCATATCCGAGCAGCGCCAGCTGCTGGCACAGGAGCGGCACACCAGGATGCGTACACCTGGCTTCATAGTGCATATTACCGCAAGTGCAGTGACCTGATCATGTGCAGTGCCCAGTGTCTGAAGCTGTAGACAGGTACATGGGTCACCGCTGGTGATGACGCTGGCAGTGGGCATTGAATAGCATGTTAGCATGCCCTAAGAGAGTGGAATGAGCAAAGGAACTAATGCCCTTACAACTAGTCCCTGCGCTCATTAGCATATCATACAGAATCTTTAGAAATACTTTTTCTAAAGATCCCCTCATCTATGCTACTAGATACAGGAACGATTAGACAGGGATTAGCAATATGCACCCAAAACTGCTCGTGGTTCTGGGTGCATATTGCACCTGCAGGTTCCCTGTAAGTGTAATGACACTTGTAATACATCTCTTTGGGCATCTAAAGTCCACTCACCTCGACATGATCGGGGGAAGTGAGGATGGTTTGCCATGGCAGTGAGGGCCTATTAAAGTCATAAATCTCCAACATCTTTGTACTCCTTTTAAGCCCAGTAATAGAGTGATAATTTAACAATATAATGCAATATTGAAATTTACCGGTATACAAAAAATAAAAAAGGGAAAAAACAATGCTGCAGTTGTGGGGTTAATCAATTTGATCCACTCCATTGAGCAGTGCTTACAGTATAAAGCCTGAGTCCACCAGACTTGATCAAGACAAAAAAGTAGAGAGGAACTGCAGCACTCAAAAAAACAGTTTCAACTCATATCTAATTCTGAAACACCACATCAGTTTAGAGTGAAACCTAACTGGCTGAGATAATATGGTCTGATACATATTATTACGAATTGGGAAGCATGTATCATCTGTCAAGTTTCTAATAATGGATATATAAAAGGATATATCCATCATTAGTAAAATAAATCATGAAAGCATAAAATAACCCAGTAAAAATGTTACATTTTGTCAATCTTTGTGATCCCTACATACACATTTTATTTGATAATCCCATCATTCACATGTAATTAAATTTTTTAAACATACTTAAGGGTGCTTTAAACGCTGCGATATCGCTAACGATATATCGTTGAGGTCAGTCGTTAGTGACGCACATCCGGCGTCGTTAGCGACATCACAGCATGTGACATCTAGGAGCGGTGACCAACGATCGCAAAAACGTCAAAAATCGTTGATCGTTGACACGTCGCTCCTTTTCATAATATCGTTGGTGGTGCATGCCACTGGTTGTTCGTCTTTCCTGCGGCATCACACATCGCTATGTGTGACATCGCAGGAATGACGAACATCTCCTTACCTGCGTCCACCGGCAATGTGGAAGGCAGGAATATCTCGCCCGCTCATCTCCGCCCCTCCACTTTTATTGGACGGCTGCCGTGTGACATCGCTGTGATGCCACATGAACCGCCCCCTTAGAAAGGAGGCGGTTCGTCGGCCAGAGCGACGTCGCAGGGAAGGTAAGTCCGTGTGACGGGTGTAAGTGATGCTGTGTGCCACGGGCAGCGATTTGCCCGTGACGCACAACCGATATCGCAGCGTGTACAGTGCCCTTAAAAGTCATAAAGTTACACAGAGTCTTTTAAAGAATGTAATTTGAGAGATTGGAGATTTAAAGGGGGTTTTTCCCCACAAAGGAAGTTCTTTTTAATCCATAGATCACGCAATAATAATAATTTCCACAATTGGATGTAATTTAAAAAATATTCCTGTGTTGAGATAAATCTTATATATGTGCCCCTGGTATGCTTTGTACTGTGTAATGGCTGTTTCTGACAGTACAAGAATGTGGTCTGATCATACTACATCTCCTAGGCTGGGGAGAAAGTAAAAAAGTATAGACATTACAGCATGGAATTGAAAATAATTCTTTCTTTGAGATATTTAAAAAAAACAGGCAGGGAAATGTTTTACCAAACAAAATGAATCAGCTATGATCCCATGCTGTAATGTCCTATACTCTCTTTTGTGTCCCCGAGGAGCTGTGGTATGATCAGACCATGTCCCTGTACGGTCAGACACACCCATTACACAGAACATAGTAGGAGCACTTTATGCTATTGGGTGGTCAAGATTATCTCAACACAGAAACATTTTTTTTATAGACATCCAATTGTGGAACTTATTATTCTAAGACCTATTGATGAAAATGAGCTTTAAAATTAACTTTGTACATGGGAAAACTCTTTTAACTATTAGGCTAAGTGCACATGTTGAGAATTTGGTGAGTGTATTACCTCAGTATTAAAACCAAAACCAGGAGTGGGTGAAAAATGCAGAAGTGGTGACGTGGTTCTATTCTACTTTTCCTCTGATTGTTCCACTCCTGGTTTTGACTTACAAATACTAAGGTAAAAAAGTCACCAAATACTCAACGTGTGCACGTGGCCTTACAAATACTGAGGTAAAAAAAAGTCGCCACATACTCAACGTGTGCATGTGGCCTTACAAATACTGAGGTAAAAAACTCACCAAATACACAACGTGTGCATATGGCCTTGAAACATGACTTGTCTATCCAAAGTCAGACATAAAAAAATGGAACCAACCCTTGAAGATATCACTTACCGTTGTTAACCAGAAGACATGCTAAAGTGCTATGTTACTAACCTGATGAATATGATAAATGATAACTGACAATACGTTGATCAAATAGTTTTAGGCCCAACTTTTAGTTTGCCTTTTGTCATTCTAGATAATAAATTTACAAAGACAACATGCAATACCTTTTATTTATTCGTGTCCAGGTCATGTTAATGTTGTCTTTCATCAGCTCCACCTTCCTGGTGTCATCAGAGGAATAATCTCGTAGAAGCTTCAAGGCCAAATCATTTGCTACATCAACATTTATCTGCCACTGATGAAGTTCCTTGGAAAATTGCTGCATAAGGAAACATATGTGGTCCTGTTATTAAATCTGATGAAAAGGGAGGACTGTAAAATTCATGTCCTACGAGACTTTTATTAGTCAAGCATTCATAAGAACATGGGGATGTTTTATTTCCCGTAGATTACATTATCTTGATCTGTGCAGAGATGCTGGAAACTATTCTGAAATGTTGTTTATAAGGAATGTGTGTAGTAATAAAACAAGAAACATTGCTTATTTTGTATATTATTCATAATTTTGTATATTGATTGCAGCTATTGTTGAAAAGCATGACAGCGGTATATACTATACTAGCATATTCAATTTATTACTGCTCCAGCTTGTAGAAAAAAGGTAATGTAACCACTGCCATCTGCTGGTTAGCTATGGTAACTGCAGAAATGTTTATAGTGTAGATTCCTGGCTTGCAACATTGCCCAATAGTGACAAACTATGGATGTATATTGTAAATTTGCATTAAATAATGTACACCTATAGCTCCCAAACATATGTGTGTGTGTGTGTGTGTGTGTGTGTGTGTGTGTGTGTGTGTGTGTGTGTGTGTGTGTGTGTGTGTGTGTGATAACATGACATGAGATTTTAGCCAGTCAATCACATCAAGATTATTGTAGCTGAATTTCCACTCTATTTTGTTCAGTGTTCTTTGTGTTGATTTTTTCAATATAATGTGTCACTTGTTATTACATTTAGGTAAAGTTCTTAAAAATGGGACAAAATGATCTTTCTCTCCATCCTCTCCTACTGAAATGCATATCCCTCACAAATGAAAAACATGGAACACTATTAGGCTATGTGCGCACGTTGCGTTTTTGTGGGACCACAAAGATGCAGCGTTTTTGTGCGTTTTTGGCTGTAAAAAAAGGCACAAAAACACACCTGTAGTAAAAAATGCATACAAAAAACGCATGCGGTGCTCGTTTTTTTCTGCGTTTTTGTTGCTGCACTTTTTCAATGCATTGCATGGGTGAAAAACGATGGCAAAAACACAGAAATAATAGACACCACAAAAATGCACCTAAAACAAAACTGCACTGTGTGGACTGCAAAAATGAAAACTCATAGACTTTGTTGCGGAAGCAAAGTCATGCAGTTTTTAGACCAAAAACGCACCCAAAAAATGCGCAAAAATGCCATGAAAAATGCACCTTAAAGCACCACCACAGCTTTTTTTTTCTTTTCAGTACTGGAGTGGCACTTTAAATTTAAGTCCCCTACCCTCTGAATTATACTTACCCTATGGCATCTTCATCATTTTTTGGTGCCGCTTTGATCCTGTGGCGCTATCTTGCACCCCTAACTTCTGACTGGCAAAAAATCTGAAGTTACGTCACAAGTGCAATGATTTGTGATCTCAAGCTCGTCCCATGAAACCTGTAGCTGCCAGCAGGTCATAAATTGTTGGAGAACAATAGGAGCAACACTGGAAAATGATGAAGACAGCGGCAGATGAGTATGAGAGGGCAGAGGACTTACATTTATCCTCTTTGCAACAATGGACGTACTGTGTATGTCATGAAAATTGATGCCATCTCAACCAATGGCGTACCCAGTACGTTATGGCGATTGTGGGGGTTCTATCACCGCTGGGTCTGTGGCTTAAGTTATAGCCGTGACCCGGCTCTCACTTCTAGGAGCGCTGCCCATGCCACTCCCTGCTGTTTAACCCTTTAAATGCTGCGATCAATAGTGATCACAGCATTTAAATGGAAGGGTGAGGATTGTTACCCGGCTACAGAGAGCCTCACAAACCTTGCCAGATGCATAGTGTGTGAGGCGAAGTGCCAATGCTGCGAGTGCAGCACTGAGAGATATAATCCACTGCAATGATCGAGCATCACAGTGACTCATATGAATAATCAGACTGATGAAAAGTAATGTCCCATAAAGGGACTAAGTAAAAGAGTTTCAAAAAGTATAAAATTGTTAAAAATTTTAAAAAATCCAAAAATAAAGAGCAAAAAGTAAAAAAATCCAACAAATATGCACATTTATGGGAAAAATTAAATAAATTAAAAAACTACACATATTTGGTATTGTCACATCTGTAAAAACCCGATCTACAATAATTAAACCCTTGAGTGAACGCGGAAATAAAAAAAAGTAGCAAAAACTATAGCTCTTCATTATACAGCTCACAAAAAAGATGAAAAAAATACGATCAAAAAGACATATATATATGTATATATATATAAAGGTACCACTGAAAACATCAGTGAGGCCCAGCCACCATACAGCTCCGTTGGCCCAACAGTAAAAAAAAATAAAGTTTTTAGAATACAGCAATGCAAAAACCGTTTTTTTTGTTCTCCAAAATAGTTTTTATAGGGTATGGCAAAACATTAAAAACTATATAAATATGGCATCACTTTAATCGTACTAACCTGAAGAATAAAGCTATTTTATCACTTTTATGGCACAGTGAATAGCATAAAAAAAACAAAAAAACAATTCCTGAATTGCTCTTTCTTCATGCTTCTGCCTCGCAAAAGCGGAATAGAAAGTGATCAAAAAATATTATGTGGTCCAAAATGGTACCAATAAAAACTCCAACATCCACAAATAACAAGCCATCTTATGACTCTGCCAGCAGAAAAATATAACAGAGAGTAGTAGAGAATGGGTTTCACAGCCGCGCCAAAAGACTACTGGATTCTTCTCAGATTAATGTTTCTTTTATTTCATAACAGGTCAAGTCTACGCGTTTCAGGAGAACACAGCTCCCTTCTTCAGGACAAACCAGCAAAGAATCATCAAATCAAATTTTTGAGATTTCTTTGCTGGTTTGTCCTGAAGAAGGGAGCTGTGTTCTCCTGAAACGCGTAGACTTGACCTGTTATGAAATAAAAGAAACATTAATCTGAGAAGAATCCAGTAGTCTTTTGGCGCGGCTGTGAAACCCATTCTCTACTACTCTCTGTTATCTGCCTCATGGGGACCGCTGCCGGGACTTGGTGTTACATGCTGCTATAGGTGTTGTGACTGTCACAACCCGAATTGGTGAGTAGGATTATTCTATGCTTCACCCTATATATATTGGGGTAAGACCCTATTGCGCTTTCTTTTTCCACAGTTTTCACTCAGCAGGAAAATATAAAAATATAGCCTTTAAAATATGGTGATGCAATAAACCTTTATTTTGTAAAAAAAGTGTTTTAGTTTGATAGCAGCCAAACCTCAAAAAATAATATAAATCTGAGGCCTTTTTTACCTACGGTATAATCCATTTGTGGAAATTTTAAATCTGGGGTTAAAAGAACATTTTATGGTAAAAATGCAATTATTTTTTCTTGACCACCCAATAGTATAAAATGTGGTGCTGTAGTGTCAATATGGTCCATTATCTCCTGTTACCCTAGTGATTATGAAAGTTTTGGGGTTAAGCAACATGTTTGTAGTTAAAAATGTAATTTTTTCATTTTCACGGCTCAGCATTATAAAATTCTGTAAAGCACCTGGATTGCACACAAAACATCTATATAAATTCCTTTAGTGGTTTAGTTTCCAAAATGGGGTCACATATATGGGAGCTCTACTATTTAGGCACCTCAGGGGCTTTCCAAACATGACATGGCATCCTCTATCCATTGCAGGCAATTTTGCGCTCTAAAATTCAAGTGATACTCCTTCCATTCCAAGCCCTGCTGTGCGTCCAAACTGTTGATTTCCACCACATAGAGAGGTATCAGTATACTCAGAAAAAAGTGCACAACATATTGTATAGTGCATTTTCTCCTGCTACCTTTGTGAAAATAAAAGATTCAGGTTTAAGCAGCAATTTTGTAGTCAATTTGTTTTTGTTATTTCACAGCTCAACGTCATAAAAGTCTGTGAAGCCCTGGGGTTTCAAGGTACTCACCAAACCTCTAGAAAAATTTCTTGAGAGGTCTAGTTTCCAAAATTGGGTCACTTGTGGGGGAGGTCCACTGTTTAGGCAGATCAGAACTCATAAAACACGACATGTTGTTCACTATCTATTCCAAACAATTCTGCTTTCTAAATTTCATGTGGCGCTCCTTCTCTTCTGAGCCCTGCCAGGCACCCAAACAGTAGATTTCCACCACATGCCACATATAAGGTATCAGCAAATTGTATGGTGCATTTTCTCCTGTTACCCTTGTGAAAATAAAAGATATGGGATTGAAGCAACAATTTTTTGGTAAAAAAATAATTATTTTCACGACTCAAAATCATAACATTTTATGAAGCACCCGGACGTTCAAGGTGCTCACCAAACATGTAGATAAATTCTTTGAGGGGTCTAGTTTACAAAGTGGTGTCACTTGTGGGGGAGCTCCTCTGTTTAGGCAATTCTGCAACTCCACAAATGCAATATGGAGTCCACTATCTATTCCAGGCAATTTTGCACTCTAAAATTCAAATGCCAATCCTTCCCTTCCGAGAACTGTCATGCACCCACACTGTAGATTTCTATGTAAGATATCAGTGTACTCAGGAGAAATTGCACAACAAAATGTATGGTGCCATTTTGCTTGTTAGACTTGTAAAAATGCATAATTTGGAATTAAAGTAACATTTTTGTGGGAAAAAGTAACATTTTATTTTTTTTCCTTCCATATTGCTTTAGTTCCTTTGAAGCCGCTGTAGGGTTAATAGACTTCTTAGATGTGGTTTTGAGCAGTTTGAGGGGTGCAGCTTTTCGATTATGTCACTTTGGATATTTCATGTCACCTAGGTGTCTCAAAGTCACTTCAAATGTGATGTGGTCCCTATAAAAATGTTGTATGTTGTGTTGGAAAATGAGAAATTACTGATAAACTTTGAACTCTTCTAACTTCCTAACAAAGAAAACTAAGGTTCTAAAATGTTGCTGATGTTAAGTAGACATGTGGGAAATGTTATTTACTGACTATTTTATGTATCATAACGCTCTGGTTTAAGGGCATAAAAATTCAAAGTTTGAAAATTGCGAAATTTTCAAAATTTTTGCTAAATTTTCACTTTTTTCACTAATGAAAAAAATATTCTAAATTTGCCACTATCATGAAGTACAATATGTCATGAAAAAACAAGGTTAGAATCACTGGGATTTGTTGAAGTTATAACTTGTCAAAGTGACACTGGTCAGAAATGAAAAAGATGGCCTGGTCATGAAGGTGAAAACCATGCTCTGGGGTAAAGGGAGCATGACTCTAGTGCTGAAAGAAAAAAACGCTGGAGCGGTACTTTAACCCCTTCACAACCATGGACGGATCTTTCCGTCATGGATCGTATCCCGTAAGCCCCGCCCCCTGCCGCGGGCAGGCGGCGTGGATCGGCACACATATCAGCTGTTTTCAACAGCTGACATGTGTGCCTACATGTTCCGAGTGGAATCGCATTCCACCCGGAACATTAACCCCTTAGATCTCGCTGCCAAAGTCTGGCAGCGAGATCTATATGCGCACGGCCATGTTTTTTACTTACCGCCGCCCCCTCCGGACGTCACGTGATTGATCACGTGACGTTCGGTGGTTGCCATCGTAGCACAGGGTCATGTGATGACGCCTGCTGCTATGAAGTTTCACTTTCATTCTTCCTCGGCACGGAGCAGAGGAAGAAAGAAAGTGACTATTTCTGCTGTTTACAGCGGTATAGCTGTGATCAGCAGATAGCGATCAGCAATCGGATTGCTGATCGCTATAGCCCCCTAGGGGGACTAGTAAAATAAAAAAAAAAGTAAAAAAAAGTTTTAAAAAATTAAAAAAAAAACAAAAAACCTAAAAGTTCAAATCACCCCCCTTTCCCCCCATTGAAAATTAAAGGGTTAAAAAAATAAATAAATATACACATATTTGGTATCGCCGCGTTCAGAAATGCCCGATCTATCAAAATATAAAATCAATTAATCTGATTGGTAAACGGCGTAGTGGCAAAAAAAATCCAAACGCCAAAATTACGTTTTTTGGTCGCCGCAAGTTTTACGCAAAATGCAATAACAGGCGATCAAAACGTAGCATCTGCGCAAAAATGCTACCATTAGAAACATCAGCTCGAGACGCAAAAAATAAGCCATCACTGAGCCATAGATCCCAAAAAATAAGAACGCTACGTGTTTTGGAAAATGGCGCAAAACGTGCGCCACTTTTATTGGACAAACTTGTGAATTTTTTTTAACCCCTTAGATACAAGTAAATCTATACATGTTTGGTGTCTACAAACTCGCACCGACCTCAGGCATCATACCTACACATCAGTTTTACCATATAGTGAACACCGTGAATAAAACATCCCAAAAACTATTGTGCCATCACACTTTTTTTGCAATTTTTCCACACTTGGAATTTTTTTGCTGCTTTCCAGTACACCATATGGTAAAACTTATGGTTTCATTTAAAAGTACAACTTGTCCCGCAAAAAACAAGCCCTCAAATGGCAAGATTGACGGAAAAATAAAAAAGTTACGGCTCTTGGAAGAAGGGGAGCAAAAAACAAAAACGCAAAAACGGAAAGTGCCCCGGGGCTGAAGGGGGTAGTCTAGTGAAGTTAAGTTCAAATCTATCCATGGTATAGGGGACAACTTGTTGATCAGAGTGGAACTAATCGGCTGAATGGGGAAGTTATATAGAATGGAGTGGCTGTGCATATATGTGATTGCTGTTCTATTTATTCTCTATGGGACTGATGAGTAGAGCTGAGTGAACCTTTGGAAGTTCGGTTCACAAAGTACATTTGAATCTTAGATAAGGTTTGGTTTGTGACCCTGACTTGAACTGAACATCAATGGAAGCCAGTAATTGGGTAGTTTGTGTCTCCGTCCACATGTAGCCAGCCATAAGCAAAACACTTCCGGGGGAGGGTGGGAAGGGTTTTTCAAAATATTTTTGGGGGGTTTGTGTGTGCACACTGCATCTGATCAAACAGATTTTACCCTAAATGAGAGCCAGTCAAACACTGCACATGGCTCGCAGTGGGCTGAGAATCAATCATACCCAAGCACAACGCTGCTCGCTTGAGTGCTTTGCATTCATAACTCACGCGAGCTTCAAAACAAAGCCTTGTTATTTTTGGAAGTCGGTTTCCGACCTTGAACCTCGAATCTCAGGTTCTCTCATCTCTACTGATGAGCGGTAAACTTGACTTTTTCCAGCAGCCCCAAAGAATTAATCAAGCAGCAGTCAGTCACCAACTCGCTGCTCCAGTTTGTAACGGGCATGAGATTTCTCCGATCTGCCAGTCGGTGCGGGACCCAGCGATGGAACATCCACTGATCAACAAGTTATCACCTTTAACCCTTTAGCTCATATATTAACTTGATATATGAACTAATACATAAACTTCATGCAGGAACTAATTAACTTTTTACTTGATACATCTACAAATGAATTTGAACTTGGTACATCACTTAATATGGCAGGATCCATTGAGGTATTACTACTGTCAATACATCAAATTATCAATTCTGCCAGCTTCTTAATACTACATAAATAACACTAGCTTATAAGGTCACCAAAGTCATAGGGTCATATTAAAAAATATGATTAAATAAATTAAATATGAAAAATACCATTAACACCATAACAATTGTGACAACATTATAATAGGATGTTGTAGAAAGTCACGCTTGGTAATACTAATCCTGAAACTAGCTGGCTAGTAAAAGACTTGATTCTTTAATCCACAGCTCATTGAGCAGAACCTTTCCTCTATTGCTTTTTGTTCTACCTAGCTCCAAACCTATAGAATCTGCTGCACTTTCCTCCCTCCATATTTCATCTGTTATCTCTTATATGGCTACTCTTATTGATTCTAAGAAATTTGAGCAATATGTGATGACTATAAATTGAATTTCTCTCATCAGTTACAAATACCACAGGAGAGATGCTTGCTTTCACTAATTTTATACTCTTGAAATAAGCAAAATTAATTGTGTTTTCTATAAGATTTGCTGCACTGTAAATTCTGCAGCTGCTCACTTCTAAGTACTGACAATAATCTGTAATTCTGCCTCTTGGCTCAAGCCCATTGATAATGATATTTCTTATTGCTTAGTTTAATACACTATGTACTATTGTATGTCTGTAATGCTAAAACTGCATACTACACAAGTGCACACCACTCAGCAGGGCAGATCAAAGTGTACGTGTGCAGGAGCACAATGGTGGCCTCTGTATGGATGACATAGGATGTGTCATCCACACAGAGCAGAGAATGAGGTCAGCGATAAAAGGAAGAGAGGAGGCACCAGACCTAGACCAGCAACGCCCATCAGATCCAACCATCCCGTAAGTGAGTATAATAGATGTTTTTTATGTTTTACATGGAGGCCTTCACACTTATATACATCATTCTAGAATGATGTATATAAGGACTGACTGGTGCTGGCCGCAGCTTATAGGGGAAAAATCTTTTGACAGGTTACCTTTAAAGACAAACAATAGTACATAGTATGGAAAAAGTTAAGAAATAGATATAATGTGATGACTGTCACAAGGTGGCGCTAGACACACTTGTATACAGTAAATAGAGAGGTAGTCAGACAGGCTGAGATCATTAAACAGGAGGGCATGACAGTACACGGGGGCAGACAGAGAAAAGGTGAAGATAGAAGCCAAAGGTCGGGGTTCCAGGAGAACATGTACAAAATACAGGGAGCAGGCAGAGACATGATCAGGAGAAAGTCCAAGGTCAGAAGCTGGGAAGTGACAACAGAAACAGGGGAGGACAGGCAGAGACTGCTTAAACAACAGTCCGGAGTCAAGAGACCAAGACCAGAACACTGAGCTGTAAACAAGAAGTACAACTGGCGGTGTCCTGAGCTAACATGCTCCCTAATTAAGCAGAGCAATCACCGGGAACAAGAAGCATCTGCGAGAACACCTCTCAGGACCAGCAACAAACCCAGTCCTGTGAAACAACCAGCAGAGCATTAAACCTGCAAAATCCTCTGCACCATAAGCAAATATATACCAGCTCTGCAGGAGAGCATAGTAGAACAATACAGAATGTTCTCCACATAGGAATCGTGACATATACATTGTTCAATGATATGAAAATTATGAAAAAATGGAAACAACATTTTTGTAATTTTCCTTTCCTTCACTTGCTGATATAAACACTGACAACAGCAGTGGGATCTCGTGCTTCTATGGCATTAGAGGACTAAACGCCAAAGCGTTCATGTTGTGAGCTGGACTATCTCTACTTTACTTATGGCAGAACAATACAGAATGTTCTGCACAACATAATCGTGACAAGCGGTTAGTTGAGTATAAATTTGTTTTTTGTTTTTTTACATATTACAATTTTTAAGCTCTGGGGTCTATAGAGACTGCAGAGCACAATAAGATATATTCAATCTCCAGAGATTAACTTTACTGGCAAATTTGAATTTTGCTCTCCTCTATGTATAAGGTGTTAACACAATACCAAGGAAGAAATGCATCCACAAATAAAGACTTAAGGAGACATTTGCTCCTGCCAATCAATCTAAGAACATATCTAAGGCCATTCTAAACAATTTAGCATATATCATTCAAGAGTGAGCTAGATTAATTACTAGATAAAAGCATTTAATACAGTTGACACTCTTCTCAAGAGTGACGTTCATCCCAAGGTTAGTCTGTGCAATGCTCACAGCAATTACAAAAAAATCCCAAGAGTTATAGCTCAGACTCTAAAGGCCACAGTATGTTAAATGTTTAAGTTCATAATAGTACAGTTAGAAAAAGACTGAATTTAGTGTTTGGTAGGTTTGCCAAGAAAAAGTGTGTTCTTTCTAAAAAGAGCACAGCCCTTCTAAGGTTTGTAGAGTTGCATTTCAAAAAAAACTTCTGAATGTATGTAATTTGTCAAGAGGAAACCAAAGTAAGAAATTTCTTAAGAGTGCACCTGTGTTAAAAAATGCACCAAAAACGCACCTGCGTTTTTGCCGTGTTTTCGGTGCGTTTTCGGTGCGTTTTTACCGCTGGTTGCTCCCTGCGTTATTGTGCCAATTATATATGGCAAATAACGCAGTTAGCTGCAGAAAAGTAGTGACATGCTCATTCTTTTTCTTAAGAAAATCTACTGAAAGATTTTTCTTAAGAAAAAAACGCAGTGTGCGCACAGCTAATTTTTTTTGCCATAAGTTTTGCTGGGGAATGTCTGCAGAAAGGTTACAAGAATTTCTCAATAAATTTCTGCAGCAAAAACAGACCAAAAACGCAGGTAAAAAACGCAGTGTGTGAACATAGCCTTAAGATGTTAGGCCATAATGTCCTACACCATGTTTGTCAAAAAATCAAACCCTTCATATCAGTACAAATACTTCATAGCAACTCTCAAGCACAATGGAGGTGCAATTATTTCAGCTTGTTTTGCATCAAGAGGACCTAGACACCTTTAAATCATTGAATTGACCTTGAACTCCTCTACGTACTAAAGTATTCTAGAGTTCATGTATTCTAAAGCTTGACTGAAATTGGGGCATACATAACAACTATGATCCAAAACAGTCCAGAAAATCTACATCACAATGGCTGAGAAAGAAAAGAATCAAGACGTTGTAAAAGTCTTGCCCTCAACCCAATTGAAATGAAGGACTTCAATCCCTTCATTACCCAGTAATTTTCCATTTTTCATTTTTTCCTCCTCTTTTTCCAAGAGTCATAACTTTTTTATTTCTCTGTCAATATAGCCTTAAGAGGGCTTGTTTTTTTGTTTTTGATTTTTTCATGTAAAACTTGTACTTTTACATGAAACTGTTAATTTCACCATATAGTGTATTGCAAAATGGGGAAAAAATTCAAGTGCTGTGAAAATGAAAAATAAGTGCAATTCCACAATTTTTTTTTTTTTTTGGGGGGGGGGGGGTGGTTATTTACTATGTTCACTATATGGTAAAACTGAACTGGCAGTATGATTCCCAAGTTCAGTAATTTTTTTTATTTAATTGGTGAAACAAAAATCATGAATTTGTCATCTTTACAGCTGCAGAACCCAAGCTTTTTAGGCACAATCTATTAGAACTCAAATGTATGTACAACAAGGTGACTCAATTGTCCCACACTTCTTATTATTGTTTACTTTAGCCAGGCAACAGTTGCCTCTCTGTTGACACTTCACATGGGTAACAACTTGCTCTGGCTCTTTGCTTATGGCTCATTCATTCTACCACTGGGCAACAGGTCAGGTCTTTATTCTTTCCTGTGTTCTATCTCACTTCACGAGAAGACGAGAAGATCTTTACTCTGGCACCTACTTCTTCTAGTGGGCTGTCATCCTCCCCTGACTTGGATAGTTAGAGACAATTTTCTCCTTTTTGTATGTGCATGTTCCTCACCTTGACGTCACAAACTTGGGCATATAACTCTATCTTCTAACTATAGCCTCCAAGTTTCTTCTTGAAGTTACCCTGCTATAACAATACATGCCTACACTATTCTGCAAGCATATGTCTCTGCGCAATCACTATCCAAGTAAAAAACTTAACTCCCAAGAATCTGGTTAAGCTAGGGTACAGCAACCACTGACTTCTCTTACCAATCTGTGCCCATACCTAACTATGCCCAGAAACAGAGCACATATATTAAAATACAATAAAAAGGAATAGAACATAATCACAGAGCAAAAAGCAGGCACAACGACCATGGTACCTAATTTGTTTGAAAGGTGAGAGGCTCATTCTCTGTAGATTAACCATAAATTTTAGAGTAGTGGAACATTTCAAATTTAAATTTATCATCCTCTACAAATCCCCCCCCCCAAAAAAAAATAGTAAGTGTATATCTGTGTCCACTAGGAATGTATTAAACCCTTTTGGAGCTATTTTTGGATTGTGGAGGTTTTTCTTTTATCTTTAAAAAAAAAAAAAATACTGCTTGCCTGTGTCACAATACAGGAAGCATACTTTCTGTGACACATAAGCCTTAAGCGGGGTTTACACGCTACGATATCGTTAATGAATTATCGTCAGGGTCACGTTGTTTGTGACGCACATCCGGTGTCATTAACGATATCACAGTGTGTGACTGCTATGAGCGACCTTAAACGATCACAAAAGCGGTCAGAATCCTTTGCCGCGGACAGGTCGTCCTGAAACAAAAAATCGTTTTCTTTTTATTAGCGATGTTGTTCTTTTTCCTGCGGCATCACACATCACTGTGTGTGACACCACAGGAGTGACGAACATCTCCTTACCTCTGTCCACCAGCAATGCAGAAGGAGGTGGGCAGGATGTTATGTCCCGCTCTTCTCCGCCCCTCCGCTTCTATTGGATGGCTGCCGTGGAACGTCGCTGTGACACCGCACGAACTGCCCGCTTAGAAAGGTGGCGGTTTGCCGGCCAGAGCGACGTCGCAGAGCAGGTATGTGCTTGTGAAGCTGCCGTAGCGATAATGTTCGCTACGGCAGCGATCACACAATATCGTACTTACGACGTGGCGGGTGTGCTTAACATCGCTAGCCGATGCTAGCAATGTCGCAACGTGTAAACCCTGCTTTAGTTTCAGGATTTTAGTTTACTAGCAATATTAAGACAGAGTGCTTTTAAACTGCCGTTTGTATTTGCAGCATGTGGAGTATAGAAAAAATGTTGTTATTAAGGTTCTGCTAACTCCTTCACCCCCAGGCGATTTTTTTTGTTTTTCGTTTTTGTTTTTTGCTTCCTTTTTTCTGATAGCCATAATTTTTTTATTTTTCCATCAATCTTTCCATATGAGGGCTTGTTTTTTTGAGAGATGAGTTGTACTTTTAATGAAACCATGAGTTTTACCATATAGTGTACTGGAAAACAACAAAAAGAATTCCAATTGTGGAAAAACTGCAAAAAAGTGTGATCGCAGGATGGTTTTTGGGGTATTTTATTTTTGGTATTTTATTCATAGTGTTCACTATATGGTAAAACTGTTGTATTGGTGTGGTGCCTTAGGTTGGTATGAGTTCATAGATCCCAAACATGTATAGGTTTATGAAGGGGTTAAAAAAAATTCAGAAGTTTGTCCAAAAAAAGTGGCAAACTTTATCCTCCATTTTCCGCCACCTTTAGCATTCGCTTGTTTTGGGATATGGAGCTCAGTGATGGCTTTTTTGCGTCTTGAGCTAACGTTTTTAATTATACCATTTTTGTACAGATGGTCCATTTTTATTACCTGTTATTACATTTTGCACAAAATTTGGGAAACCAAAAAACAATTTGTGGGTTTGGAATTTTTTTTCTGCTACGCTGTTTACCGATCAGGTTAATTGATTTTATATCTGATAGAGCAGGCATTTCTGAATGCGGTGATACCAAATATGTGTATAATTTTTAGTTTTTTAATCTTTGGGGTGATTTGAACTTTTTATTTTTTTTACTTTTTTTACCTTTTTTATTATTTTACTATTCTCCTCTAGGGGACTATAAGGATCAGCAGTTTGATCGCTGATTCATTTCTGTTGATCAGAGCTGCACAGGTCTGATCAGCAGTAATGCTGCTCTCCAGTTACAGCTGCTGCTCTACCGGCTGTAACAGGAACCATGTCATTATAATGACAGGAGTCATCACATGACCCGTCGCTACCATGGCAACCATTGTCTGCCTGTGATTGCATCACGGGACCTCGGGTGGTAGCTAGGAAAGGTGATTTCCCTACCGTGACCATTAAAATCGTGCTGTCACATTTTGACAGCATTATCTAAGGTGATAACAGACGTGGGTGGATCGCGGATCCACCTGCACCTGCAAGGCACACATGACTGCTGTTCAAATCAGCAGACATGTGCGGGGATCAGCGTCAGCTCACTGCAGCAGCCAACGGTGATCACTCCTTCATGATTTAGGACATACCATTACGTCTTAGGTTGTGAAGGGGTTAATGCAGTATATCACAGATAAATCAATTCATAGTCACTCTGGCTATGCAGGTCCAGCATCACTTACATCTATCATCATTCATCCATGAAGTCAACATGTTATTTATCAACAAATATAATAAAAAATGTCAACAAAACCCTATGGAAAGCAATGCAGAATGCTAAATGTGAATACACTGTAAGGGGTTAAAATGTGAACTTTAAAATGCTGTACTGACAGTCTGCTGTGACACAATGTAATACAGTATGTAATATGAGTGAAGTGATGTATAAAAATTCAATTCTACAAAGGATTGCAGAAACATAGTGACATGCAACTTGCATTAACTAACATTACACTTAACATTGTAAGAAATGTGCTTCTATGACAGCAGTGAAGAGTCTGGAAATTTGAACAAGATACAAAGTACTTTCTTAAGATAAAGCTCAAAAAGGATAAGATGAATAATCTCAGACTAATGAATTTCCATAATCTAATACAATTTTAAGTAGTTTGAACATAAAGTATCTAATTTTCCTTCTTTCCTTTCTCATGAAGTGTTTACCATTCGCTAAAAAGCAAGATGCCTCCATTTCATATTCCCTTTTTGTTAATGTTAAAAAGCTAATATTTGCAAAGCCTCATTCGAAGTCTATAGTATACTTTTTCATCATAATTATATTGCATTGAAATCAACTGACACCATAAAAGTCTTTGGCCACAGTCGAGCATGTGCATTATTAACAAGCATTTAGTGTGCATGCTCACGTTCACATTCATTTCTCTTTGTACAATTAACCCCTTCACAACCTATGTATCGGTTAGAGATAAGCAATGTTCGAGGCTTGCCAATTTCATGTTCGAGTGATTTTGGGGGGTGTTCGAGACGTTCGACGAACTCGAGCTTTTTGCTACAAGCTCGACAGTTCGAGTTACGTTTGAGAACGGTTCGAGCACCAAAAACGTGGATTTTCACAGTAAGGCTATGTGCACATATATGAGTCCTGCGTCCCCAGCACAATCCCTCTCTCTTTCTTACTCACCAATCACGGGCGCCTCTCTGCACGCTGTCACAAACCTGTGGCGTCTTTTCTTCTTTTGAAAATGGCTTCCGCTTCATTATTCAATCAGTTATTACGTGCTTTCCCCACACACCGGCGCCCATGATTGGTTGCAGTCAGACACCCCCCCACGATGAGTGACAGCTGTCTCACTGCAACCAATCACAGCCTTCGGCAGGCAGGTCTGAATCGTACAGTAAAATAAATAAATAATAATAAAAAAAAAAATGCGGTTCCTCCCATATTTGATACCAGCCAGGATAAAGCCACACGGCTAGAGGCTGGTATTGTCAGGATGGAGAGCACCCCATTATGGTAAGCCCACCACCCTAACAATATCACCCAGCAGCCGCCTAGAATTGCCGCATCCATTAGATGCGACAGTCCTGGGACTCCACCCAGCTCATCCAGATTTGCCCTGGTGCAGTGGAAATTGAGGTAATAACGTGGTTAATCATGCCAGGCATCTCCCCGAGATACCATCCATGATTAAACTGTAAGTGAAATTAAAAAAACACACACAAAGAAAAATCCTTTATTTGGAATAAAAGACAAAAAACATCCTCTTTCACCGTTTTGTTAAAATCCCCAAATACCCCTCCAGGTCCGAAGTAATCCACATGACACTGTCAGCTCTGCTACAGAACACGAGTGCTCTGGTCCTCTCCACGTAGCACATGAAGAGAATCGAACGAAATCTGCCTATGTTCCTCAGTGGAGCCAGTGGCTGAATGGATAGAGCGCTCGGCTAAGAAGCTTAACTTCATGAGTTCAAGTCCTGACTGTGTCGGTAAAGATTTTTTTTTATTTTAAATTAATTAATTATTATTCTGTATTTATAATTAATTATAAAATATTATTATTTTATTTATGCACAGAAGGGAGTAGTCGGACATCATCTATCAGCCACTTCATCGAATGAGGTCTGTTATGATCCGCAAACATGGAAGACCACCACAAATCATTGGCAAAAGGTGACAAGAGCATTGGCAACTAATCTGGCCACCATCCCCTTACTAACCATCACAACTAGAAGTAGCCAAGGGGTGAACTAACATCCTGTGCACCGCGAACCCAGCCGGAGAACTAACTATCCTACAGGTAGGAAAGATGAATAACTCTCTGCCTCAGAAAATAGACAAGAATAGCAAGCCCCCCACATTCAAAGACTGCGGTGATATAGGAAAAACACAATACACAGGTAGATGACAGGATTAGCAAAAGGTGAGGCTAAAATAGGAAAGGACAGGAAAGGGACTGATGGCGGCCAGAGAAAAACCCTGCAAAATACCAACTTCCTGATAGTACAAAAAGGCCCTCAGATCGCTCGATCTGAACTCTGTCCTATACCAGGTGCCCTTGTCATACCAATGAACAGAAAACAAAAATTATAACAAATTCAACAAGCCACAAACACATGGACCCAAAGGAGCAATACTCCTCACAGAACTGCAGGGAGTTCCTCAACAATCCACTGAGGGGGAAAAATCCCTGGAAGGAAATAAACTGAAACCAACCACAACAAATGACAAACCCAGATAAGCAAAAGAACCAGACAATAAATAAAGAGCAAGCACTTATCTGGAGTAGATGTGGTGTAGAGCATGATTAAGCAGGCTGAAAATACAAAGAACAACTGACATCCGGCAACAGCCTGCAATCAGACCAGGACTTAAATAAGCAGAGAGTTAGCAAAGGAAACACCCACTGCACAACACACCTGGTCTCTGTCCAAACCCTTCCTGGCCACCAAAGGGAGCCTCCCAGCAGCCAAAACACAACCAACATTCACAACAGAGGTCTCTCTCTTTCTATCTCTCTTCTCTCTCTTCTCTCTCTCTCTCTTCTCTCTCTTTTCTCTTTTCTCTCTTTTCTCTCTCTTCTCTCTATTCTCTCTATTCTCTTCTCTCTCTTCTTTTCTCTCTCTTCTCTCTCTCTTCTCTCTTCTCTCTCTTCTCTCTCTTCTCTCTCTCTTCTCTCTCTCTTCTTTCTTCTCTCTCTCTCTTTCTTCTCTCTTCTCTCTCTCTTCTCTCTTTTCTCTCCCTCTTCAAACTTCTCTCTTCTCTCTCTTCTCTCTCTTCTCTTCTCTATCTTCTCTTCTCTCTCTTCTCCCTCTCTCTCTTTTCTATCTTCTCTCTCTTCTCTCTCTCTCTTTTCTCTATCTTCCCTCTCTCTTCCCTCTCTCTTCTTTCTCTCTCTTTCTCTCTCCCTCCCTCCCCCCTCTCTCTACTCTCTCTTCTCCTCTCTCTCTTCTCTTCTCTCTTTTCTTCTCTCTCTGTTCTTCTCTCTTCTCTCTCTTCTCTCTCTCTTTTCTCTATCTTCCCTCTCTCTCTTCTTTCTCTCTCTCAGACCTGGCGATGATCAGCTGATGCGGTCACCTGACGGAATCAGCTGACACTATAAGTCGAGCGGTGAGGCCAGCTTTTTACCGCCCGGCCGGCTAAACTATCAGCTGAGAGGAAGAGAGTTCCGGCACACTGTACTGTTTCCCAAAAAAACAAGGAGATACACTAATTCAAGTAGTCTTAATCTGTTTTTTCTTTGTTGGAAAATAATGTCATGCTGTACATGAATAGAAAATCCGCCAGGACGTTTCGGCCCTAGGCCTTCATCAGGTCAGACAATCTGACCATGTCGAGCAAAGATCCGTAATTAAGGGAAAATAGTGGATAGCCAATCGTCATAGACATATAAGATCCAGCATGGAATCTAGTCCTGTGGGAGGGTAGAGATCTTGGGAAAGTCCTGTGGGCTGATTCTGTGAGCTGGGTGGACTAGAGTGTCCTGCATGGATGTAGTAAGGCTAAAAGGTCTATTAGTTATAAAGGCTCTGGATCCATTTATTTTGGATTGGATAATCAATGAACATTCCACATAATACGTACTGTTGTTGCCAGTAGCAATGGATATGTCAGTAAGGAGCTATTAGTCCACAAGGATACTAGTTAAGATAGAGTGCTTATACTGGTGGCAGTAGTATATCTTTGTGGATGTATTGAGGCTAAAAGCCTAATTGTTTTTATGGATCTCGATCCGTGAACCTGAGGTTAGATTGACACTGACACCGCCACTTTAAATGTACTGCTATTACCATTAGCAATAATAAGTCAATAGTGGAGCTTCTAGTATACAGGGACACTAGGTAAGATAAATTGCTTTTACTGGTAGCAGCAGCATATCAGTTGCTGCGGGAGGCTGGATCAAATCCTGCTAGGGTTAATGTGTCAAGGAGATAGGAGTAACTCCGGTGGGGCTGGCCTCCGTGTGCGGTGGTGGTTGTGCGTGCTGCGCGTCCTGTGCACAGATATACTAGTATATAGTATATCTATATAAAGATATACTACTGCCACCAGTATAAGCACTCTATCTTAACTAGTATCCTCGTGGACTAATAGCTCCTTACTGACATATCCATTGCTACTGGCAGCAACAGTGCGTATTATGTGGAATGTTCATTGATTATCTAATCTAAAATAAATGGATCCAGAGCCTTTATAACTAATAGACCTTTTAGCCTTACTACATCCATGCAGGACATTCTAGTCCACCCAGCTCACAGAATCAGCCCACAGGACTTTCCCAAGATCTCTACCCTCCCAAAGGACTAGATTCCATGCTGGGTCTTATATGTCTATGACGATTGGCTATCCACTATTTTCCCTTAATTACGGATCTTTGCTCGACATGGTCAGATTGTCTGACCTGATGAAGGCCTAGGGCCGAAACGTCCTGGCGGATTTTCTATTCATGTACAGCACAACATTATTTTCCAATAAAGAAAAAAACAGATTAAGACTACTTGAATTAGTGTATCTCCTTGTTTTTTTGGGAAACAGTACAGTGTGCCGGAACTCTCTTCCTCTGAGTATTATAATTTATTTTTCCAGAGCACCTGCCCAAGATGATGCTAGGTCTTATCTCTATTGTAAACTATCAGCTGATGCTGTCGGACAGGAGTCTGCACAGAAGTGTGTAGTTTTTTGTGGTTTTTTTTGCACTGATGCATCAGCCTTACAGCAAACCGATCAGATGATATTGGATCCGGATTGGACGGCGCGGGACCCTTGACCCAGGATTACTGCGGAGGGGGGTTCTTTATTTCAATAAAGATGGAGTCACTAATTGTGTTGTGTTTTATTTGTAATAAAAATATTTTTCTGTGTGTTGTGGTTTTTTTTATCTGTACTAGAAATTCATGGTGGCCATGTCTAATATTGGCGTGACACCATGAATTTCGGGCTTGGGGTCAGTTGATAATATACGGCTAGCCCTAACCCCATTATTACCCAGCAAGCCACCTATCACCAGGGCAGCTGGAAGAGTGGGATACAGCGCCAGAAGATGGCGCTTCTATGAAAGCGCCATTTTCTGGGGCGGCTGCAGACTGCAATTCGCAGCCGGGGTGCCCAGAAAGCTTGGGCACCCTGAGCTACGGATTCCAATCCCCAGCTGCCTAGTTGTACCTGGCTGGATACAAAAATTGGGCAAAGCCCACGTAATTGTTTTTTAAAAATTATTTCATGAAATTCATGAAATAATTTTAAAAAAAGGGCTTCCCTATATTTTTGGTTCACAGCTGGGTACAAATAGGCAACTGGGGGTTGGGGGCAGCCCGTAGCTGCCTGTTGTACCTGGCTAGCATACAAAAACATGGCGAAGCCCACGTAATTTTTTTGGGGGGCAAAAAACTCCTGCATACAGTCCTGGATGGAGTATGCTGAGCCTTGTAGTTCTGCAGCTGCTGTCTGCTGCCTGTCTGTAAATAGGGGAGAAGACAGCAGCTGCAGAACCATAAGGCTCACCATGCTCCACTCACTAGTGTATGCAGGAGAGCAGACAGCAGCTGCAGAACGACAAGGCTCAGCATGCTCCATTCACTAGTGTATGCAGGAGAGCAGACAGCAGCTGCAGAACTACAAGGCTCAGCATACTCCATCCAGGACTGTATGCAGGAGGTTTTTGCCCCCCCCCCAAAAAAAATGACGTGGGCTTTGCCATATTTTTGTATGCTAGCCAGGTACAGCAGGCAGGTACGGCTGCCCCCAACCCCCAGCTGCCTATTTGTACCCGGCTGGGAACTAAAAAAAATAGGGAAGCCCTTTTTTTAATTATTTCATGAATTTCATGAAATAATTGAAAACAATCGACATAGGCTTCGCCCCATTTTTGTATCCAGCCAGGTACAACTAGGCAGGTGTGGATTGGAATCCGTAGCACAGGTTGGCCCAAGCTTTCTAGGCACCTCTGCTGCGAATTGCAGTCCGCAGCCGCCCCAGAAAATGGCGATTTCATAGAAGCGCCATCATCTGGCGCTGTATCCAACTTTTTCAGCAGCCCTGAAGCCGGGTGGCTTGCTGGGTAATAATGAGTTAATACAAGCTTTGTTTTACTAGCTAGTATTGAGCCAGAGATTCTTAATGTCAGGCAAGTTTGACCCGGCCATTAAGAATCTCCAATAATGGGTTAAAAAAAAAGACACCACAGAGAGAAAAAATACTTTAATAGAAATAAATACACAAACACGTTAGAGACTCCATGTTTATTACTCCCTGTCAGCCCTCCACGATCCTGCTCTTCTGTCTTCTTTTTCCTTCAACCCATGCAGCTCTGCTACGTCAGACAGCACTGCATGGGAGGAAGATGCTGCTGCTTCGCGTGCAGTCTATTCACTCAGTGAGTGAGCAGCAGCTGCGTGCTGTAAGCGGTGACGTCACCGCTGACAGACGGGTAATCATAGCAACGGTGCTCCGATCACGTGATTCCCAGTGCTGCTATTTACCGGCTGTGACAGCTAGTCCCTGCATGTGGGCTGACTCTGTAAAGAGCGCACACATGCAGGAATGGGGAGTCGGCCATGTGCCAGAGTATTTCGTCGATACACAGAGCACCGCGTACCGGAGAGATGCACTGACAGAACCTAGCAATGACGTCTAGCCATGTGACCAGTCTGTAGCCAATGAGATAATAGCCACGTGACTGGTCACATGCTATCTTGACGTCACGATAGGTCCTATCATCAGTGCTGGTTACCGGGAGGATGCAGCGATTATCGGAAGGAAAAGCGGCGGGAGACAGAGTGCAGGACGCGTCACGGGGACCTGTAAGTGTTATGGCAATGTTTATTAACTATATGTGTACATGTATAATGTGTTTTTATTTCTTTGTGTTTGCCTCCCATTGTTTTCAACAGGGTTCGAGAGGTTCGTCGAACGGTTCATCGAACGGTTCTCAAACGAGGCCTCCGTTCGACGAACCGAAACGAACTCGAGCCTTCAGAGGCTCGCTCATCTCTAGTATCGGTATGCCATAAGTCATGTGTGCTTTTTTTATTGCTGCCTCACGTTTCACCACGCATGTCGGCTGATCTGATCGGTCAACATGTGCAAGCTGACAGGCAAGGGTGATTAACTAGCTAAATCCTGCTGTTATTCTATGATATAGGGTTTCAGTGCATGCCAGCAGAAAGAGCGTCATTAACTGCTCCCATTGGCAGCCCCGTGATGTGGTCACATGGTGTCAATGGGTTGTTATGGCAGCCGGGGATAAGTTGATGACCCATCACTGTCATGATGTAGTTCCTCTAAACGCCGGCTGAGAACCGGCACTCACATGAGTTCAGTATTTCTAATGTAGAGAGCGGTCCTGAAGCACCACTCTGTACAGCTGAAGCGATTGGAGTATATTGTCTTCAAGTCTCGTAAGGTGACTAGTAAAAACAAGAAAAGTATAAAAATGCTTTTAAAAATCTGAAAAAATAAAAATAAAATAAAAATTCAAATCACCCCGCTTTTGCCCCATTGAAAATAAAAAAACTAAACAAAAAATACTCATATTTGGTATTGACAGATATGACCGATCTATCAAAATATAAAATAAATTCATCTGATTGGTAGAAGGGGGTAAAGAGAAAAAATATCAAAACGACAAAATTACACTTTTTTGGTTGCCACAACATTGCAATAAAAAATAATAAAAAGCAATCAAAACATCACATCTACCCCAAAATAGTATAATTAAAAATGTTAGGTCAGGTCACAAAAAATAAGCCATCACACAGTCCCAGAACCCAAAAAATAAGCATGCTATGGGTCTCGGAAAATGGAGATAAAAACACAATTCATTTTATTGAACAATTTCTAAATTTTCTTTCACCACTTAAATAAAAAAAAATTATATGTGTTTGGTGTCCACGAACTTGTTTTGACCTGGGGAATCATATTACCCGGTTAGTTTTACCATATAGTGAAATGGTAAATAAGATAACCCACAAAATAATTGTGCAATTGCACATTTTTTTGCAACTTCACTGCACTTGAATTTTTTTTTTCCTGCTTTCAAGTACAAAATGTGGCTGAATTAATGGTGCCATTCAAAAGTGCAACTTGTCCAACAAAAAAGAAGCCCTCATATGTTTATATTTACAGAAAAGAAAGTTATGGCTCTTGGAAGAAAGGATAGAAAAAATGAAAATTGGAAAACCACTGGCCAGTGAAGAGGCTAGGCCATGTGCCCACGGGACAATGTACCCGTAGATTTTGCCGCAAAAAAACCTGCAGATTTATCTGGATTTTCTAGATAAATCTGCAGGTTTTAGCAAGTAGACACTCCCAATGTTATTCTATGGGACATGGGGAGTGTTGTGTCCATGCTGCGGTATGTGCGACTGCGGAACATGCTGCGGATTTCCCACAGCACGTAACTGCATGTCAATTATTTATGCGGAAATACCTGCGGAATTCCCGGCCCTCCACTATAGAGATAGAGGCCGGGACTTCCACAGGTAAGTCGCATAAATGTCTACATGTTTACCATAGAGATTTCGCTGAAAACCCACAGCAATGGATAGCTGCAGATTCTGGGGAGCGGGAAACCTGCAGACGTACCTGCGGATATATCCACGGGTACATTGTCCTGTGGGCACATAGCCTTAATGTCTGCAGAAATGGACATGCAAGCACAGTAACTAATTGGTATTGTGCATGCTTGATCATTCAATAAATTCCTGTAGACTCAAAAGGCTTTAATAAACCACACAGAATGAATTTTACGAGAAGCCAAGTACACACAAATTGCATCAGAGTTGCTCATGAATGAAAGGTGTAGTGTAAATTTAGCATGTCCGTCCTAAAGCAGGACAACATTTTTTTACAAGCAATTTTTGAAAACTTTAGGTAGTTAGCTCATTATCAAAAGGCACACTATTTTAAAATAAAGATATTCATAAAGTACCATATTTTTTGAAATATAAGAAACACTTTTTTCCCAAAATGTGCAAGGAAAATGTGAGTGCCTGTTATAGTCAGTGGTGATGATGGTAGAGCAGAGTCACAGAAAGTAGAAGAAGTGTCACCGCTAATGGCAGCATGAGTGGTGAGATAATGTGTCCCTCTTTTTAGGAAAATGAATATTCACTGCTCCCCACTCCCATAATGCCACCAACCTCTTGGCACTGAGGTCAGTGATAGTGAGTGATTGTGATGTTTTTTACTATCACCAATGTTGGTGCCAAGAGGTGAGTGGAATTATGGTCATGCAGACCAGTGAATTTTTTCCTTTTGGGTTATCATCTGTTTGGCAGTTAGCTGATGTTGGCGCATGTGACTGGGGCTGCAGAGCAGTGATGTCATGCGCTTCCAGTTGATTACATGCCAAAGGCAGTTGCTGGCATTAAAAGAGGACACCACATTCTGGGGGACTGGAAGGAAGGTGAGTAGAATAATTTATTTTTTTATTTGTTAAAAAAAGTGAATTTGCTCACTAACAAAGACATGAACAGTCTATAATTTTAAGGGTAGGTTAATTTTAACATAAGAATTGAAAAAAACAAGGACCACTCACAGATCGCATAATCAATAAAAGCAACAACTCCCTAAAGACTATACATAGAACAAGAATTGGAGTCTTTAATTTTGCCAAGAAGACCAAAAAATACCCAAACGAGCAAAAATATTGTCAGTATATTTATTAGAATAAAGTGCTCAAGGATATAGCAATACTATATCGTCCCCCGACAAAGCACATCAACGCGAAACACGTGTTAGGACGCTGGTGCCCACGTGTTAACCCTGTATCTGACGCTAACTAGGCTTCGGTAAGTGGTGCTGCTTTCTATTGTTTTATACATAGAATTACATGATGAGTCTTGATGAGCTTATTACTATTATTGATGCAGCCCTGCTTCTGTTTCTGCCTAAATCATGCCTATATTGGAGTTAAAAAATCTTTTTTCTCCATTTATTCAGGGACACGTGGGTTTTTTTCTCCTTTAGCACTTTCCCCTCCTCATTACTCAAATTATTTGTATTGCTATATCCTTGAACACTTTATTCTAATAAATATATTGAAAATATTTTTGCTCGTTTGGGTATTTTTTGGTCTTCTTGGCAAAATTAAAGAGTCCAATTTTTGTTCTATGTATAATTTAACACTAGAACTACTGAGGTAGTCATTTTGACTACTTTGCACTATGTATTTCTATATAGGTGTCATGAGTCCAGTAGTTCTAGTGTTAAACATAAGACATAGAATACAACAGGATGGGAGATAAATATACCAGGATGAGCTCAGGAAGGGTGACATATATACAAGGATGAGCGACATACACCAGGATGGTCACATATATAACAGGATGGGCCACATATGTACCAGGATGGAGGACACATATAGCAGGAAAGGGTCCAAGTTACCCCCATAACAGTGTTAGCAGCAGATCTCTCCCATAACAATGCATCATTACCACAATTTTTTGTTCCATTTTTTTTTTTCTCAAATTTTCCTCCTCTAAAACCGACATCCATTTTATGGTCCAGTGCATCTTATAGTCCGAAAAATACGAAGTTTTAGGGAAAACCCCTTTAATACTGTTATGAATCTGCCTACACATTTAACAAAAACACTCACATTATCGGTCTTATTTTTATTTTTTAATTTCTTGCTTGCTAATGGAGAAAATGTATCACTATTCCTCCTAGAATGCATTTATTCTAATGTCTATCTCTTTTCCAATAGAGATTAACTTACAGTAAAGGGTTTAAGGAGAACAAATTATGGTAATTAGGGTCATAATTAAAAAATATACCATGCAAGCACTGCAGAGGCTCATCATCAGTAAATTGCCCAAATGGAATAACACGCAGACAGAAGAACAAGCACAGCAGAATCTTCAGCTAAACAGACACTGCTGTTTATTTTTTAATTTAAAATTAAATGTGTCGTCCCTATTAATATATAGTGCTTAGGAGAAAACACACAAAGCAAATAGTGGACAGAAATCTAATTACATGTCCTATTTTCAATAACAAAAATAGAGTTTACAAAAAAGGATTCCAGACTTAATATGTTATATGATTCTGCAACTTCTTTTACCATATCTAAGCATAACACAAATATTAAAATACTCTGGTGCTACTGCTTTGTAATTACAGATTAAGGGGGTTGCAGTATTTAGGTATTTATATAGTCCAGTACATCAATGGAGATTGCTACAGCAAAGAAGCAGCCTGTAGGTAGTAGAAGTTACCAATTCCTCGTACTAGCTAAAATAATACCTCGTAAGTATAAGACACTTTCCTTATACATTAGATTGAAAGAAAACCAACACAAATGGTAGATGCACAATATAAGAAACATATTTCATATTACACATAGAGTAATGTAGAAAAATCAGGCACAAAAAAAAGAAATGAAAGCACAATGGCAAAAAGAAGTGACCCATCAACCCTAAAAAAGGAAAGGACATTCAGACAAGCACATAATAGGTACATGGTCTGTTCGTGTGCTCAATGGTCGTAAATGGAGAACACAGTGGGCCAATGCATATGGCTGATTTTCCATGTGGACCAATAGTTTACACAGAACATACCGTAATAGAATGCAGTATTTTGGTCCATTTTATGGGCAATAATAATGCATGTAAAGTAGAGGCAGCTCCTCTACCCATCCACAGTTTGGAGGAGCACAGAAGTTGCAGACAGAGCCAGGCACAGCCACAATTTTTGTATGTGTCTTGATTGTATTACAATACAGCTATCTGAACCAGCCATACAGACAGAGATAGACAAAAAGTAGTATGGTAAATTATATGTGCTAGTTAAGCTAAGTAGTTGGCATTATTTTGGGTTCAATGTGCCTTTATATTGATTGATTCTAATCTTTGATAGGTACTGTATTATTTAATCTGGTTTTCTAAATTCAGAGTACAAATAGGGATGAGCAAACCCAAACTGTAAAGTCTGACGTTCATACCAAACATTAGGTCTTGGACTCGAACACAGATCTGAAAAAAAGTCTGTGTCCAAGTTTGGAGTTCAGGTACTGCTCACGTGCTAATAAACTTAGCTGAAAGGCTGCAGTACAGCCAATCAACAAGCTTTATTGCATGCTGAAGTTGCCAGTATGCTACTGTGAACAATAAAGAAAAAAGAAAAATGATGTGGGCTCCCACCTATTATTGATAACCAGGGCAGTTAAAGCAAACAACTGCAGGCTGCAATCCTCAACTGTCAGCTTTACCTTGACTGGTAATCACAAATAGAGGGTATCTCATTAAATAAATTCATTAAATAAATAATTGTTTAAAAAAGAGTGAACTCAGCCCTAGTTTTGATGACTAGTCAAGGTAAAGCAGACAACTGGGGGCTGGTATTATCATGGTGTGATGGCTCATGCTTATTTAGCCCTTTCCAGCCTAAAAATAGCAGCCCACGGCTGCCACCGAAGTGGCGCATACATTACATAAGCCAATTCTGGTGCTTTACCAGCCTTCCTAATTGCACTGCTGTGGTGGCAATCAGGGTAATACTTTTGGGGTATGGTGTAGCTGTAAATTGACAGCTTGCATCAAGGCTTAGGGTGAGTAATGGATAGGGATCTATCATACACCCCAATTACTAATCCAGGAGTTAACAAGACACAGACATAGAAAAAAGTCTATTGGAATAAAGATTCCCCCATATGCTCTTGTTCACAAATTTATTAATAAAAAAATTATCGACATTCCAATGTAATCCAACTAACAAGTAACCACCCCCTACACTCCCTCATTCACCAATTTATTAATTAAAAAAATATCCTGGAAGTTCCTACATAATCCAATGGTTTAATGTTTCTCAAGAGTTGTTCTGAGAACTTTTTCAGAACAATGCTCCATAGGTCACTGTCATTTAGTGGCAGCCCTGAAAATTCCAAGTCTGCCACTAGTGACCTATGTAGCCTCGTTCTGAGAACGTTCTTAGAATGAGACTCCATAGTTTCTGCTGGTCAGCAGCAGTCTGGAATTTCTCTTGAGCTTTGATATCTGACTGATAGTGACGTCACCGCTCATGAGAAATTCAGGGCTGCTGCTAACCGGCAGTAACCTACAGAATTTTGTTATTAGAATATTCTTAGAACGAGGCTGCATAGAACACTGCTGGTCAGCCACAGACCTGGAATTTCACACGCCCATGAGAAATTCAGGGTTGCGACTGACTGGCGGTGATCATTGGAGCATTTTTCTGTGAAAGTTCTCAGAAAGGAATTGATGAATGTCATGGGACATTACTCTTCAGATTATGTTGGAACTTCCAGCATTATTTTTAATTAATATATTAATGAATGAGGGAGTGTAGGACAGTGTTTATTCCCCAATTGGATACATCAGAAAGTCATGGATTTTTTTTTATTAATAAATAAATGGGCCCTCCCAGACTCATAATACTGCCCTCAGCTGTCTTCTTTTCTTTGGCTGGTTATCAAAAATAGGGGAGAGCCCATGCCATTTTTTTTAAATTATTTATTTAAATAATTTAAAAAAAAACCTGGGATCCCTTCTATTTTGATAACCCTGCTGTCTGCTTTACCCCTGCTGGTTATCAAAAACTGGTGGGACAGCACATCTTTTTTTTTTAATTTATGCCCTATCCACATTTGTTTGCAGGACAATTGTCCCCATTTTGCTTCCTTTTGCCACCTTCTAGCCTTTATTATGACCATTTTACAGTTATTTTATAGCACAAAAAGTTCAGGTTTTCAATGACTTGTATGGGGTTTGGGGTCCGGGCTCAAGTTCAAGTCAAGTTTGAGTCTCGGAATTAATTTTTCTTTAAAGTACGGCAAACCCAAATATCCATAGGTCCGCTTATCACTCAGTACACTAGCTATTTCATATGCACTTTTTGGATACAGGTTTCAATCTATTTGGTATCATAATACCTATCAGCTCTTTATTTCTTTCCATTTGAAAAGATTACTTTTGGGGTATAAGGCCCCTTTTCCCACTGCAACATCGCTAACGACATCGCTGTAACATCACCGGTTTTGTGACGTAATAGCGACCTCCCCAGCGACATTGCAGTGTGTGAAAAGCATCAGCGACCTGGCCCCCGCTGTGAGGTTGCTGATCGCTACAAATCTTTCAGGACCATTTTTTGGTCCTTTGTTTCCCGCTGAGCAGTAATGTTTGACACCGTTACAACAACTTCGTTAGTGACTTCCCTTTCAAATAGCTCATTTAACACGTTCCCAATGACCAGCTGGGTCGTTCTGCAGGTCCGTATCGCTGCTGCGTCGTTGGTAAGGTCTGCCTGTTTGACAGCTCACCAGCGACTCACCAGAGACTTTTTAATGATCTCAACCAGGTTGGGATCGCTGGTGGGATCGCTAGAAAGTCTCAGTGTGTAAAGGGGCCTTTACAGATGAAAGGTCATCTCTTTTTCTATCATGCTATCATGCTCTGCTGCTCTCTCTCTTTGTTCTTGATTTCTGTTTTTTTCTGTTTATTATTTTTTGCACAAAATATTAAAATATGTAAATATTTTTCTTATTTTGCAGATCTTGTATTTAAAGCCTATATCTAAGGGTATGGTTCAACTTGCTTTTTGCGCGGACGAGAGCAATTAGATTGCACTCGCACCAGTGCAAAACTATGGGGCAGTGTCCATCTGTGATTGATTTCTCAAGCCATATCGGCCTGAGAAATGAATCACAGCATGTTGCGTTTGGCAACGAGTCTCAGCTCTCGCACCTCCATACAAGTCTATGGGAGTGTGTGAAACATCGCACTGCACTCGCATGTAATCTGACTGCAGTGTGATGTAGTATGTAGAGACAGGCAGAGGAGGAGATAGGAAAAAGTGCTCCCTCCCTCTTCCCCACAGCTGTGACCCAATCCCAAGATCGCATCACAGTCGCAGCAGAGGGTCATTGACATATCGCTTTCGATGCTCTCACATTTGAAGCTATACGCAAGTGGAACCATACCCTAAAGCCCAATCTCTACCTGTCAACTGATAATAAAACTAACATTACTGTAAGAAAGTACCTTTGTGACTGTTGTTCTTCAGAAGCTTTGCATGCTGCAAGTATTTCATTTCCTCTGATTATTTACTGAAATACTATACTTTTGTGTGTCCTAAACTAATATACTGAATAACTAATATTAAAGAGTGCTGTTTATAAGGTAACATATGAAAATAATACACTATATGTGTGTAAGTGAGGAACAACACTTTCTAGTTATTATATTACTGGTACAGTGGAAAGGGGCCGAAGGTACAGAAAGTGATGGCTCAGCCCATTAACAGTAGAAGCCCCAGAAATTTCAAGCTCCCCCCCCCTGAAGTCCCGAAAGAGGGTCAAATGACCCTTAGTCCAAACTGAATAGAACTAACTAGAAACTAAATGGCTAAACTCAATGGAAAACAACAACCTCCTGTGGTGCGAAAGAAATGGCCTTATAATTACAGAACAAAAGACGGTGATTATAGGATGTTAGCTAAAATCCTTCAGGTAATTCGACTAGTCTCTGGGTTCCAAAGGTAGGAATGTTAAATGACCCCTCTCTGGGACTTCTAGTGTTAATCTGATCTTTAGGTAGCTCCAAAATAGATCCAGGTGTGGTCCTATGAGCAGGTGTACATGTGAATTGAAGGCTGCTTTATTGGTTTTTGTTATAATACTAACAATGGTCTCTGAGCTGCTTTGTGGATACTAGGTGCTGTGATGTACATGGCATCTGTGGAACTTGTGCTCTTTTTTTTCTGTTCAGGATATGTTCACAAGCAGCAGCAACATAGATGATGTTATACAGCAGAATTGAGCAGTGTAGCTGTGAATCAAGAGCTTAAAGAAAAAGAAGTTTTCATCTATTAATGTTACCCCTTCTCATATGACCTAACTAAATCATTTTTCTAAAATATTTCAATTACTTGGCAGCTCCTGTAAGCTTATCTGTGTGGCTGCTATATTCCTTTTTTGTGATATAGCAAGGTTACTTCCGCTCTGGGGACTGGAATTGGATGAACTGAACAGTGCACGTCACTGGTGTGGGCGGGGCTACCTCAGTAAGTGACAGCAGTCTGACGACACATGCGTAGATCAGACCTCACTCTCCTCTCTGCCTCCATCCTGCCAATGCTTTTACGTTCCCTCCCTTTAACTGACAAACACTGCAATGTGTTGTTTCTTACTAGAAAGCATTTCACAGGGTTTGTCACCTGAAGTGACATCACTTCAAAGCTTCAGTAGAGTCAGTCTACAGCACTCATGACCGAGTCCAGATTAGGCTTCATCGCCCTCTGACTCAATTGTTCTGAAGCTTTGAACTGCTGTCCCTTCAGGTACCAAGCCTTGTGATATGCTTTCTAAGAACAAGCAGTACAGTGCAGCACTTGTCAGCTGAAGGGTCGGCACTTCAAATCACAGGCAGGATGGAAGCAGAGAGGAGAGTGAGGGCTGATCTGCGCATGCGTGCTCAGACTGTTGTCACTCACTAATACTAATAGGTAACCCTGCCCACACCAGTGACGTGCCCTGTTCAGTGCGTCAGATTCCGGTCCCCAGAACGGTGGTAACCTTGCTGCATCACAACAGAGTAATGAAACAGCCTCACTGACATAGGCTTACAGGAGCAGGGCAGGTAATAGAAGTATACTACGAAAATGATTAGCAGGAAGAGTTGGGTCATATGAGAAGGGGTTAAATTAGTAGTACTAGTAGTACTGCATCTTTTAGTACATTCTAGAAGATGCAGCACAATCTAGATGTCTGTGCCTCTCTCTCCTCCTCTTCTCCTTTACGTAAAATAAGATACACAAAAATGTTTCTATGATATGTTTGTGCTATTGATTCATGTAAAGTTTGTTAAAAAGTCCATGACTATTTGATTTTGCGCAAATGTTTAGGTTCTCATAATTTTGTATAGGAAGCTATTGTATCAATAGTTATCTGCAAAGACTTTATACAGAAAACTAATTAAATGGGAGCATCCCCAGTACAGACCTTTAGATCTGAATTTTGTTTTTTCAGTGATTCAACAGTATAGGATATATCCTTCCAAGATTCAATCCGTCCTTTTGCCTTCTCCAGTATTTGTTCTGCCTCATACCGAGCTTCATGCCACTGAGTAGAATCCTTCAGCATTTCCTGCAGTTGTTGTCTTCTATTCTGAAGGTGGCATTGTACTTCCTCCCATTGATTTTGTATTTTTTCAACTGTTAAACAGAAAAGACAAGTCTTATGTAAAGTGCGGTAATTTATTCTTCAAGGTTAAAGGAATTTGACTTATTACTCATCAAAGATGTTTGTGATTTTTGTGGCTATATACAATGAAGTATTTCTACATTTTATAGAAAATGTTGCGAATATTGGCATTTTCATGCCAGCTCAAAGCAGGTTCAACAAAATGGGGGAGCAAAAAGGAGCCAGGACAGGATGGGGCAAGGTTTTGACTGCCCATCAAATTCTGCAAAAGGGCTAATGTTTTTTTTACATCAGAAATGCTACTCCAGTCACCAACTGGATTGGTATTTGTGGCTAGGCACAACAGAGGAGCACACTACTGAGAATACATGCTAAATCAATTAAGAGGCATATACCTCTTAATGAGTTTGCAGCTTTGTATTCCAGCGAGCTCTTCATTAAGACTACCATATGAAATGCCAGTCTTAATGAACTGACCCCTTAGTCTTTTTTTTTAAACAGCTCTTATCATATTGGCACCAGATAAAGGGCAAACAATTAAAGAGATATTTCCAAAATTGTAAGTTATTTCTAAACCATAAAATATTTACCAACCTACTAATTATTCCTGGTTCCCCAGTGAACCTAAAAACAGGGCTCTGGAAACCACAAATTGGGCTCTACAGACAACTATCTTGTAATGAGCCCAACAGTTAATGCTCATCCTTTGCTCCAGCGGATATTTTTGGCATTACCATAAACAATAAATAGAGCAGAAGTTGAGTAACAGCACCTACTCTCCATTCAAAAGAGGGCTATTCAGAAGTCCATTTTAAAGATCTATGGGGGTCTCATCGGTCAGACTTCCACAGATTGTTAAAGGGGTGTTCTGACACCTTTAATCTATTCATGTATTTTAAGTATCCTTCCTTACAGCCTAAACACATTTGTATTTGCTTTATTACATAATACACTACACTTTTCCCTAACTAGTTAATCTCTGAATGTGTTTTTTTCCTTGTATTTCCTGTGATGTTTTGTTTGAGAGGTGTTTCAAAAGGGACTTGACAGGTGGCTGGGGCTGCACTCATTTCCCACAGCGTCTATCACTTGTCCTGGAACAGGACATCATCAGGGGATAGGGCTACAAATAATAACTAGTTTCTTGCATTACCGCCACTTATGAAGGTGATGATGATGCAACTGTGATGCCCTGGGCAAGCCAGGGGTCACAGGTCAACACACCACCACACCCTACACCCCAGTTAGGAACATCAAAGCTAACCCAAAATCCTTGTTGCCTTCCTCCAGGGGCTGATGTTCACACCAGGGGGTGGGCCAGGCGGTTGGCTCCGCCCACCGAGGAGTTCACAGCCCTGGAGGCGGGAGAAACCAGGCAGATAGAGTTTGGAGGAGGAAGTGGAAGGAGTAAACATGAGTTGAGTTAAGGAAGTGAAGTGGTAGAGGAGCAAAGGAGAAAACTGGAGAAAAGGAGTAAAAGTGAGAGTAGAAAAGCCTGAAGTTTGTCCAGCTGTGTGCAGGACAGAGTCAGCAAGGTCAGCAACGGCGGTGATTGTCCGGAGGGGTGACCGTTTGGAAGTTCCTGGAAGGACCACGGATGGGTGGTGGCCCGGCGGTCTGGAGCAGTGTACAAAGGACAGTCAGCACCAGGGCAGGGGGCTCTCGGACCCCGGCAAGGCTAGGAGTCGCCATAATTTGCCAAATCCGTCAGTGAAGGGGACGTCGATCTCCCAACAACCAAGTCCCGATTGAAGGCAACAGCCCAACCATTACAGTAGAGACACCGCCACCGCCAGGGCACCAGTTTATAAGGGCCAGCGCATGCGGGCAAAGAGTAGAGCTCCTCCGGTCCAGCTTGAAGCCAGGGAGCGGGTTACCGGTGGGAACCCATCGAGACCATCAACGACATTAGGTGCAGGAAAAGGGACATCACCGTCACCTACTGGGGAAAGCAAGTGCAGCCGTCCGTGGGAACCGTCTTTCCAGCCGTGTGTTTTACCGAGAACTGTGTCAATGTCTCAGGCTGAGTGAGTACCACAGTGCCGCAAGGCACAGCGCTGCCCCCGCGTCCCTGCGCCCACCAAGCCCTGCATCTCCCACCTCATCACTGGGCCCCGGGATCACCAACCCCTACCCACGGAGGGGCAACACAACAACTTGCTGCTTCACGCCATCACTCCCGGGATCCCCACACCGAGCAGCGGTGGTGCTAACAAATCACCACAACCGTGGGTGGCGTCACGGACAATAGACAATATCCCAACAACCCAATCCCCTTTCACTCACGGGCGAGGAGCGCCGCTCGAGAACCCCCGGGATCCGGCCCACCGCTTGAGCCACCACTGAGCAGCAGCAGTCGGACCCGAGCAGAGGGGGTGAGCGCAGTGCTGACACCCTCCTCCCCGCCCGCGACAACTTGGCGTCATGAACGGATCTTACCGCTCTGCCGTCTGGTAGAGGTGCGCCTTGTTACCGCTGGAGGTGTCCGGCAGAAAAATTTCAGAAGCCGCCATCTTTGGCGTGAAAAGTTCCCGCTCGAGCATCTTCTCGAGTAGCAGAGGCGCGAAGGCCAAAACCCCGCCCCGAGAGAGGAGGGGCCGGAAAGAGCTAAGGGGGACGCGATGGTGGCTGGCTGTATGTGAACGCAGCTATAAAAGCAGAGACGCCAGGACTCTGCAGCAATACTGGGTTCCTGGAAGGCACGATTGCCAAGATGTACAACCCAACTCCCAACGAGGAAGCCCCCGCGCCCGGCACGGCGACGTGGTTGAGGGACCGGATCATCCTGCTGAGTAACCGTCTGCAGGCCCGTATGCAACTCCTCCTGGAGGAGTGGGAGACCGACATGGCAGATGTGGTGGCTGCTATGTGGAGACGCGAGATAGAAGAGGATTTGGAGGAGCGGGTAAGCGACCCACGCCCCTGTATTCCTGAGGGATCGGCCATTGAAGCTGAGGGGCCCGGCCGGCTTCCGCTCACCCTGCCTTTCTCCTCGCTACCCGTGATAGCTGCTGCCGCTCCGCCATTAGGCCCGCTACCTGCCCAACCGGTAGCGATACCCTGCCCAGCCGCTCCGGCGGACCAGCCGGCTGCAGACGTCCGGGACGTCCCTGAAGTACCCCAGGGGGAACCGCTAGAACCACGGCCCCTTAACAGCATGGTGCCAGAAGTCCCAGTAGAGACTGTGCCAGACTCTGAGCCCGGGACCGTGGCCTGGATGAGGGCCCGAGTGATTCAGTTCCACCAGCGTCAGCAGGAACAAATCCTCCAGATGATGGAGCAGTGGACCAGTGAGGTGGAGATGCTGACTACGACTGCCCCGAGGTACGGAGGGGAAATGGATGTAGCAGAGTCAACTGGTGACCCACGTCCCTATGTCCTACCTGGACCGGCCGCTGCGGCTGAGGGGCCCGGCCTAGTCTCGGCCTATACATCACCCTTGCCGCTACTTATGGGGCGCCTCAGTGTAAGCTCGCCTAATTTGCTGCTCCGTGCTACCGCAGAAGGGACTGAAATGCTGGATGCTGGAGGCCAGGAGGCTGCGGCAGCTGGTGGCAACCCGCCTGACGCAGAAACAAGAGAGGCAAGAGAGCGTGCCCACTATGTAGGAGGTCCAATGGTCTTCCATACCCCGCGTACCGGTGGAAATGGGTACCGGGTACCCCTGTCCCAGCAGGCATGTCAGTGCATGTTTGATATGCTGGTGGAGGGGGATGGATCCGCTGTAGGCGAGGACTTTGAGTAGGGCAGCGGATGCCCGCTGCATCAGCCCCCGTTGGGGCCACCACTAAGTTTCTGTTTGAGTTTGTGTGAAAGTTTTGAAAATGATGAAAATGATTACCGGAGAAGTCATCTGATTGTCTAACAGTGATTGAACCGGCCGGAGCCGGCACCGTTGTCCCCGTGGGTACCGTTTAAAAAGTTTGCATGAGGAACTGCTCATGGACAAGCCCGAGAACTTGCAGGGCAACCACAAACGTTAGTGGCTTGTAAATAAATTGTTTACCTTTACCGTTTCTGCAATGCCGCCTCCGGAGAGGCAGGTTGGAGGGAGGGCCCTCAGCGGAGCAGGCTGGGGCCCAGCCACCAAAGAAACTGGTGGCTACCCTCTGAAGGGGAAGGACAGATCCCGCTCGGGTAACGTGTGCTGGACTTGGGGACAAGGGGTGCTGCCTGGGTTTTAGGGGCAGCATCAGGGCCAAGTTGCTTGGGTGGGAGAGAGCGGAAACCATAACCGTGAACCGTTTTGCAACGTTTAAGTAAAGTGCCTCCCGTTATGGGAAGAAGTATTAAAAATGTAAATATGTTACCGTTTTACTTTTATATGATTTCAGAAAAATAAAACCGGTGTTGGACGGGCAGCCCGCGGACGGTCTGCATTTTGCTAAGGGGGAATGTGACGCCCTGGGCAAGCCAGGGGTCACAGGTCAACACACCACCACACCCTACACCCCAGTTAGGAACATCAAAGCTAACCCAAAATCCTTGTTGCCTTCCTCCAGGGGCTGATGTTCACACCAGGGGGTGGGCCAGGCGGTAGGCTCCGCCCACCAAGGAGTTCACAGCCCTGGAGGCGGGAGAAACCAGGCAGATAGAGTTTGGAGGAGGAAGTGGAAGGAGTAAACACATGAGTTGAGTTAAGGAAGTGAAGTGGTAGAGGAGCAAAGGAGAAAACTGGAGAAAAGGAGTAAAAGTGAGAGTAGAAAAGCCTGAAGTTTGTCCAGCTGTGTGCAGGACAGAGTCAGCAAGGTCAGCAACGGCGGTGATTGTCCGGAGGGGTGACCGTTTGGAAGTTCCTGGAAGGACCGCGGACGGGTGGTGGCCCGGCGGTCTGGAGCAGTGTACAAAGGACAGTCAGCACCAGGGCAGGGGCCTCTCGGACCCCGGCAAGGCTAGGAGTCGCCATAATTTGCCAAATCCGTCAGTGAAGGGGACGTCGATCCCCCAACAACCAAGTCCCGATTGAAGGCAACAGCCCAACCATTACAGTAGAGACACCGCCAGGGCACCAGTTTCTAAGGGCCAGCGCCTGCAGGCAAAGAGTAGAGCTCCTCCGGTCCAGCTTGAAGCCGGGGAGCGGGTTACCGGTGGGAACCCATCCAGACCATCAACGACATTAGGTGCAGGAAAAGGGACATCACCGTCACCTACTGGGGAAAGCAAGTGCAGCCGTCCGTGGGAACCGTCTTTCCAGCCGTGTGTTTTACCGAGAACTGTGTCAACGTCTCAGGCTGAGTGAGTACCACAGTGCCGCAAGGCACAGCGCTGCCCCCGCGTCCCTGCGCCCACCAAGCCCTGCATCTCCCACCTCATCACTGGGCCCCGGGATCACCAACCCCTACCCACGGAGGGGCAACACAACAACTTGCTGCTTCCCACCATCACTCCCGGGATCCCCACACCGAGCAGCGGTGGTGCTAACAAATCACCACAACCGTGGGTGGCGTCACGGACAATAGACAATATCCCAACAACCCAATCCCCTTTCACTCACGGGCGAGGAGCGCCGCTCGAGAACCCCTGGGATCCGGTCCACCGCTCGAGCCACCAGTGAGCAGCAGCAGCCGGACCCGAGCAGAGGGGGTGAGCGCAGTGCTAACACCCTCCTCCCCGCCCGCGACACAACCATGATGATGAAGAGGCTATGAGTGCAACATTGGCACTCTGCTTCTATCTCCCCACCACCATAGCTTCTAACTGAAAGATGTTATAAGGGGGTTAAAATAGAAGCAGTGAGTGACACTAGTGCTGCGCCACAGCTTCTACCACTGCCCTAAACAAATCATCATCAGATAGAAGATAGAAGATAGAAGGTGATAGAAGCAGTAAGTGACCCAGTACCGCCACTGATGACAATTAATATAACAGCGGTGCTAGACGCTTTAGGGAAGCACTGGTGCCACTCACTGCTTCTATCTCTGCCCCTTGGGGATGTCTTTCACTTAGAAGCTACGGCATCAACAGAGATAGAAATAGAGTGTTGATGCTGCATTCATATCTTCCACAGCATCTATCATCAGGACAACGTCAAATACAATGGTGAAGCAAGAAACTAGTTATATCCATTTGAGATGATGCAACAGGTAAAGTCCAGTTTCTTTTTTTAAAGTCTGGCCAAACCCAGCAAACCGAAACATCCACGAGTCCGCTCATCTCTACACATGGCCACATCTTCTGATCCTCATAGTTCATCAAGAAATTCACCGGCATCAAATGTTTATGCGGACTTCCACTTTCATGAGGCCTAGGAGGGTTCTGCACAACTACACGGAGGGTTATGGCAGGTGGGGATGATGGGCCAGAGAGGTGAGTGGTAAGTTCAGTATAAGGATTGCACAATGTGACTCCCAAACCTCTTTAGAGATATACTGTAAGTTTAGAGATTTAAATAACATACCAATGTCGTAATCGAGATTGGTGCAAAATGCCACCAGAATGATGTGGAGGACTGATAAAGTCATTCAGAAACGTTATTGCTGCTAAAGGTTGTTTACAATCTATTAATAAATGGGGTGTACTTAATTTTTTCCACACACTGCTTTGGCATTTTGGCTACTTTTTGTTATTTAAATACTGACCAAGTGTAATTTGTTGTGTGATATTTTTCACCTGAGGTTTTATTTACTTAAGCTCATGTCACACGTCCATATAAAACACATATACGTGTGGCATGGTCCATTTGGCCTATCCTTGTTTTTATCACCCATCCACTTGTACATTTTTAAAAACAAGTGTCATTCAAGTGTCACCTGTGTGCCATCCATGTTTCTCTGGTATGTATAAAGAAAAAATGACATTACAAAGCATCCCATATACTTTGCAATGTTAAACTTGTACAGCACATGGACGGCACATGGATGGAACACGGGTGTCATCCGTGTGCTGGTCATGTTTTTCACTGACCAAAAGACTTTTATTGGCTTTTGTCATCCGTGTAATGGCCCCATGTTGTATTCATGAAAAAAAATGAATGCCACACTTACCGGTAGCACGTACATGTAAAGGGAGCCTTAAAGGGGATATCTAGAAGTTTTGTTTTTCCCTCTGGGGCTAAGCGGTTAACCTGTTATCTACCTTCCTGTTCTGCCCTAAAATGACCTCTCCAGGTTCAGAGCAGACATAAATCAATTCTGCCGGTGATTCTCCAACTTCATCTGACGTCACATAGACAGAGCAGTTCCTTTTCTTCTGCTCTGCTCTGTCGATAGAGCGTCATTGCTGACATCATGTTGATTGACAGCTGGCTCCTTTGCAGTACCAGTTACAGCCTTGTTTTTAATTGGGAAAATTAAAGATTGAACAATAATTTGTGTGTTTTCTCGTTATGGTTTTATGATTTTGTGGTAACAGCATTTGACATAAAGATATACGAGACATCATCTTATTTATATTCAAATGAAATTTTCATACTGAATAAATGTTTCAATTAGTGGTGCGAAACTATAAATATTCCATTCATGAATTATTCATACATTTTTGCATCCAAAGTTCTTTATTAATTTCTACATCTTAATTTACTATTATAGACGATCTCTAATTAAATCCATATATTATCCACTTTATTCACACACATTTTCAAACATACTGTACTTTCTTCAAATATGGAAAACAAATTCTATGCAATATACCTAAACATCAACACAATGCTATGAAATACACCTTCATTTGGAATACATTAAATATTAAAGCAATTCCCAATTTTTGTTTCCATCCTTACACCTCACACCTGATATTTATCACAATCTGCACTTCTTTTATACATAGTGTACATACGTGCTTGTGCTCAAGTCTCCTCTTTACTTCTCTTTATACTCCAACTTAAGTCCAAGATTTCATCCTGCATTTGAATCCTCTATGCTCTCCTACCAACCCATGATGCATCAGCACAACATTACATTACCAGCGAGGGCCAATACTACCTCTGACTGCTATGGCACCAGTGGTATTATCCTTCCCTCTATATTCTCCTAAATAAGCTATGCTAACTATACAGTGAGGTGGCTGAATTGTCATATTCTTCATATAAAGAGAACCTGTCAACATAATTTTGTAATGTAAAGTCATGGCTGTAATGGAGCTGTAATACTGATTAAATTGATACCTTTGGTGATTCTTTATTGTTGTTCTTCTTTAATCACCATTTGAAATGTTCTGTTATTAGATTTTGGCTGAACTGTTCACTGAGTCTTCTCCTCCCTGTCTGTGATTCTATAGCCTCTGACTGTTTCTGGTTTTTGAATAGAGTAGGTGAAGGTGCCATGGAATGACAGACTGGGAGGAGAAGACCTGGTGTACAGTCCAGCCCCTGTGCCCTGAAATCTAATTATCAGAAAACTTCAAATGGTTAATAAAAAAAGAACAGGAACGTGGATTTTTTCCTCAAAGCTACCAATTTAATCTGTAGCGCCATTATAGCCATGTTTTTACATTACAAAATTGAGCAGACAGGTTCTTTTCAACTTTTATTTCAGTAGCTCTTTAATTATCATCAGTGACTATGCAGAGCCAGCACTAAGGGGGGGTAGACTGGGCAATCACCCAGAGCCCCATCCGCAAAAGGACCCCCTGCTACTGCTGCCCCTCCAACGCACTGAATAGAGGATGGACATCAGTGTCCTGTAGATTCTCTGTACTCCTGGCGTATCTCTCGCTCTCACTCTCTCCCCACAGTGTTGGGTCAGAAGCAGAGAGGGAGGGGCAGCATTGCAGTATAGAGACACCGGGACCATAATCAGCCAGAAGTCCTATGAATCCATCTTCTTCATCATGGCTGACCCTCCATAATTGTCCTGTGATCTGAACAAATGAAGTAGCAGGACCTGGCCAGTGTATATATGGATATAAACACTGAATACTGAATATGTACCTATATAGATTTGTACATATGCAACATATAGTGTGTTTATCTATATATGTGTATATATTATGTATGTCTACATATATATGTGTAGATGTATATATATATATATATATATATACAGTTAAGCAAGGACTAAAATATAACTTTTAATTACTCACTTTACAATCATACATAAAGTGCAGTGCACAATTGTGCAAAAACACAAATAATATACAATAAAAGGATGGATCTCACTCAATTCTTCACCACGGGCAGATCAAACGCCACCAATTTGGATGATGATGAAAGGCGAATTAGAGGGTTATTCGGAGGCAGTATGGGGGTTGCACCTTGGCTAACGCTTTGGGTTACCTCCATATATTTGGGTAACAGAAATGGAAGTATGATGATTTTATTATCATTTCCCAGAAAGAACCCACCCATTTATTTTTCTATTTCTGCTGTTATTTTGCCTATTTGGTCGGGTAAGGGCTTTAATCTGTACTCATCCTGCATGTACACCAAATTGAATGAATGGGCTAACTATGCCCCTCCCCCCTCTTTGTTTAGTGGGGGTGCATTCTTAAACATTATAATTTATGGGTTTACATGCAGGATATATTAAGTGGTTACTAATATTCCTATATCCTGTTGTCATCATTTTTGGCACCCCTGATGGTGCATATGGGGCGCACATATGTTAGATTATTGTTTAAATTGATACATTGGCACTCTGGTAGGGTTTTCAATGTATCATGGTGTATGCCTGCTCATTATATGCATTCCAGCGTGGTTCAACAGATGGAACGTGGAAGTATACCGGCAAATATTGCATGTGACTGCCTGTTAAGTGTGCATGCGCAGTACGCGTCTCCGTGTTCCACTGATAGTCTGCAGCAGTCGATTGATGATGCCTGGCAGACTTAATCAGGCGAATCCTGCTGTTACATGCTCGATGTTCCTGTTTGGAGTGATGACGTGCGGTTACTGTAGGGCGTGGCATGTGGGATGTGACGTCAGACGCTCGTCAGAGTTTTCAAAGGTATTTATGGAGATCATTTGGAAGCAGACGGCGTACCACTGGCCACCTAGCACACCTGATTATTGTGGTGTGCGTTCACACATACCTTACATTGCAGGCTGTATTTATCTAATTTCCACTGATGAACTCTCTGTTCAGATATGAGAGGGAAACGCGTTGGGAGGGTCCTTGTCTGTTCAGGGTAGCTTGCATCACTTGGGTGCTGCCCTTGTAAGGGTGGAATACATGGGGCACGACAGGGGTTAGGACTAGAGTTGAGCGCGGTTCGTGGTTCGTGGTTCTCCAGTTCTAGGCTTGAGTGATTTTGGGGCATGTTCTAGATCGAACTAGAACTCGAGCTTTTTTGCAAAAGCTCGATAGTTCTAGAAACGTTCGAGAACGGTTCTAGCAGCAAAAAAACAGCTAAATCCTAGCTTGGTTTCTGCTGTAATAGTGTAAGTCACTCTGTGAATCACACTATTATGACATTTCAGTGTATACTGTGCGGGAACAGCGCCTTCAGATCACTGCTGTTTATATAATGGCGATCGCCATTTTTTTTTTTTTTTCTTGTCTTCCTTCCCTAAGCGCGCGCGTCTTGTGGGGCTGGCCAGCATGTCAGCCAATCCCAGACACACACACAGCTAAGTGGACTTTTAGCCAGAGAAGCAACGGCATGTGTGATAGGATGTCCATGTCACATGTCCCTGCATTATAAAAACGGACATTTTCCTCCAGGACGCCATTATCTCTTCTGCGTCTTTGGTGTCAGACATCACTGTCGCAGCTCCGTCTTGAGTCCTATCGCTGATACAGCTGTATGCGCTCCATACACAGCACTGGACAGCTTAGGGAGAGCACTTTCTAGCAGTCCTTTTAAGGGCTCAAACCGGCAGGGTCAGAGTTAAGGTGACAGGTCCTGAAAACAGCGCCAGCGTCTGTGTAGCCAAGGTCAGGGATTTCCTCCCTGCATTTCCCTATTAGGAGGGATAGAAAGGCAGGCTTCCATTCCTCTACCCAGAGCCCCAAAATCCTGGCACTGTACCCTCCTGTCCTCTGCACACTCCAACTCATGATAACTAAGCCATTATACTAGCAAACACTCAGTGTACCTAGTGGCATCCTATACGTGGCTATTGGACTTTGCTATAGTCACACTAGTGCAAAGACATTTGCAGCACCTCTACCTGCATTGCACACTCCAACTCATGATAACTAAGCCATTATACTAGCAAACACTCAGTGTACCTAGTGGCATCCTATACGTGGCTATTGGACTTTGCTATAGTCCCACTAGTGCAAAGACATTTGCAGAGCGCGTCTGCCTGCATTGCACACTCCAACTCATGATAACTAAGCCATTATACTAGCAAACACTCAGTGTACCTAGTGGCATCCTATCTGTGGCTATTGGACTTTGCTATAGTCACACTAGTGCAAAGACATTTGCAGCACCTCTACCTGCATTGCACACTCCAACTCATGATAACTAAGCCATTATACTAGCAAACACTCAGTGTACCTAGTGGCATCCTATACGTGGCTATTGGACTTTGCTATAGTCACACTAGTGCAAAGACATTTGCAGCACCTCTACCTGCATTGCACACTCCAACTCATTATAACTAAGCCATTATACTAGCAAACACTCAGTGTACCTAGTGGCATCCTATACGTGGCTATTGGACTTTGCTATAGTCCCACTAGTGCAAAGACATTTGCAGAGCGCGTCTGCCTGCATTGCACACTCCAACTCATGATAACTAAGCCATTATACTAGCAAACACTCAGTGTACCTAGTGGCATCCTATCTGTGGCTATTGGACTTTGCTATAGTCACACTAGTGCAAAGACATTTGCAGAGCGCATCTGCCTGCATTGCACACTCCAACTCATTATAACTAAGCCATTATACTAGCAAACACTCAGTGTACCTAGTGGCATCCTATCTGTGGCTATTGGACTTTGCTATAGTCCCACTAGTGCAAAGACATTTGCAGAGCGCGTCTGCCTGCATTGCACACTCCAACTCATAACTAAGCCATTATACTAGCAAACACTCAGTGTACCTAGTGGCATCCTATCTGTGGCTATTGGACTTTGCTATAGTCCCACTAGTGCAAAGACATTTGCAGAGCGCGTCTGCCTGCATTGCACACTCCAACTCATTATAACTAAGCCATTATACTAGCAAACACTCAGTGTACCTAGTGGCATCCTATACGTGGCTATTGGACTTTGCTATAGTCCCACTAGTGCAAAGACATTTGCAGAGCGCGTCTGCCTGCATTGCACACTCCAACTCATAACTAAGCCATTATACTAGCAAACACTCAGTGTACCTAGTGGCATCCTATCTGTGGCTATTGGACTTTGCTATAGTCCCACTAGTGCAAAGACATTTGCAGAGCGCGTCTGCCTGCATTGCACACTCCAACTCATTATAACTAAGCCATTATACTAGCAAACACTCAGTGTACCTAGTGGCATCCTATACGTGGCTATTGGACTTTGCTATAGTCACACTAGTGCAAAGACATTTGCAGAGCGCGTCTGCCTGCATTGCACACTCCAACTCATGATAACTAAGCCATTATACTAGCAAACACTCAGTGTACCTAGTGGCATCCTATACGTGGCTATTGGACTTTGCTATAGTCCCACTAGTGCAAAGACATTTGCAGAGCGCGTCTGCCTGCATTGCACACTCCAACTCATAACTAAGCCATTATACTAGCAAACACTCAGTGTACCTAGTGGCATCCTATACGTGGCTATTGGACTTTGCTATAGTCCCACTAGTGCAAAGACATTTGCAGAGCGCATCTGCCTGCATTGCACACTCCATCTCATTATAACTAAGCCATTATACTAGCAAACACTCAGTGTACCTAGTGGCATCCTATACGTGGCTATTGGACTTTGCTATAGTCCCACTAGTGCAAAGACATTTGCAGAGCGCATCTGCCTGCATTGCACACTCCATCTCATTATAACTAAGCCATTATACTAGCAAACACTCAGTGTACCTAGTGGCATCCTATCTGTGGCTATTGGACTTTGCTATAGTCCCACTAGTGCAAAGATATTTGCAGAGCGCGTCTGCCTGCATTGCACACTCCAACTCATGATAACTAAGCCATTATACTAGCAAACACTCAGTGTACCTAGTGGCATCCTATCTGTGGCTATTGGACTTTGCTATAGTCCCACTAGTGCAAAGACATTTGCAGAGCGCGTCTGCCTGCATTGCACACTCCAACTCATGATAACTAAGCCATTATACTAGCAAACACTCAGTGTACCTAGTGGCATCCTATCTGTGGCTATTGGACTTTGCTATAGTCACACTAGTGCAAAGACATTTGCAGAGCGCATCTGCCTGCATTGCACACTCCAACTCATTATAACTAAGCCATTATACTAGCAAACACTCAGTGTACCTAGTGGCATCCTATCTGTGGCTATTGGACTTTGCTATAGTCCCACTAGTGCAAAGACATTTGCAGAGCGCGTCTGCCTGCATTGCACACTCCAACTCATGATAACTAAGCCATTATACTAGCAAACACTCAGTGTACCTAGTGGCATCCTATCTGTGGCTATTGGACTTTGCTATAGTCCCACTAGTGCAAAGACATTTGCAGAGCGCGTCTGCCTGCATTGCACACTCCAACTCATAACTAAGCCATTATACTAGCAAACACTCAGTATACCTAGTGGCATCCTAAACGTGGCTATTGGACTTTGCTATAGTCCCACTAGTGCAAAGACATTTGCAGAGCGCATCTGCCTGCATTGCACACTCCAACTCATTATAACTAAGCCATTATACTAGCAAACACTCAGTGTACCTAGTGGCATCTTATCTGTGGCTATTGGACTTTGCTATGGTCCCACTAGTGCAAAGACATTTGCAGAGCGCGTCTGCCTGCATTGCACACTCCAACTCATGATAACTAAGCCATTATACTAGCAAACACTCAGTGTACCTAGTGGCATTCTATACGTGGCTATTGGACTTTGCTATAGTCACACTAGTGCAAAGACATTTGCAGAGCGCGTCTGCCTGCATTGCACACTCCAACTCATTATAACTAAGCCATTATACTAGCAAACACTCAGTGTACCTAGTGGCATCCTATCTGTGGCTATTGGACTTTGCTATAGTCCCACTAGTGCAAAGACATTTGCAGAGCGCGTCTGCCTGCATTGCACACTCCAACTCATGATAACTAAGCCATTATACTAGCAAACACTCAGTGTACCTAGTGGCATCCTATCTGTGGCTATTGGACTTTGCTATAGTCCCACTAGTGCAAAGACATTTGCAGAGCGCGTCTGCCTGCATTGCACACTCCAACTCATTATAACTAAGCCATTATACTAGCAAACACTCAGTGTACCTAGTGGCATCCTAAACGTGGCTATTGGACTTTGCTATAGTCCCACTAGTGCAAAGACATTTGCAGAGCGCGTCTGCCTGCATTGCACACTCCAACTCATGATAACTAAGCCATTATACTAGCAAACACTCAGTGTACCTAGTGGCATCCTATCTGTGGCTATTGGACTTTGCTATAGTCCCACTAGTGCAAAGACATTTGCAGAGCGCGTCTGCCTGCATTGCACACTCCAACTCATAACTAAGCCATTATACTAGCAAACACTCAGTGTACCTAGTGGCATCCTATCTGTGGCTATTGGACTTTGCTATAGTCCCACTAGTGCAAAGACATTTGCAGAGCGCGTCTGCCTGCATTTCACACTCCAACTCATGATAACTAAGCCATTATACTAGCAAACACTCAGTGTACCTAGTGGCATCCTATCTGTGGCTATTGGACTTTGCTATAGTCCCACTAGTGCAAAGACATTTGCAGAGCGCGTCTGCCTGCATTGCACACTCCAACTCATAACTAAGCCATTATACTAGCAAACACTCAGTGTACCTAGTGGCATCCTATACGTGGCTATTGGACTTTGCTATAGTCCCACTAGTGCAAAGACATTTGCAGAGCGCGTCTGCCTGCATTGCACACTCCAACTCATAACTAAGCCATTATACTAGCAAACACTCAGTGTACCTAGTGGCATCCTATACGTGGCTATTGGACTTTGCTATAGTCCCACTAGTGCAAAGACATTTGCAGAGCGCATCTGCCTGCATTGCACACTCCAACTCATTATAACTAAGCCATTATACTGGCAATTTTTGCTGCCAGTTTAAGGGCCGTAGTTGCATTGTCAGGGATATTTATTCTTTATTATTCTGCTGTTAATAAAGCTAGACCACCACTGCAATCTACACCACCTCTCAATTTTTACTACCACATTTTCAGTCCACAATCTTGTCGCAATCAACATGAGTGGCAAAATGACAGATGCTGGTGGAAAGGGGAAGAGGCGTGGTGGAAAAGGCAAAAAAGGTTTTGTCCGTGGGGAAGGTGGCAAAGCTCCATTATCATCTGCTGAAGATAGACCATCTACCAGCAAAAGTAAGATGTCTACTACTTACCGTGGACAATCCGATGTGCTCCCTTTTTTACGGACACGAACAACAGGAACAAAGGTAGATGATGGGCAAAAAAGGAAAATGCTTGAATGGCTCTCAAGTGGTCCAACAAGTGCCCTCTCAGCCACTTCAAGTACCGCATCCAAAAAACACCAGTCCTCTGAGTTGTCATCCCAATCAAACTTGCTTTCTCCCAGCTCTGAAGTCTCCATCAGCCCTGCACAGTATGGTGGAACTGAGATGGCTGAGTCTGCAGAGCTGTTCAGTCACACTATAGCCTGGGAATCAGAGGTCTGCTCCCAAGCTACAGTGAGTACAGAACAGGAAATGGTCTGCAGTGATGCCCAGAACCTTTGTGACTCTGATTCAGGCCGTGAGGACCAAGTTTCTGAGCATAATGTTGACCCTTTGTCACAAACTGTAACACCTGTGGTTATAGACAATGAGGAACATACTGATGAAGATGAGACGCAGATACCCGATTGGGATGACAACTTAAATATTCGGTCAGGGCAAGAAGAGGCTCGGTCTGAGGGGGAGGGGAGTGCAAACACAACAATTGATGATGAAGTTCTAGATCCCACCTACTGTCAACCCACAGTCAGACACTCGAGGAGGTCAACAGAGGCGGTGGAGGAGGATGCAACCGACGACGAAGTTACCTTGCGCCTTCCTGGACAGAGTCGGAGCACTGGTAGCACGTCTACAACTGCATCCTCAGCCACCACTCTGCCTATGAGCATTATTCGGGGTGGATCAACAGGTCGCATGGCCTCTAAGCCTTGCCTAGCCTGGTCCTTTTTTGACATAGAAAAAGATCGCCCAAATTATGTGATCTGTAAACTTTGTCATGATTCTCTTAGTAGAGGTCAAAACCTCAGCAGTTTGACAACTTCTTCCATGAATCGTCACATGAATAAATATCATAGGTCCCGGTGGGAAGCTCACCGTGCTGCAATGCGGCCTAGCGGAGCGAACCATCCACCGCCTGCCCCTTCCAGTGCATCCGCGCGCTCTTCATCTTCTAGGACTGTGGGGACAGCTGTCACACCTGTTTTTCCACGCACAACTTCCACCACTGTAACCGCAACAGGCAGTTTGCTTGGTAGGTCGTCAGTTGGTTTGGAAGGGGAAACAAGTGAGTGTGTACAGCTCTCTCAGACATCGATAGCACCAACGTTGGATGAAGGCAACATCATGTCTCCGCCTGCACTTTCCTCACAAACCTGCATTTTTCCAGGGACACCCTACTCAACACCGTCTACACACAGCAGCCAGATCTCTGTCCCTCAGATGTGGTCAAATAAAAGGCCACTTCCTGCGACCCATGACAAAGCTAAGAGGTTGACTCTATCCCTCTGTAAGCTGTTGGCTACCGAAATGCTGCCTTTCCGCCTAGTGGACACACAGGATTTTAGAGACCTTATGTCTGTCGCTGTGCCCCAGTACCAGATGCCTAGTCGCCACTACTTCTCTAAGAAAGGTGTGCCCGCGCTACACCAGCATGTCGCACACAACATCACCGCTTCCTTGAGAAACTCTGTGTGTGAACGGGTGCATTTCACCACCGATACTTGGACCAGTAAGCATGGACAGGGACGTTACATGTCGCTGACTGGGCACTGGGTAACTATGGTGATAGATGGTGAAGGGTCTGCTGCACAAGTCTTGCCGTCCCCACGACTTGTGTGTCAATCCTCTGTCTGTCCAAGTTCCGCCACTGCTTCTGCATCCTCCACCTCATCTGGGTCCTCCACCTCCGCCCCAAGCCTGCCTGGTCAGGCCACCAGCGTTCTCACTGCGCAGAAGGAATCACGCACCCCTCATTACTATGCTGGCAGCAGAGCGCAACGGCATCAGGCGGTCTTTAGCTTGACATGTCTTGGGAATAAGAGTTACACAGCTGAGGAGTTGTGGTCAGCTCTGCGGTCCGAGTTTAATAAATGGTTGTCTCCACTCAACCTGCAGCCTGGTAAGGCCGTGTGCGACAATGCTGCAAACCTGGGTGCGGCCCTTCGCCTGGGCTAGGTGACACACGTACCTTGTATGGCTCACGTGTTGAACCTTGTCGTCCAGCAATTTTTAACACACTATCCCGGCCTAGATGGCCTTCTGAACAGGGCACGAAAACTGTCTGCTCACTTCCGCCGTTCAAGCGCCGCAGCAGAGCGACTTGCATCGCTCCAGAAGTCTTTCGGCCTGCCGGTTCATCGCCTGAAATGCGATGTGGCGACACGCTGGAATTCAACTCTCCACATGTTACAGCGACTGTGGCAGCACCACAGAGCCCTGGTGCAATACGTCATGACGTATAGCCTGGGCCAACGAGATGCAGAGGTGGGTCAGATCACCCTGATGGAGTGATCTCAGATCAAGGACCTATGCACCCTTCTGCACAGTTTCGACATGGCGACGAATATGTTTAGCTCTGACAATGCCATTATCAGCATGACGATTCCAGTCATTTACATGCTGGAGCACACGCTAAACACTATTCGGAGTCAGGGGGTGGGACAACATGAAGGGGAGGAACTACAGGAGGATTCATATGCGCAAGGGACAACAACATCACCAAGGTCCAGACGTTCATCATCACCAACGCAGCAGGCATGGGACCATGGGGGACAGGGATCGACAAGGGCGCATACTAGCAGGCGAAATGTTGAGCAAGGTGCAGGAGAACATGAAGAAATGGAGGACGAACTGTCCATGGACATGGAAGACTCAGCGGATGAGGGAGACCTTGGTCAAATTTCAGTTGAAAGAGGTTGGGGGGAGATGTCAGAGGAAGAAAGAATGGGTAGCACCTCTATGCCACAAACACAGCGTGGACTTGGTCCGCATGGCTGCGCAAGACACATGAGTGCCTTTTTGTTGCACTACCTCCAACATGGCAGTCGTATTGTCAAAATTAGAAGTGATGATGACTACTGGATTGCCACACTATTAGATCCCCGGTACAAGTCCAAATTTTGTGACATAATTCCAGCCATAGAAAGGGACGCACGTATGCAGGAGTATCAGCAGAAGCTGTTACTCTATCTTAGCTCGGCTTTTCCACCAAACAACCGTGCAGGTGCAGGGAGGGAATCTCCCAGTTGTAACTTGACAAACATGGGACGGTCTCGTCATCTTCAACAGTCTACCCGTACCAGTAGGACCGTATCTGGTGCTGGTAACAGCAATTATATGGAATCTTTTCATAATTTTTTTAGACCCTCCTTTGGAAGGCCACCAGAGACAACAAGTCTGACACATAGTCAACGGCTGGAGAGGATGATACAGGAGTATCTCCAAATGAACATCGATGCCATGACTGTGCAACTGGAGCCTTGCTCCTTTTGGGCTTCAAACCTAGAAAAATGGCCAGAGCTCTCCAGTTACGCCTTGGAGATTTTGTCGTGTCCAGCTGCCAGCGTTGTCTCTGAACGTGTCTTCAGTGCTGCTGGGTGTGTGCTGACAGATAAGCGCACGTGTCTGTCCAGTGACAATGTGGACAGACTGACGTTCATCAAAATGAACAAGTCATGGATCCAGAAGGAATTTACAACCCCTGTGTCATCCTGGGGAGAGTAAATGCTTGTGGATTTGGAATGTGCTTGATGCAAATGTAGCTGTGAAGTGAACAACTAGGGCACAAGTGCTGCCACTGAATGGGTGGGTGTGTGTGGGGCACAATTTTTGGAAAAAAAGGGAGACTCCGCTTGGAGTAACCCTTGCTTTCATTGTTTTTAAAAGAAGCCAAGATGAACAAGTCATGGTTCAGCAAAGACTTTATCTACCTACCCCGGTGTCACGCTGGGGACGGTTAATTATGGCGTATTTTTGAATGTGCTTGATGCAAATCAAAACAACCTGTTTGCAACTAAGGCACAACTGCTGCCACTGAAGGGGTGGGTGTGTGTGGGGCCCAATTTTTGGAAAAAAGGGAGACTCCGCTTGGAGTAACCCTTGCTTGCTGTGTTTTTTAAAAGGAGCCAAGATGAACAGAGCTGGGATCAGGAAAGACTTTGCTACCTACCCTGGTGTCATCCTGGGGACGGTTAATTATGGCGTATTTTTGAATGTGCTTGATGCAAACCTAGCTGTGAATTGTACAACTGGGGCACAACTGCTGCCACTGAAGGGGTGGGTGTGTGTGGGGCCCAATTTTTGGAAAAAAGGAAGACTCCGTTTGGAGTAACCCTTGCTTACATTGTTTTTAAAAGAAGCCAAGATGAACAAGTCATGGTTCAGCAAAGACTTTATCTACCTACCCCGGTGTCACGCTGGGGACGGTTAATTATGGCGTATTTTTGAATGTGCTTGATGCAAATCCAAACATCCTGTTTGCAACTACGGCCCAAGTGCTGCCACTGATGGGGTGGGTGTCTGTGTGGCCCAATTTTTGGAAAAAAGGGAGACTCCGCTTGGAGTAACCCTTGCTTGCTGTGTTTTTAAAAGAAGCCAAGATGAACAGAGCTGGGATCAGGAAAGACTTTGCTACCTACCCCGGTGTCATCCTGGGGACGGATAAGAATGGCGTATTTTTGAATGTGCTTGATGCAAATGTAGCTGTGAAGTGTACAACTGGGGCACAACTGCTGCCACTGAAGGGGTCGGTGTGTGTGGGGCCCAATTTTTGGAAAAAAGGGAGACTCCGCTTGGAGTAACCCTTGCTTACATTGTTTTTAAAAGAAGCCAAGATGAACAAGTCATGGTTCAGCAAAGACTTTATCTACCTACCCCGGTGTCACGCTGGGGACGGTTAATTATGGCGTATTTTTGAATGTGCTTGATGCAAATCAAAACATCCTGTTTGCAACTAGGGCCCAAGTGCTGCCACTGATGGGGTGGGTGTCTGTGTGGCCCAATTTTTGGAAAAAAGGGAGACTCCGCTTGGAGTAACCCTTGCTTGCTGTGTTTTTAAAAGAAGCCAAGATGAACAGAGCTGGGATCAGGAAAGACTTTGCTACCTACCCCGGTGTCATCCTGGGGACGGATAAGAATGGCGTATTTTTGAATGTGCTTGATGCAAATGTAGCTGTGAAGTGTACAACTGGGGCACAACTGCTGCCACTGAAGGGGTGGGTGTGTGTGGGGCCCAATTTTTGGAAAAAAGGGAGACTCCACTTGGAGTAACCCTTGCTTGCTGTGTTTTTTAAAAGGAGCCAAGATGAACAGAGCTGGGATCAGGAAAGACTTTGCTACCTACCCTGGTGTCATCCTGGGGACAGTTAATTATGGCGTATTTTTGAATGTGCTTGATGCAAACCTAGCTGTGAATTGTACAACTGGGGCACAACTGCTGCCACTGAAGGGGTGGGTGTGTGTGGGGCCCAATTTTTGGAAAAAAGGAAGACTCCGCTTGGAGTAACCCTTGCTTACATTGTTTTTAAAAGAAGCCAAGATGAACAGAGCTGGGATCAGGAAAGACTTTGCTACCTACCCCGGTGTCATCCTGGGGACGGTTAATTATGGCGTATTTTTGAATGTGCTTGATGCAAATCTAGCTGTGAAGTGTACAACTAGGGCACAAGTGCTGCCACTGAAGGGGTGGGTGTGTGTGGGGCCCAATTTTTGGAAAAAAGGGAGACTCCGCTTGGAGTAACCCTTGCTTACATTGTTTTTAAAAGAAGCCAAGATGAACAAGTCATGGTTCAGCAAAGACTTTATCTACCTACCCCGGTGTCACGCTGGGGACGGTTAATTATGGCGTATTTTTGAATGTGCTTGATGCAAATCAAAACATCCTGTTTGCAACTAGGGCCCAAGTGCTGCCACTGATGGGGTGGGTGTCTGTGTGGCCCAATTTTTGGAAAAAAGGGAGACTCCGCTTGGAGTAACCCTTGCTTGCTGTGTTTTTAAAAGAAGCCAAGATGAACAGAGCTGGGATCAGGAAAGACTTTGCTACCTACCCCGGTGTCATCCTGGGGACGGATAAGAATGGCGTATTTTTGAATGTGCTTGATGCAAATGTAGCTGTGAAGTGTACAACTGGGGCACAACTGCTGCCACTGAAGGGGTGGGTGTGTGTGGGGCCCAATTTTTGGAAAAAAGGGAGACTCCACTTGGAGTAACCCTTGCTTGCTGTGTTTTTTAAAAGGAGCCAAGATGAACAGAGCTGGGATCAGGAAAGACTTTGCTACCTACCCTGGTGTCATCCTGGGGACAGTTAATTATGGCGTATTTTTGAATGTGCTTGATGCAAACCTAGCTGTGAATTGTACAACTGGGGCACAACTGCTGCCACTGAAGGGGTGGGTGTGTGTGGGGCCCAATTTTTGGAAAAAAGGAAGACTCCGCTTGGAGTAACCCTTGCTTACATTGTTTTTAAAAGAAGCCAAGATGAACAGAGCTGGGATCAGGAAAGACTTTGCTACCTACCCCGGTGTCATCCTGGGGACGGTTAATTATGGCGTATTTTTGAATGTGCTTGATGCAAATCTAGCTGTGAAGTGTACAACTAGGGCACAAGTGCTGCCACTGAAGGGGTGGGTGTGTGTGGGGCCCAATTTTTGGAAAAAAGGGAGACTCCGCTTGGAGTAACCCTTGCTTACATTGTTTTTAAAAGAAGCCAAGATGAACAAGTCATGGTTCAGCAAAGACTTTATCTACCTACCCCGGTGTCACGCTGGGGACGGTTAATTATGGCGTATTTTTGAATGTGCTTGATGCAAATCAAAACATCCTGTTTGCAACTAGGGCCCAAGTGCTGCCACTGATGGGGTGGGTGTCTGTGTGGCCCAATTTTTGGAAAAAAGGGAGACTCCGCTTGGAGTAACCCTTGCTTGCTGTGTTTTTAAAAGAAGCCAAGATGAACAGAGCTGGGATCAGGAAAGACTTTGCTACCTACCCTGGTGTCATCCTGGGGACGGATAAGAATGGCGTATTTTTGAATGTACTTGATGCAAATGTAGCTGTGAAGTGTACAACTGGGGCACAACTGCTGCCACTGAAGGGGTGGGTGTGTGTGGGGCCCAATTTTTGGAAAAAAGGGAGACTTCGCTTGGAGTAACCCTTGCTTACATTGTTTTTAAAAGAAGCCAAGATGAACAAGTCATGGTTCAGCAAAGACTTTATCTACCTACCCCGGTGTCACGCTGGGGACGGTTAATTATGGCGTATTTTTGAATGTGCTTGATGCAAATCAAAACATCCTGTTTGCAACTAGGGCCCAAGTGCTGCCACTGATGGGGTGGGTGTCTGTGTGGCCCAATTTTTGGAAAAAAGGGAGACTCCGCTTGGAGTAACCCTTGCTTGCTGTGTTTTTAAAAGAAGCCAAGATGAACAGAGCTGGGATCAGGAAAGACTTTGCTACCTACCCCGGTGTCATCCTGGGGACGGATAAGAATGGCGTATTTTTGAATGTGCTTGATGCAAATGTAGCTGTGAAGTGTACAACTGGGGCACAACTGCTGCCACTGAAGGGGTGGGTGTGTGTGGGGCCCAATTTTTGGAAAAAAGGGAGACTCCGCTTGGAGTAACCCTTGCTTACATTGTTTTTAAAAGAAGCCAAGATGAACAAGTCATGGTTCAGCAAAGACTTTATTTACCTACCCCGGTGTCACGCTGGGGACGGTTAATTATGGCGTATTTTTGAATGTGCTTGATGCAAATCAAAACATCCTGTTTGCAACTAGGGCCCAAGTGCTGCCACTGATGGGGTGGGTGTCTGTGTGGCCCAATTTTTGGAAAAAAGGGAGACTCCGCTTGGAGTAACCCTTGCTTGCTGTGTTTTTAAAAGAAGCCAAGATGAACAGAGCTGGGATCAGGAAAGACTTTGCTACCTACCCCGGTGTCATCCTGGGGACGGATAAGAATGGCGTATTTTTGAATGTGCTTGATGCAAATGTAGCTGTGAAGTGTACAACTGGGGCACAACTGCTGCCACTGAAGGGGTGGGTGTCTGTGTGGCCCAATTTTTGGAAAAAAGGGAGACTCCGCTTGGAGTCACCTTGCGGTGTTTTACATGACTTTAGAAGGGCGTGCCATGCCTATATCTGTGTGTCCTCCTCTTTTTCCTTGTCCAGCTGTTTTGTTTTCACATGAGTATATGTCCTTGTCACTTTCCCATGTGTTTGAGTTGTTTGTCACCTTTTGGACACCTTTGAGGGTGTTTTCTAGGTATTTTTCTGTGTTTGTGATTGCCTGCCATTGTTTCCTATGCAGTTCGAGTTCGGTTCGTCGAACGTTCGACGAGCCGAACTCGAACGGGACCTCCGTTCGGCGAACCGGCCTCGAGCCGAACCGGGACCGGTTCGCTCATCTCTAGTTAGGACCTTACATTTTTCTGAATCCTGCCTCTAAAAAACCCTCTAATGTGCCTGTCATCATCATTCAAATTGGTGGCGTCGGGTCTGCCTGTGGTGAAGAATTGAGTGAGATTCCATCCTTTTATTGTATATTAATTATTTTACACAATTTCGCACTGCACTTTATGTATGATTTTAAAGTGAGTAATTAAAAGTTATATTTTTGTCTTTGCTCTGCTAGATTGTTGATTCAGGACTTTGGCAACACTTGTCTGCTAGGCAGAATTGTATTTATCTTTATATATATATATATATATATATATATATATATACAGTTAGCCTTAAAGGTGGGGATGCCTGAGTCTCCTTCCTTGCCTTGCTCCTGAGCAGTTCTGATCTGATACCTCCTCCCCCAAGGGGGACCGGTACAGGAGTGAGATTAAACCCACAAAAAGAGACAGATAGGGGAAACCAAAACTCTGTCACACACCATGCACTTACAGAGGTATAAGACAATAAAAGATAAGGAGGAAACAACAAGAAGACTAGTAAACTCCACAACCACTACAGGCAAAAAGCAACACTTTCACCAGAAAGTCTGGGACACCAAAGCTCACAAGCCTACGCACAGGATAACCTATAGCAAGCATGGGTAGAAGAATTTATCCAGCATAAATAGGAGGGGAGCAGATGTGTTTGGCTTCCAAACCACATATGATCCTAGGAGCCTAACAAGCAGACTAGCAGAGAGTAACTTTTGCTAGCCTGCCTATGAATCATAACACAGCAGGTCGATTTGCGTGTCTGCCTGTGTTGATCCTGGACACCAGATAAACCATTTGGTGTCAGAATCTGCAATATGAACAGACCACGATGCCACCATGACAGTCGGCACAGTTTGTGCAATTCTCCGTGTGACAGGGAGATGTTGATGTAAAATATGCAGAAGGCATATTTTGTTTGTTTTATCCTTTTTTTCTATTTAACACAAACTTCAAAGGTAAGTATGCTATTTTATACCTTATAACTACAACTAGATCAATGCTTGACCTACTTGTTCTCATTTCATTCTCAGAAGCTGTGGAGGCTTTCATTTAAAGGGGTTGTCCAGGTTTGTCATGAAAGGCTGCAGTCATGCTGTGGGACTCCAGATTTATAAATTCTCTATTCATGTATAGTGTGCACTTTTAGGATTCTCCGTGCTGGCAGTAAGACCGGGCGCTCATATGACCAAGTATGTGGTATGCATATATCAGTAGTACACAAGTAGTCATGTGCAGCCTCACTAAGTTCACTTGTATTGAGCGATGCCCCACATGTCTAGCTGGAATGTGGCTATTAGTATGCATGTTGTATACTTGTGGTCACATGGCTGCCTGCTCCCGGAGCCTGCACTTTAGAATACTGACAGCGCGCACTGTGCATGCTGTGAGGATTCACAAATCTGTAGTCACATAAAGGGACTGTAGTCTTTTTTGCTAGACCTAGAAAAAGCCCTTTAACTTCCTTTAAATATGAAAAGGGAAGCATCATCCAAAACTAACACTGTATTAGTGTAATGTGAAAAACTGTTAAGAAATTCACAGATAGTATAAGCGATCAGTAACATAATTATGTTAATAAGGATTTGACAGAGATTTTTCCGATTGAAAACTCAATGTAAAAAAAAGAGGTAGAAAAGAACATTTTTTTAGAGACTTTTTTGGTTTCTTTGTGTTTTTTTGTGCATTTGGTGCTTTATTTGCATCTTTTTATTTAGTAGTCATAATTGAAGCTTTTTTATAGGTTAAAACGTTATAAGTATAATAATTTTACTATGAAACATAAAAAAATTAAAAATCACAATATGCATTTATTATAATAGGAAGCTTATTCAAGAGTATTTTAAGCATTTAGAAATAGATTTCATAGAAGCATCTACTGCAAAATTCTCCTAAAAAACTGTCTGACCATAACCTTATTTCTATAAATAAGGATGCATTTTCCTATGTAATCACATGACATATCACATGAACTGTTATCTAACAATTATTTAGGACAAAGCTTGGCAATCATTCTGGTCTTCCTCCGGCATTACACTGGATTAAACACTCCTCGCAGCAATCAAATGGAGGGCAGTATTCATTGTACTAACTAGCTTTTAGAAAGGCTATTTAAATAAATGTTGAACTTGATAAACATCAAGGGGACATCTCAACACAACACATATTTTAGTGAACAATAGCTCATGTCATTACTTTAAATCCACTGCTGCTGAAGGAAAACACATTGCTTTGAAAATTGGTGTCAAGTTGCTCTGCAATGAAGAATGCCCTCAAGGAAAAAAAATGTAAATGCATTACACTGTTAATGTGGACACATATTCTTCTAATTGAATGCATTATGTAAGTGATCATACCACCCTCTACTGCTTATGAAAACGTTCTGCGGGGAGGAAAAGCCTCAGGGTGGTTCAGGCATCAGTGATTTTGCCTATTGACCTGTCTGGTTACAGAAAAAATTAGATATGACGTAATAGTTGCAAAATTATGTTATCTGACACATGAAAATATATTTTAGCCAAAAAAAAGTATTTTTCTCTCTTTGTTTTATGAGGACTACTATGTATATATATAACTATATATATATATATATATATATATATATATATATATATATATATATATATATATATATACATATACAGTGCCTACAAGTAGTATTTAACCCCCTGCAGATTTAGCAGGTTTGATAAGATGCAAATAAGTTAGAGCCTGCAAACTTCAAACAAGAGCAGGATTTATGAACAGATGCATAAATCTTACAAACCAACAAGTTATGTTGCTCAGTTAAATTTTAATAAATTTTCAACATAAAAGTGTGGGTCAATTATTATTCAACCCCTAGGTTTAATATTTTGTGGAATAACCCTTGTTTGCAATTACAGCTAATAATCGTCTTTTATAAGACCTGATCAGGCCGGCACAGGTCTCTGGAGTTATCTTGGCCCACTCCTCCATGCATATCTTCTCCAAGTTATTTAGGTTCTTTGGGTGTCTCATGTGGACTTTAATCTTGAGCTCCTTCCACAAGTTTTCAATTGGGTTAAGGTCAGGAGACTGACTAGGCCACTGCAAGACCTGGGTTTTTTCCCTCTAGAACCAGGCCTTGGTTTTCTTGGCTGTGTGCTTTGGGTCGTTGTCTTGTTGGAAGATGAAATGACGACCCATCTTAAGATCCTTGATGGAGGAGCAGAGGTTCTTGGCCAAAATCTCCAGGTAGGCCGTGCTATCCATCTTCCCATGGATGCGGACCAGATGGCCAGGCCCCTTGGCTGAGACACAGCCCCACAGCATGATGCTGCCACCACCATGCTTGACTGTAGGGATGGTATTCTTGGGGTCGTATGCAGTGCCATCCAGTCTCCAAATGTCACGTGTGTGCTTGGCACCAAAGATCTCAATCTTGGTCTCATCAGACCAGAGAACCTTGAACCAGTCTGTCTCAGAGTCCTCCAAGTGATCATGAGCAAACTGGAGATGAGCCTTGACATGACGCTTTGAAAGTAAAGGTACCTTACGGGCTCGTCTGGAACGGAGACCATTGCGGTGGAGTACGTTACTTATGGTATTGACTGAAACCAATGTCCCCACTGCCATGAGATCTTCCCGGAGCCCCTTCCTTGTTGTCCTTGGGTTAGCCTTGACTCTTCGGACAAGCCTGGCCTCGGCACGGGTGGAAACTTTCAAAGGCTGTCCAGGCCGTGGAAGGCTAACAGTAGTTCCATAAGCCTTCCACTTCCGGATGATGCTCCCAACAGTGGAGACAGGTAGGCCCAACTCCTTGGAAAGGGTTTTGTACCCCTTGCCAGCCTTGTGACCCTCCACGATCTTGTCTCTGATGGCCTTGGAATGCTCCTTTGTCTTTCCCATGTTGACCAAGTATGAGTGCTGTTCACAAGTTTGGGGAGGGTCTTAATTAGTCAGAAAAGGCTGGAAAAAGAGATAATTAATCCAAACATGTGAAGCTCATTGTTCTTTGTGCCTGAAATACTTCTTAATACTTTAGGTGAACCAAACAGAATTCTGGTGGTTTGAGGGGTTGAATAATAAATGACCCTCTGAATAAACTTTTCACAATTTCAAAAAAAAAAAAAAAAGAAATAACATTCTTTTTTGCAGCAGTGCATTTCACACTTCCAGGCTGATCTACAGTCCAAATGTCACAATGCCAAGTTAATTCCGAATGTGTAAACCTGCTAAATCTGCAGGGGGTTGAATACTACTTGTAGGCACTGTATATATATATATATATATATATATACACACAGTGTATATATATATATTATTTTTTTTAAACATCTATCTACTGTATATATATATATACATATATATATATATATATATATATATAAAAGGCAAAAAAAAAGGGGGACCAGTCGCACACTGTGAAAAACAAAAATAAATTCTACCTTAAAAGTTATAAATAGAGGTATTTAGAATATTATAATTGCTGTTGTAATTCTGGGCCAGCGCCCCTTCTCGGCATATAACAGGGAGTGATGCTCTGTTTTGCTGGCTTTGCACTCTAGCTCCAGGCTGCTTCATTAGCCTCTTTTGTGTTCACCTGCTAGTCTTTTAGGTTTTTAAAGCCCAGAAAAGATGCACTTTAGTGTAGGACCAGCAAAGGAGGTTGCCGTGAAGGGGCGCTGGGCTAGTATTACAATGGGCATTATAATATTCTAAATATCTCCATTGATAATTTTAAGGTAGAATTTATTTTGTTTTTTCAGTGTGCGACTGGTCGCCCTTTTATTTTGCCTTGTATTTATACACATCATCCAGACACGCATCTGTCCACAATTGTAAAGGTGCTGCCAGCTTGGTTTGAAGTCAGGTTAGTACCAGCGTGGGAAACCAGCAAGGGAACCCCTGTTTTCATTCTGTTTATTTTATATATATATATATAAATATATATATATATATATATATATATATATATATATATATATATATATATATGTATACTGTAGATACATATATATCTGTATATTAAAAAAAATAATTTTATATATATATATATATATAAAAATGCAGGCTTATATAACCAATATATTAAATATTAAAATATTGCATATATATTAGTATATTATTAACTAAGAGAAAATGGGCCTCCTAAAGCTTTTGATAGCAGAATTTATGTAAGGCCCCCTTCATACTTCCGTGAAAAACACGCACGTGTGTTACGGGCCATTTTTCGGGTCCGTATCCCATTTTTGTGTCCGTTTTTATGGTCCGTGTGGCATCTGTGTGAATTGCGTATGCTAGCCGTGTTTGTGTGCAGAACGTCCGTGTGTGCGTGTGGAATTAACGTGTATGTGTACGTGGAATGTCCGTGTGCAATTTCCGTGTATGTGATGCACAATGTCGTTTATAAATGTCGTCTGACAGCCGACAGAGTTGCGCGATGAGAATGAACTCGGGTGAACTTCACCCGACTTCATCCTCATTCCGCGGCTCTGTCTGTGTCGAGTACTGATTAGCGGTCACCTGTGAAGGATTCACCGGTGACCGCTAATCCCCCGAGTGACTGAAGTTTCCCCCCCTCTCTCATACTCACCGATCCCCGATCCCAGGCGCGGCGCTGCACGGCATTCACACTGCTGCGGCGGCTTTTACTATTTTGAAAAAGCCGGCCGCTCATTAAACAATCTCGTATTCCCTGCTTTCCCCGCCCACCGGCGCCTATGATTGGTTGCAGTGAGACACACCCCCACGCTGAGTGACAGCTGTCTCACTGCACCCAATCACAGCAGCCGGTGGGCGTGTCTATACTCTGCAGTAAAATAAAAAAATAAATAATTAAAAAAACCGGCGTGCGGTCCCCCCCAATTTTAATGCCAGCCAGATAAAGCCATACGGCTGAAGGCTGGTATTCTCAGGATGGGGAGCTCCACGTTATGGGGAGCCCCCCACCCTAACAATATCAGTCAGCAGCCGCCCAGAATTGCCGCATACATTAGATGCGACAGTTCTGGGACTGTACCCGGCTCTTCCCGATTTGCCCTGGTGCTTTGGCAAATCGGGGTAATAAGGAGTTATTGGCAGCCCATACAGTAAATGGAAGTAAATGTGTGACTAAAGCACAGGAGAAGGACTTAGTATTCTGGTTACAAAGAAGCTGAGCAGCAGCACTCAATGTCAGGCAGCAGCTGCTAAAGCAAAAAAGATTCTAGGGTGTATAAAAAGAGAGATTAGATTCCAGCATATTGTTATCCCTCTACAAATCACTTGTAAGGCCACATTTAGAATATGGAACCCAAATTTGGGCTTCACATTTCAAAAAGAAAATTCTTAAGTTAGAGTAAGTTCAAAGGTTGGCATTTAGATTACTACAAAGAATAGAAGACCTCCCATATGAAGAGAGGTTGAAAACTTAAGGTTTAGCTTAGAAAATGATGTCTCAGAGGAGATCTCATTTATATGTATAAATACATGTGTGGTCAATATAAAGGACTGGCACATGACTTATTCCTTCAAAAGACAATCCTAAGGACCAGGGGGCATTCACTGTGGGTGGAAGAAGGGCAATTCCGGCAGGTAAATAGGAAAGGGTTCTTTACAGTTAGAGCAGTCAGACTGTGGGATGCTCTACCACAAGAGGTAGAAATGGCAGATACTAGAACAGCTTTTAAAAAAGGGCTGGATGATTTCCTCAGTATGCATAACACTCATGATTATAAATGATTTAGTGACAAAAATATATAATTGGTGGAGGAAGGTTGAACTAGATGGACCTAGGTCTTTTTTCAACCCATGTAACTGTGTAATTACTATTCTGAAGCTGAATTAATTACTGCACCCAATCAGTTTTAGTGTTAGACTGTGTCATGAGTCCTGCACATCTAGGACAAAATAAATGACTGCTGTAACTATGGAATCAGGGTGTGCTGAGCTGTCAGTTTGGTGAATGACAGATTAGTCATCCAAACAGGTACTGGGGTGTGCGGAGCTGTCAGTGAGTTCAATGATAGCTCAGTCATCAAATCATATTGTGGCAGGCGCTAGGTTGTTCAGGTGTTCTCTATTAGCAGTGAGTGCATCTCAATTAATTAAAATATCATCAAAATGTGTATTTTAGTAATTCAATACAAAAAGTGAAACACATATTCTATAGCATTACAGAGTGATCTATTTCTAGTGTTTATTTCTGTTAATGTTGATGGTTATGGCTTACAGCCAATGAAAACCCAAAAGTCATTCTCTCAAAAAATTAGAATAATTACTACAAAATACTTTCAAAGGCTTCCTAAGCAATTAAAATTGTCCCTTAGTCTGGTGCAGTATGCTACACAATCATAGGGAAGACTGCTGTCTTGACAGATGTCCATTGGGCAGTCATTGACACATTCCACAAGGAGGGTAAGCCACAAAATGTCATTGCTAAAGAAGCTGGCTGTTCACAGAGTGCTGTATCCAAGCATATTAATGGACAGTTAAGTGGAAGGAAAAAGTGTGATAAAAAAAAGGTGCACAAGCAATCAGGATAACTGCAGCCTTGATAGGATTGTTAAGAAAATGCCATTCAAAAATTTGGGGGATGTTCACAAGGAGTGGACTGCTCCTAGAGTAAGTGCTTCAAGAGCCACTACACACAGACGTATCCATGACATGGGCTACAACTATCACATTCCTTGTGTCAAGCCACTCATGACCAATTGACAAAGCCAGAAGTATCTTACCTGGGCCAAGAAGAAAAAGAACTGAACTGTTGCTCAGTGTTCCAAGGTGTTATTTTCAGATGGAAGTAAATTTTGCTCTTCATTTGGAAATCAAGGTCCAGAGTCTGGAGGAAGAGTGGAGAGGCCACAATCCAAACTGCTTGAGGTCTAGTGTTAAGTTTCCACAATCAGTGATGGTTTGGGGAGCCATGTCATCTGCTGGCGTAGGTCTGCTGTGTTTTATCAAAACCAAATTCAGCACAGCTGTCTACCAGTAAATTTTAGAGCACTTCATGCTTTTCTCTGCAAACAAGCTTTTTGGAGATGGAAATGTAATTTTCCAGCAGGACTTGGCACCTGTCCATGCTGCAAAAAGTACCAATACCTGGTTTAATAACCACAATATCACTGTGCTTCATTGGCCAGCAAACTCGCCTGACCTAAACCCCATAGAGAATCTATAGGGTATCGTCAAGAGGAAGATGAGAGACACCAGACCCAACAATGCAGATGAGCTGAAGGCTGCTATAAAAGCAACCTGGGCTTCCATAACACCTCAGCAGTACCACAGGCTGATCACCTCTATGCCACACCATATTGATGCAGTAATTCATGCAAAAGGAGCCCTGACCAAGTATTGATTGCATTTACTGTACATGCACTACAGTTCAAAAGTTTGGGGTCACCCAGACAATTTTATCTTTTCCATGAAAAATAATAGTTTTCTTTATCAAATGAGTTGCAAAATGAATAGAAAATATAGTCCAGACATTGACTAGGTTTAAAAAAATGATTTTTACTTGAAATAATAACTTTCTCCTTCAAACTTTGCTTTCGTCAAAGAATGCTCCTTTGCAGCAATTACAGCTTTGCAGACCTTTGGCATTCTAGCTTTTAATTTACTGAGGTAATCTGGAGATAGTTCCCCCCATGCTTCCAGAAGCCCCTTCCACAAGTTGGATTGCCTTGATGGGCACTTTTTACATACCATACGGTATGGTCAAACTTCGATTTGTCTGACCATAACCCTTTTTCCAATCTTCTTCTGCCCAATGTCTGTGTTCTTTTGACCATAATAATCTTTTCCTTTTATTAGCCAATCTCAGATATGGCTTTTTCTTTGCCACTCTGCCCTGAAGGCCAGCATCTCGGAGTCGCCTCTTCATTGTAGACGTTGACACTGGCGTTTTGCAGGTACTATTTAATGAAAATAGAAGAAAGAAGGAACATCCAGCTCTTCAGGCAAGGAAAGGACCAGCACAGCACTACGCGTTTCAGATGAAATTATCACCCTTAATCATCATCATATACTATCCACTTTGTGCTTTGACCCTGGACTGTAACCTGAGTATGCCTCTGTCTACTCCCTGCATCCACGACATGTCCTCCTGGTATCCTGACCCTGGACTGATACCTGAATATACCTTTGTTTACTCCTTTTATCCACAATGAACTTTCCTTGTATCTAACCCTGGAACATTTCACTTTCCTGCCTCTCGCCTTGCCTATGAGTAAATGTCTAGCGACAAAGCTATGTTTCCTAGTTTTTTAGCTGCAGGCAGAACCTGCACTATTGGCAATAAAAAAAGCTACTTAAAAAATCAGGTTTTGCTGCATTTTTTCTCCATTTTTGTTGCGTTTTCTGGTGCAGGTTAGATATGTCATTTGTGAACAGTATGTTTAATAAAATTAGTTTTATTCAGAAAAAATGCTACAAAAATTCAGCAAAAATACATGGTTGCATTTTCCACAACGTTTTTACACTTCCTCATTGCTTTCTATGGTGAAAAGACACTGCAAAAACACTGAAAGGATTGACATGATGCCATTTTAAAAAGGCAGCTGTTTTCAAATTGAATCATAAAAAAATAAAGCCACCGTATGTATGCAATTTCTGAAAACTCAAAACTTTTACACTGTAAATATCAGCTTTTAAATTGCATTAAAAAAAGAAGCAGAAAAACAGCTGCAAAAACACAATGTTTGAACATAGCCTTAAGGGGGGCTTTACACGCTGCGACATCGCTAGCGATGTCATAGCGTTCACACCCGCCACTGTCGTTTGTGCATCATGGGCAAAAAGCTGCCTATGGCGGACAAAATCGCTAGTACCCGTCACACATACTTACCTTCCTAGCGACGTTGCTGTGGCCGGTGAACAGCCTCTTTTCTAAGGGGGCGGTTAGTGCGGCGTCACAGTGATGTCACACGGCAGGCGTCTAATAGAAGCGGAGGGGCAGAGAGCAGCCGCATGAAAGTCATGCCCACCTCGTTGCCGGAGGACGTAGGTATGGTGTTGTTCGTCATTCCTGGGTTGTCACACGTAGCGATGTGTGTTGCCTCAGGAACAACAAACAACCTGCATCCAGCACCAGCAACGATATTTGGGAAATGGACGACGTATCAACAATCAACGATTTGGTGAGTATTTTTCATCGTTAGCGGTCGCTCGTACGTATCACACGTACCGACGTCGCTAACAAGGCCGGATGTGCGTCACGAATTCCGTGACTCCAACGACATCTTGTTTGCGATGTCGTTACGTGTAACGGGGCCTTTAGTATGGTCTTCCAATGCTGAAGAGAAAACCTTGCCTCCGATTGCAGTATCAGTGAGCGCAGGGATCAAGTGACTGATAGAACTTGCCGCCGGACTGAACTCTCAATCAGAAGCACACAAAGAGTAGAATACCGGGAGGTACGGGAGAGGTGCGCTCTGGAAAACCAGATGTAGAGAATAACCATTTCATGTGATACAATCTGTAGTTTCCAAAGATCAAACATGAACAATTCTTTAAATCTGAAAATGATAAGAGATTTGTTTCTCTAAAGAATGCCCAGATGACTAAACATATTTTTAATCTTATATTTAAACACAAAGGAATACATTTTTCTTTTTTTTAGAGTCTATTGTATCCGCCACCAACAAAACCAACTCACAAAAAAAGGTTTTGCACTTCCCTATGGAAACCTAGGCGCTGTAATTGATGTTTATACTTTACTGTAAACTATTTATTGTAGAAAGCATATGTCTGGAGAACTGAGATTTTAGATTTTACTTGCTTGGCATATTGAACTAATTGTAGGTTATGGAAATGTATTACAGGTACTGCAAGTATCCGAATGATTTGATACTGTGTTTTCATTCATTCCTGTAAAGTTTATTTTTTCTTTAGGGTCTAATAAACAAGTTTATATTATCCAGAGTGTATCTCTCAGGCAAGCGCCGCTCTAGGAAATGTAAATTTAATATGGATCTACTATGCAAATGTAAGTGAATTTCAAGCTATAGGCTATTGCCTATGTGCTAAAAGAAAACTGGAATCAAAGGCTCTACTAAAAATAAATAAAAGGATCCTATTAAGTTTGGCAATGTCCTCAGTTCAACTGTATGATGTTTGGAGGAAGTATGAAATACAACGTTACAGAACTATCGCAGACTCCTACATTACTATTGCTCCACTAAATAAGACTATGATAATTTAAGGGTATGCTTAAACAAGCGCATGAATCGGACGGAAGCAATATGAAAAAAATCTCACATTGCACTTAGACCAATGTTATTCAATGAGGGAGAGCAGATGATCAGCTTTTTTGTCATCCAGATTCTGGATGAGAGAAAAGTTGCAGCATGTTGCGATTGTCTACAAGGGCCCTGTCACCCGCACCCATACAAGTCCATGGGTGCGAGTGACATATTGCACTGCACTGATGATATCCGAGTACAGTGCGATAATCGCATCAGCTGACAATGGACAAGATGGAGAGATTAATCTCTCCCTATCCTCCACAGCTGCAGGATCAGGTCACAGTCGCATGACACTTGGCTCACATTGGCAGCATAGCAGGAGCGGAGGGTCATTAGCGAGTGCATATGTTCCTGTGAATCCAACCTACATATGGATTTGATCATCGACTGTATGAAAGATGTTGCCTCCACTTAGAAAACTTTTTTCTTTTTAAAAAAAACCAAACAAACTGAGTGTTACTTATTAGGGATGATCGAATACTTCGATTTTTCGGCTTCGCGAATATTTTCCGAATACCTCACCGCTATTCGACTATTCACAAATACTCGATGCGCAATGTAAGTCTATGGGTAACCGGAATAACAACTATTCGGAACTATTCGGGCTTTCCATAGACTTACATTGCGCATCGTATAGTCGAATAGCGGCTAGGTATTCGGAAAATATTCGCGAAGCCGAATAATTGAAGTATTCGATCCCTATTACTTATCCTTTTCTGGTCCAGTGTTGGTTCTCAGCCACTATCCAGTCCGTGTTGTTTGTCTGCAGTGCTGAAGTCACGTTGACAATATTGCAGCCAATCAGAAAGCTCGATGCCTCTGCTGTGGAGATAGTGAGCTCACTGATAGGCTGCAGCATTGCCAACCTGATTTACTCGCTGCAGACAAACAACAGACTGGTACTGTGGTGGCGGTCTGGCGCTGGTCAAGAGAAGGGTAAGGAATACTCAGTTTGCTTTTTTTGACAATTGCAGCTTATAAAAAAAGATTTTTAGAAAGGGAAAATTCCTTTAAAAATATAAATAATAATGTCTAGTGAACTTGAACAATGTAATTAAATTGTACAAATTATATCAATTTTGTAGAAAGCATATTACACCTCACCAACCATTGAGGAAACAAATTAGATGTATACATTTTTGATATTTCAAGTGCTTGTGAAGTCACAATCATTTGTCATCTATTTTTCGTTTCATCCTATTTGGTACTTCTGTGCCAATGCTGAAAACATCTCTTGAGTTGACCTATATACATTGAGTGTGCTATACAGTTTAAACATCTGTTGACCAAAAGTTGGATCAGCTAATCATTCTGCTGGCAGTTTTCTTACCAACGTCTCCTTACACAAGAGTGTTCGCTCCTCTGGTGTTGAGAGAGCTACTGCCAAACATCTCTGTCGCAGCTTATCTCAAGGAAAAAATGGGATTGAAATCTATCATGAAATTAGACAGGATGGATCTTAAACTACCCTGATAATCATCTGTTGTGGGACCCAGCTGAACTTGTCTAATATTTATGAAGGGCTATTTTTTTCGAATCTCCCTATACATATGCAAGTTTTTCCTCAGCCAAAATTTAAAGATTTTTAATGGTGAAAGGGAATAATTCTATTGCTCTTGTACTGGTTCATATTCCAGGAAAACAGGAGAATTAGGCTATGTTCACATGTTGCTTTTTTGCTGCTTTATTTCTGCAGCCAAAACACGATTAATTAGCAGTCAATTTGCAGATCTTCCTTCCCTTTTTATTGCATTTTTGCAGCTTTTTTCTTGCTGCATTTGGAAGGATCCCAAAGTTCTCTTTTACTTTCACTTGCAAGCAAAAGGACATTGTACACTTAACAGATTGATAACGCATTGTGTACCTAAAGGGGGCTTTACACGCAATGACATCGCTAACGAGATGTCGTTGGGGTCACGGAATTCGTGACGCACATCCGGCCTCGTTTGTGATGTTATTGCGTGTGAAACGTACGAACGACCGCTGACGATCAAAAATACTCACCTAATCGTTGATCGTTGACACGTTGTTCTTATCCCAAATATTGTTGCTGTTGCAGCATGCAGGTTGTTCGTTATTCCTGAGGCAGCACACATCGCTACGTGTAACACCCCAGGAACGAGGAACAACACCTTACCTGCGTCCTGCGGCAATGAGGTGGGTGTCACTTTCTTTCGGCTGCTCTCTGCCCCTCCGCTTCTATTGGACGGCTGCCATGTGACATCGCTGTGATGCCGCACGAACCGCCCCCTTAGAAAGGAGGCGGATTGCCGGCCACAGCAACGTTGCTAGGAAGGTAAGTATAGTGGTGACGGGTCCTAGCGATGTTGTGCACCATGGGCAGCAATTTGTCTGTAATGCACAACTGACGGGGGCAGGTGCGAACGCTAGCAACATCGCTAGTGATGTCGCAGCATGTAAAGCCCCCTTAATACTTTGGTAGGGCATTGTAAATCTAACACTATTAGGGCATTGTTTACTTTCACACATTGGTAGGGCATTGAATTAGTCAGACATTGTTTAGTTTCATTTATCATTAAATTAAACTGCACTTGTAGTCACGAGAGAACTTCATGGTTTATACTTAAGAAAATCTAAAAAATAAATGAGTTTCACATCCTTGGTACATGCCTTTTTTTCCCCCAAAACGCTGCATTTTTTAGGCCTTTTTCACACTTCCTCATTGCTTTCTATGTGTGGAAAAATGCTGAAAAATTACTACAAAAATTCTGAAAGAATTGACATGCTAAAGTTTTCAAAAATGCAGCAGTTTTCCAATTCGGTCAACAAAAAAAAGCTGTGTGTGTATGAGATTAATTAAATCTTTTATTCATTTTACTTATGAAAATAAAAAGCAGCTTTTCATTTCTATAAAAAAAATGCAGCAAAAACGCAATATGTGAACATAGCATTAAGGCCGCTTTACATGCAACGACATCGCTAACGAGATATCGTTGGGGTCACGGAATTTGTGACGCACATCCGGCATCGTTAGCGACGTCGTTGCGTGTGACACCTACGAGCGACTGCTAACGATCCAAAAAATGGCAAAAATCGTTGATTGTTGACACGTCGTTCCTTTCCCAAATATCGCTGCTCATTTTGGACGCAGGTTGTTCGTCGTTCCTGAGACAGCACACATCGCTACATGTGACAACACGGGAACGACAAACAACAGCGTTCCTGCGTCCTCCGGCAACGAGGTTGGAGTGACGTTAATGCGGCTGCTCTCCGCCCCTCCGCTTCTATTGGTGGCCCGCTGTCTGACGTCGCTGTGACGCCGCACAAACCGCCCCCTTAAAAAAGAGGTTGTTCGCTGTCCACAGTGACGTCACTAGGAAGGTAAGTATGTGTGACACGTACTAGCGATATTGTGTGCCATGGGCAGCGATTTTCCCATGACGCACAAACGATGGGGGCGGGTGCGATCGCTAGCGACATTGCTAGCGATGTCGCAGCGTGTAAAGCGGCCTTTAAACATGGTAATTCAACATGGTCCTTTCTCCATTCTTTAATATCAGAAATTTATAATACAGATTAAATAAACATTATATCACACACCAGTCCCATTCTGTGAGTTCAGTGACCTTATATCTAATGTGTATGAAGACCTTTAATTCTGCCTTTTATTTTAAGGCAATTGGAAACATGCCTATGGAGACACATGCTATAAAGCACTATTGTTTTATTACCCCTTAAAAAGAATTCTATAACTGACTAAGCAGCTGTTTGGCTTCTATTGACCATGTTCTTTAACACTTCCAAAATATAGTGAAAAGTGATAGTCTTTTTTCCAGATGTTGCTAACATAATCTCCATTTGACATATACAGTGCTTTCAAAAGTATTCATACCCCGTGAACTTTTCCACATTTTTTTCACACTGCAACCACAACTTAAATGTATTTTATTTGAATTTTCTGTGATATACAATCCAAAGTACAACATATTTGTGTAGTGTAAAGGAAATGTTACATAGTTTTCTAACTATTTTAAAATATACATCTAAAAATTGCACATGTATTTGTATTCAGCCCCCTCAGTCAACACTTTGTAGGACCACCCTTCGCTGAAATTACTGATACAATTCTTTTGCGTCGTCCTGATACCGTCTTGGTACATATAAAGGTTTACATTTTTGTTCATTCTTCTTTGCAAAATCCCTCTTGCTCAGTGAGATTGGATGGAGGTGTCTGTGAACAGACATTTTCAAGTCTTGCCACAGATTCTCAATAGGATTTAGGACTGGACTTTGACTGGGCCATTCACACAGATTATTATGTTTTGATCTAAACTGTTCAACTTTAGCTCTTGGAGTGTGTTTCGGGTGTTTGTCCTGCTAGAAGGTGAACCTGTTCTCCAGTCTGAAGTCTTTTGCTGGCTTTAACAGGTTTACCTCCAGGAATGTTCTATATTTAACTCCAGCCATTTACCCATCAACTCAGACCAGCTTCCAAGTTAATGAAAAGCTTCCCCACAGCATGATGTTACCACCACCATTTTGACACTGTCGATGGTGTTTTCAGGGTGATTTGCAGTGTTAGTTTTGGGCCAAGCATAGTGTTTCATATTTTGGCCAAAAAGGTCTACTTTGGTCTCATATGACTTAACTAACCTTCTTTCACATTGTTGCTGTTAAACTGCAAATGAGACTTCTTATGGCTTGCTTTCTATAACTTCCTTTGTGCCACTCTTGCAATAAAGGCCAAATTTGTAGAGTAGATGACTAAATGTTGTCCTGTGGAGTTATGGCTCCTTTAGAGTGATGGACAGGCCTCTTGGCTGCTCTGCCTCTTTAGTTAGTATTCTTCTTGCTTACGCTGGTTTCACATCAGCGTTTTCCTGCCACACTCGCAGATCCAGCACAAGGACAGTACAGTCGCTTAAAGTTCACTTGCATGCTCCGGGCACAAGCGGTCATGTGACCGGAGCATGTGACAGCATGTGACCGGCGCACTGTCTGTGAACTGTATTGTACTGTAGTACCCTTATGCCGGATCCGGCAGTGCGGCAGAATACCATTGATGTGTTTGTGCCCTTAGGATGCCAGTTTAGGTGGACGGCCATGTCTTGGTAGGTTTGCAGTTGTGTTATACTATTTCCATTTTTGGATGATGGATTGAACAATGGTCATTGAGATGTTCTGAACTTGGGCTAATTTTTTAAAATATAACCCTGCTATACTCTTCACAACTTTATCCCTGACCTCTTTGTTATTTTTCTTTGTTTTCATGATGTTGTTTGATCTTTATTGTTCTCAGACAAACCTCTAAGGCCATCACAGACCAGTTGTAGTCATACTGAGAATACATTACACACAGTGGTGCTTAATTTACTAATTAGACAACATTTTGAGCGAATTGGTCAATCAGGATATTATTTAGCGGTATCAGACAACAGAGAGGTGAAAACAAATGCACATCACGATTTTAAGATGTATATTTTTAAGATGTGTAGAACACAACATATAATTTTCTTTACACTTCACAACTACTTGCTACTTTGCATTGACATATAACATAAAATCCAGTAAAATACATTTATGTTTGGAAGTGTAATGTGAAAAAAGTGGAAAGGTTAATGGGGTATGAATACTTTTTCAAGGCATTTTACATAAAGTGTTGATAAAAGCCAGTGAAAACATTCATCATATTTTTACAGTACAAAAAGCAAAAACTACAAAAACAATCCCTAATCCTTGATTTTAATAGGTAAAATAACTCTAAATTTTTCTTATCATTTCGCTGCTGAAAAAAAAACCTGGCAGTTTATTCATGTAGCTGCAAAAATGACAGGTATAGCAAAACATTTAATATCACAAGACTCTGATGACCATAAAGCTGCCACTTATTCTCTTTTACTGTCATTTCCTCAAAGCCTACATATTGTAGTGATATTTTTACTGCTTACAATCGCACTTTACATTTGGCAGACTAAGACTTTAAGATAGATAATAGTCTTTATAGGATGTTGATAGGGTAATACTGCTTTTATAAGAGAGCAAGTCACATAAAAACAAGAACAATATTAAACCTGCCAAGTATAACAAGAAACAAAGAAACATGATTATAAAACAAATCTAATTATATTCTAAAATGCAATGCTTTTAAATAAATAAAAAAATGTTTCAAATACCTGCAATAAGGTATGACTTAATATTGGGGACAAATATTGAAATATCAGAAGATAATTTCATAATTTCAGGCTGTTTTACTATATAAAAAATCCAGTTGAAATTATTTTTGATCCAATAGGCTCATAACACCAGTAATTCAGATATATTAATGACCAAAGTAATAGTACCATATTTATCACACTGTAAGTTACATAAGATGCACCTACGTTTTAGAGGAAGAAAATGGTAAATAAAAATTGCTCTGAAAAAAGGCCATGACACACTGTTATGGAGGGGCATCTACTACTAACACTTTGTGGGTAATGTTCCCCAATTCTGTATTAATATACCCCATCCTGGGCCCCCTCCAGGTATATATTGTTTAATTTCCTTCTTGGTATGTATAATCCCCATCCTGGTACATATGTATTCCATCCTGGTAAATATGTTCTCCATTATGGTATATATGGTTCACCCTTTAACACACGTGTCTCTAATACTGGTACATACAGTTGAAACTAGAAATTTACATACATACAAACTATCTTAAAAGACACATCTGCATGTTTTTCTCACTATCTGACATGAAATCAGAATAAACCTTTAGCGTTTTAGGTCAATTAGGAACTAAAATTATTTATATTTGCTAAATGCCAGAATAATGAAAGAGAAAGAATGTTTTAAGATATTTTTATTACTTTATGCAAAGTCAAAAGTCAAGTTTACATACACGAAGAGTACTATGCCTTTAAACAAAAAGGGACAGCTTCGGATAGGTTTATTGGCAACATCTGAGTTTAATTAACGTGTGGATGTATTTTAATGCACACCTGAAACACACTGCTTGTTTGTGTAGCCACATGGGAAAGTAAAAAGAAATCAGCCAAGATCTCAGGAAGAGAATTGTGGACTTGCACAAGGCTGGTTCACCCTTGGGTGTGCGATGCCCCAGAGGCCTCAGCCGCCACAGAGTATTGCATCTGATTTAGAGTGCTGTACTGATCCAGGTAAGAAGGAGTTAATCTCTGGTGTCTGGAGCTTTACACAACATCCTGTGTTCATATCAAATTACACAAGCAGGAAAGCAGGTGCATTCACACTGAAATCAGGGCAAAGGTGGTTATCATGGCAGTGGGGAACTTCCCGGGGAGAGTGAGTCATCTAGAGGGAGGGGGCACTAGAAGTAAAGAGTAAAAGCAGACAGGAAATCAGGGCAGAAAGACACAGACTTCAGCCCAAGGCAAAGCACTAACAACAATTCCCTGGAGGGGTCTGTAACCCAGTTCCCTTAGGGGGGACCGACCAAGCAGAACAGCCAGCAAGAGACACTGAAGGAGAGAGAGTACCAGGACATCATGGACTCGCAGAAGCTGGCAGACTGGAGGGAACCAGACCCAGGTGGACCGGAAGTAGCTGCAGACAGTCGGGTGAGCCAGTGAGATTGAGAAGGACACAGCAACTGATGGGAAGCTTACTGAACTACTCCCTTGGTGGCCGGTGCAGACAGGTTGCAGATCCCTAGGATGGACCATACTTCATGTTGCTTCATCGATTTTGCAGGGCAACGGGTCGACTACGTAGTCCCCAGTCGAACTGAGTCCCCAAGTCGCTTGATGCTAAGGGGACCCACACTATACTACGAACACAGTGGAACTGAGTCCCCAAGTGGCTTCATGCCAAGGGGACCCACATTACACTACGAGCGCAGAGGAGAAAGGTCTTACATGGTCACAGACATTGGTGGTTGCTCCTTGGTTATCCGAGATCGGCTGGGACCCAGCACGGCGGTGACGGGTATCCCGAAGACAGTCTTCTAAAGAACTGTGAGTAAAAGACATGAACCCGTAGTCACTGCCTTGGTCTGTTATTACCATTGGCACCAACGGCCCACTCCCCGGTTGCCACCGTCCTCCCTGGGACTTGCTCCACCTGTGAGGAGCTGTACTATCTGGGCTGCTTTAACATCAGCCCTGGAGGAAGGTAACATCTCGCAGTGGCGGCTGATTCCTGGCCGCACACCACGGGCGGCGCTGCAAATCATCTCCCATCCCCGTCCAACAACACTCCTGGGAGAGGAGAAGTCGCAGGAGGTGTCAGCGGCCGAGACCCCCAGTCACCACTGCTACCAGTGACGCTTCCCAGGGACCCTTCACCCTGCTTCCATACTCCTCAACACCGGACAACCTTGCACCCCCTGTTTGTCTTTTCATGTAGCAGACGGGGCCACAGAGTTGGGTCAGGCCAGTAACAGCAGCAACCCCCCAAGTACCACTGGCCTGGTGACGAGTAACCCACCTCAGGCCCTATGGGGCGCTACAGGTGAAGCTTCCAGATACCTGAAGGTGCCTCGTTCATCTGTACAAACAATTATACAAAAGTACAAACAAGATGGGAATGTCCAGCCATCATAACGCTTAGTAAGGAGACGAGTTCTGTGTACCAGAGATAAATATGCTTTGTTTAGAAAAAAACAAAACACCCTGTGAAGATGCTGGTGGAAGCTGGTACGATTGTGTTATTATCCACAGTGAAACGAGTACTGTATCAATATTGGCTGAAAGGCCACTCTGCCAGGAAGAAGCCATTACTCCAAAGGAAACATAAAAAAAGCCAGATTAATGTTTGCAAGTAGACACAGTAACAGAGACCTTAATTGTTGGAGACATGTCCTGTGGTCTGACAAATTAAAATTGAACGTAATAATGACCATTGCTACTTTTGTAGGAAAAAGGGATAAGCTTTGAAGCCTAAGAACACCATGCCAACTGGAAACATGGGGATGGCAGCATCATGTTGTGGGGTTGTTTTGCTTCAGCAGGGACTGGTGCACTTCACAAAATAGATGGTATTATGAGGAAAGAAGATTATGTGGCAATACTGAAGCAACACCTCAAGACATCAATCAGAAACTTAAAACTTGGATGGAAATGGGTCTTTCAAATGGACAATGACCCGAAGAATACTGCCAAAGTGGTTGCAAAGGGTTTTAAAGATAACAAAGTCAATGTTTTGGAGTGGCCATCATAATGTCCTGAATCCTGATCTCAATCCTATTGAAAATTTATGGCAAAGCTGAAAAGGCAGGTGTGAGCAAGTCGACTTACAACCATGGCTAAGTTACACCAGTTCTGTGAGGAGGAATGGGCCCAAATTCCTACAAACTATTGTGAGAAACTTGCAGAAGGATATCCAAAACATTTACCCAAGTCATACAGTTTAAGAGCGATGATGCCAAATACTGATGAAATGTACGAAAACCTTTGACTTTTGACTTTCTCCTCATTTTTCTGGCATTTTGCAAATATAAATAATTTTGGTAGTCCTAATTGACCTAAAATGGGAAAGTTTTATTCTGCTTTCATGCTTGGTATGTCCCTCATGCGGGTATATGTTTACTATCCTCGGTCCCTTCCTGGTATATATGTTCCCCATCCTGATATATGTCCACCATCCTCGTATATATGCCTTTCATTATGCCGCACATATAAAAAAATAAATTATTATACTACCTTTCTCCTTTCTCCTCTGGTGTGCGATGTCCTTTTCTAATTCCAATAACTGACTTCAGAGTGTGACAAGCAATACATGACATCACTGCTATACGACCCCAGTCACTCGCCTACGTCAGCTACTGGCTAATAAAAAAGTGAATATTCACCGTCACACACGCATAATACCATGGGCGTGGGGAGCAGTGAATATTCATTTTCCTTAATAGCAGGCACACGATTGCCCCAGGAGCTGCAGGAAGCCGGTGGCTGGGTAAACATGTAGCCTCTTGGCACCGGTTTCAGTTCACAGAGGTGGGTTTGATTATGGGCTTGAGGAGCAGTGAAAATTAATTTTCTTAATAGCGGCACATGTGTTAACTCCAGCCTCTCCGCTCCCCCAGCACCCGCTGCCACCCCTTCACCAGCAAGCCAGGTACATTCAAACTATAAGATGTAGCCCTCCAAAATATGGTAATTACAAAGACAGTTGTTGCTGAGAGGTTGAATATTGTTTTCTCACCTAATTCTTTTTTTTTTTTTAATTTGGTGACCCTATATGGGTCAAGATAGATCTCATTTTTAGTCGCATAGATAAGTATTGCTAAGAACTGAATAACTTGCAGAAATAACGTGTGTTACGAATAACCGTAAGCAGCCTGCTCTGGTTCCTGTCGCACCCAGGCGCCTACTGCCGTTTTTGCCCGTGCCACGGGTCGTCCAGCTGGCTGCTTCCTCCTCCACGTCTAAGTGTGGAGAGGTGGCTAGTGCGCATGTGCGCGCCGATTTACCACAGTCAGAGACTAAGTCCAGTATTTCGCCTAGTGAGCATGCTGAGCCTGATAGTGCCATTTCCGAGGCCAAGTCCTCAGTTCAGGTTACTGAGCATGCACCTACACTTAGTGCGAAAAGCCTCTTTGCACAGGTACTTGGACATCGTGCCGTGTCTAAAGGGTACTTTACACACAACGATATCGCTAACGATATATCGTCGGGGTCCCGGTGTTCGTGACGCATATCCGGCGCCGTTAGCGATATCGTTGTGTATGACTAAAAGGAGCGACGATAACGATCGCAAAAACGTCAAAAAATCGCTGATTGTTAACACGTCGCTTCTTTTCATAATATCATTGGTGGTGCATGCCGCTGGTTGTTCGTCGTTCCTGCGGCATCACACATCGCCATGTGTGACACTGCAGGAACGACGAACATCTCCTTACCTGCGTTCACCAGCAATGAGGAATAAAGGAGGTGGGCGGCATGTTCCGGCCGCTCATCTCCGCCCCTCCTCTGCTATTCAGCGGCCGCTTAGTGACGCCGCTGTGACGCCGAACGAACTGCCCCCTTAAAGGAGAGATTGCTCAGTGTCTCCAGCGACGTCGCTAAGCAGGTATGTGCGTGTGACGCTGCCGTAGCGATATTTTTGCTACGGCAGCGATCACCCACATGACAAAACAGCGACGTGGGTGGGTGCTATCACGCACGACACCGCTAGCTATCGATAGCAATGTCGCAGCGTGTAAAGCACCCTTAAGTCCTGTGTTATGCCTAATGGGCATGGCACAGGCACAGGCACATCAGAGGCTAGGTCCGATAAGGACCTCACTGGGCATGTCTGTGAGGTAGCAGGCTCTGATAGGCCGACACACATCAGGTGTCATGGCATCTCACCAGATGATAACTGGTGAGGTGTTTTGGATGTGGCAGCCATGAGGTCATCAATGATGTGGCAGTTCCGGATAGGCCGCTGGTGATGTCGCTGATGACATGGCACTCTGCTATTGGACCCTGGAGGTGCCATTGTGGTTCACCCTGGGTTTGGGGCAGACCCAGGTTATAAAAGGGGCTGCAGACAACATGGAGGTGCAAAGTCTTCTCATATGCTTGTTGTGAGCACACCTCCATGTATAGAGCCCATTGCGGCATAAGCCTTTGTTTGGAAGCGATAGGAAGGGTTAGGCGTCCGGTGCTTGTCATGCCAAGACACCCGTGGCTCAGTACGTTAGGGTCAGGTGCCGGGCTTCCACCTCCTACCATCTAGTCCTGCTTGTGCAGCCCAGTGGAGTTAAGTGGGCTGTGGCTGCTGCGCCTCCTGTCTGGTTGTGTCCCCTAAGCACACGGACAGCGTACCCCAGGACCCCTGTGGCGTTAACAAGGAGTTCCTGGGCTGGGTGTGTGTACCCTGTTCCGCTCGTATCGGCTTCCCAGTCAACTCAACGCTACTGGTGTGACCACCTGGCTTGACATGTCCTACACACACGTTGCCAGTCGAGAGGTGAACAGAAACGCTAATCGGAGGACCGCTCAGCCTAACGTGTCCTACACACGTAGCTGACAGGGTGCTTTCGCGGCAGTCTTCCGGTCAACGACACTTAGTCACCACCCGGCCTGACGTGTTCCCTGCACACGTGGTTGGTGTAACGCCAGGTGCACCAAAACAATAATTGGGTTGTCGTCCGGTCTGACGTGTCCCTACACACGTGACCGGTTCCCAGATTTCCTGAGTTATCTCAGAGCCATCCAGCTCTGTATTCTCCTCCTAACCTTCGGGTTGCCAGCAGCTTCTTTGTCATCTGGAGCACGGTGGGCCACGACTGGCGATTGGGATATTTACCACCTTATCCTGATCTGCTAGTCCCCCCATAACAACGTGTTTATGCAGGAAAACAACAGGATCGTTTAAGTTATAGATTTCAATATATTAATAGCTGGCTATTTTTTTTCTTGCTTTTTTTTCTTTTTCTTTTCCTCTCTCTGCTGTGTGGGTGAGAACTAGAGCAGCTTTAATAGGCAGGCATAAATGAAAAACAAAAAGTTGGTAACTGTATTTTTTTTCTTGTGTTTATGTCCGCTCTTTATGTTTAAAAAAGAAATAAACATTGTAAATACAAAAGAAGTTTTTGAGATCCTTTTATTGAGGTTAATTTTGTTCTTTGTGCAACATGGCTTTCCTCACAGTCAGATTACTTAAGATTATACTTATTTTGTACTGTGTCATGGGAACAACCTTCTAACTGCTCAAATGTTCAGGAGACTCTGTAGCAATATTGTGCATATAAACAGAAGTGTTTTCATACAGCTTGAGTTGTAACGTAAAGGAGTTGTCCAATTCTTATTTATTTTACAAATTGGCATAAGGTCTTATATTGAAGGAACCATGTGTTCACAACTCAGAGCCCTGGCATTACTCGGTATTCCACTGCCTAGTAGCCCTTGATTGACTTTATCAGTCAAGTAATGTCCCCCTGACAGAAGAAGGCATAAGAATAAAATACACAAGCAGCAAGGAGCAACAGATTATTAACCTTTGTCTCACAATACCTTACAATGTGCACTGCAACATTCTTAAATATTCTTAAAGGGGATCTGTCACCAGATGTTCCCAACATAAACTAAGGGCACCAATTTTTCAGTAGTCTAGCAATCAGTATATAAATCTCCAACCCCATCTACAAAACTAAAAAAATATATTTTATACCTCATAACCATATCATGTCACTTTTTTGAACGCGCGCTTCGGGCAGCAGCCGAAGCGCTGCGCTCTAATACGCCACGTGCGCACGTCTCCTGCATAACCTCTAACACGGCACAGCCCAGACTGATGCTCAGCTCAGCACCTCCTCTCTCCCTACAATCTCCTTCCTCCTGCCCTGCTACATGTTGATGACACATCTTATGTCGTCTATGCAGCACCTCCAATCTCACTCCTATGCAGGCGTACTTCGCTCTGCAGAGCAAAATAATGTAATGCACACACGCGATAAAAAGATGAAAAAGCTCAGATGACATAGAAGTAAAGCAATGTACTTCTGCCTAGGAGCAAAGGTTGGGTGTACAGTGAGGATTATGTAGGATGCATAATGTACATGAATCAGGGCAGGAGGATGGTGATTGTGGGGGAGAGAGGAGGTGCCAAGCATGAACAGCAATGCCTATTGAACCAGACAAAGGAGATTATAAAATATATATTTTTTTGGGATATGCAGAGAGAGTTTGAGACTTTTAAAGAGATTTCTAGACTGCTGTGAAAGAGGTGGTAAAGGTGAAAGCCTTAGATCAGTGTTCCCTCAACTCCAGTCCTCAAAAGCCACCAACAGTGCATGTTTTCATGGTTTCTTTAGTACCGCACAGGGGATAATTACTTGCATAGGTAATAGTTCCAAGACTTGAGAAATCCTAAGAGCTAAGGAAATCCTAAGCTGTAACAGACAAAAAGAGCAACAGGGTCTTAACCGGCAAAACAGCTGGGATAGCACTAGTAGAAAAAGCTCTGGGGTTATGAGAGTCACAACCACTGAGATAGCATGTAATGGCTGCAGCAGACCCACGTGGATAGATAATTGAAGAGAAAAGAGAAGAGGTTAGTCCGCGCTGCCGTGGCAAAACTGTCGGGAGTGCATGATTACTGGATAGTGATTTATTAGTCTACTCCTTTCAGAGAATGACAATCTCCTTAATTAAGATAAAAATCACAAATCTGTGATTGTGATTTGTCCTAATGAAGGAGCTTGTCATTCTCTGAAATGGGTAAACAAATAATTCCCTATCAAGGAATCATGCACTCCTTTAACTTCTTCCATGGCATCGTGGATTAAACCATTGTCTTTTCCCTTCAATGAAGGAAATACTGAAAACATGCACTGTTGGTGGCCCTTGGGGACTGAAGTTGGGGCACATTGCCTTAAATTATATTGAGAAAACCTGATGACAGATTCCCTTAAAGCCAGAATCAGACCATTTCATTAATGAATTCCGCTCATTTTTCTTTTTTAATATCAGCTGTGTAAGTATACAAATGTCTGATACCTCCTTTAAACTAGGCTAATTTTATTGTTGCAGTATTTCTCAGTTGTCCTTAGTTTTTCAATTTAATGATGCAGAAATACGTTCATTATTTTAATAATGACATTTCTACAACATCAGACTTTCTGATTTGAACCTTCTGCAAGTTTAATTATGACTAGATGTATTCAGGCGCAACTGTAAGAAAAGCTACATTTCTAATGTCATTCCAGTATATGAGCCTTAAAAGACAGAAACTAAGAAACTTTTCAAAAGGAAAACCTCTTGAAAAAACATTAACAAAACAAAATCCAATTATAGAGTAGAAGGTTAAAATAAATGTGAATATTTACATAACATTTAAGATAAAAAAGAACAAATTATTAGCAGTTATTCAGAATAACTTTTTTTAATCTTAATGGTATTTCTTCTAATTTTATAGCTGTGAATACCCTAGAAGCCTGTTTAAAGAGGACCAACAACCAGGATTTTGCAATATGAACTAAAGACAGTGCCATACTGGCACTAAGATGCTGAATACAGGCATACCTGTTGTAGAAAGATGCCATGGTTGGTTTCAGAAATATCTGCCTTCATTAAAATGGCACTGGAGACCGATCTATGGCACCATTTTATTGAAGACAATGCAAAGAATACTATGAGAGGCATTGGAACATGCACAGATTTTTTTAACATCTGTGCACGCGCCCCTGCCGCACATTGTCTTGACCACAATGTCTTCAATTAAATGGTGCCGGAGATTGCGGTTCAATTCTACCGCAGTTCCATTTTAATGCAGACAGAATTACTGTGCCAATGCGCAGGCACTGTCGCCAACAGCAATGGTAGCATGGCGTAATATTCAAAAAAAATAAGGAAGTGATAGAGGACATTGAAGGAGGACTTTACAGAGAGGATCTGACTTCCGTGTGAGTGCTGATCCTCTTATTCTGATGTATTTGTTGTCCATTCCATGATAAGTGCACCACAAAAGTGGGGAAGTGCCCACCTGAATTTTTCTCTGGATTAACCAGAGGATACAGATACCAGTGAATGTGAGACACTGTGCAGAATGTAGGGGACGCAACAGCATAAAGCCCTTTGGCTGTACAGGTCATTGAGCTGCACTCGAAAAGCCAAAGGTCTGCACATGGTTCACGGGCCACACTTTGCCCAGCTCAACTCTAGGGCATAATGCCATATCCTTCTACTTTATCTAACAATATCAATTGTAAAATGAGCCTAAAGAATAATGGTACTGTTATTGTTTCCAATTGCTTATGATTGACTTTCTCTGGAAATTACTGTTGCCTTCTTACCATTTATGCCTATGCCTGTTTATTTGCAACATTCATTTTTGGATCTGTTAGGCTAAGTTCACATTTCCGTTGATTTGTATCAGTCACATGCGTCGCTTGACGCATGTGACTGATGCGCTGTTCAACGCTGTACAACGGATGACAAAGAACAGAATTCTTTGTCGGATTCCGTTGTGTGCGGGGGGGGCGGAGTTCGGGGGCAGAGCCGAGCGGGGGGCGGGGCCAGGCGCTGAGGATGTCAGTGGAAGTGCTGCGGTCTGCATGGCTGGGGACAGGTGAGTGTATCTGTGAGTGAGTGAGTGTGTGTATGTGCATGTATGTATGTATGTATGTATGTATGTGTGTGCACATGCAAAGTGCGGGAGGGGGCGGAGCCGAGCGGGGGGCGGGGCCAGGCGCTGAGGATGTCAGTGGAAGTGCTGCGGTCTGCATGGCTGGGGACAGGTGAGTGTATCTGTGAGTGAGTGAGTGTGTGTATGTGCATGTATGTATGTATGTATGTATGTATGTATGTGTGTGCACATGCAAAGTGCGGGAGGGGGCGGAGCCGAGCGGGGGGTGGGGCCAGGCGCTGAGGATGTCAGTGGAAGTGCTGCGGTCTGCATGGCTGGGGACAGGTGAGTGTATCTGTGAGTGAGTGAGTGTGTGTATGTGCATGTATGTATGTATGTATGTATGTGTGTGCACATGCAAAGTGCGGGAGGGGGCGGAGCCGAGCGGGGGGCGGGGCCAGGCGCTGAGGATGTCAGTGGAAGTGCTGCGGTCTGCATGGCTGGGGACAGGTGAGTGTATCTGTGAGTGAGTGAGTGTGTGTATGTGCATGTATGTATGTATGTATGTATGTATGTATGTATGTGCACATGCAAAGTGCGGGAGGGGGCGGAGCCGAGCGGGGGGCGGGGCCAGGCGCTGAGGATGTCAGTAGAAGTGCTGCGGTCTGCATGGCTGGGGACAGGTGAGTGTATGTGTGAGTGAGTGTGTGTATGTGCATGTATGTATGTATGTATGTGTGTGTGTGCACATGCAAAGTGCGGGAGGGGGCGGAGCCGAGCAGGGGGCGGGGCCAGACGAGGGTGTCAGTGCTTGTCTGCATGGCTGGGGACAGGTGTGTGTGTGTGTGTGTACATACATGTGCGGAGTGCGGGAGGGGGCGGGGCCGAGCGGGGAAGTGTCGGCCTCCCTGCACACGTAACCAGCCTAAATATCGGGTAACAGCAAAGCACCCGATGTTTACCTTGGTTACCCGATATTTACCTTGGTTACGGGCCTACACCGCTTAGCGCTGGCTCCTTGCACCGTAACCAGGGTAAATATCGGGTAACCAACCAAAGCTGGTGACGTGTGCAGGGAGCCAGAGAGCATGTGCAGCGAAATCCGACGGATCTCGCTGCTCAAAAAACGTTACATGCTGCGTTCCTCCCGCCCGGCGGTCAGTCGTTCCACGACTGATCAGTCGGGCGGAGGGTGCAACGCAGCATCATCAGTCACAATCCGCTGCTCATACAAGTCTATGGGAGCAGCGGAATCCGCTAAACGGATTCCGCTGTTTACAAGAGCAGCGGATTGTGACTGATAGATTTTAGCGGAAATGTGAACTTAGCCTTAAACACTGTTCTGGCAAAGGGAATCAGAGCGAATCTGCTCAAAAAAGAATTCAGTAGTTTGCTAAAATTTGACTAGGAAATTTGATTTGCATTATATTTGTTCAACATAAATCAAATTTGCATTATTATTATTATTATTATTATTATTGGGTCTCTCTAGATGCCAGAGTATAAAAAATAGTGAGATAAAAACTAAAAAATAATACTTGCCTCATCTCCCACCTATGTGTTGCCACAACTACCCATCCAGCCCTCTTCCCTCTTTATATCTCCACAGCAGGCAAATTCCTCTTCCTCCAATTTAACTCTGTGCTAGTTTTTCTTGCATTGAGTAGACCTCAAAATTCAAGACACAAATCATCACCAAAGGCCCTGGATAGGCCTCAGGCAATGCACATAGCAAAGTCAGATCACTCTCAGTACTCAGCAGTGGATGTTTCGGCATAGAGATCTCGTGGAGGAAGAGGACATTGTGTGCCATTTGAATATAAAAAAAGAGGCAAAAGAAAGCTGAGAAGAGCCAGGCATGGGACTGCTGCAGAAAGACAGGTGATGGTGAGGTATTGATTTTTTTTCATTATTTCTGGTCATGTACAAAACAGCAAAATGGGGGCCAGGTGATAGGATATAAAAAATAGATTCAAGTAAAACAATTTTTTTTTTATTTCAAATTAGATTCTATTCATCCTGAAGCAATTCACTTATCTCTAGCACTAATGAGAGGTAATGCTTCGGCATCCAATAAGAAAAAGGAGTTGCTTTTCCGTAATGTTTTTATTGGGTGTTTCAAAATATGTGTGAGACATGTAGTACATCCAATGTTTTCAGCTGGTGGCGTCAGTCTTTCTCAAGGAAACATGTCAGGAGGAGTGCTCAGGAGGGAAAAAAGGGAAAGAGCTGCAGGTAAGAAAATACAAGTTGAGTGCCTTTACGTACTGCTGTATATGATTCTATAAGATCGGAGAAGTCCAATAGACAATAAAGGATAGTGGCTGAAATTACAGCAGTACGTAAAGGCACTCACCTTGTATTTCCTGACCTGTGGCTTTTTCCCTTTTTTTTCTCCTGACATGTTTCCTTGAGAAAGGCTGATGCCACCAACCGAAACGTTGGATGTACTACATGATTCATACATTTTGTTTTGAAACAACTAATAAAAGCATTACGGAAAAGGAACTTTTTTTTCTTTTTACTAATTTTTCTTATTGAGTACCGAAGCATTACCTCTATCTATGTAATCTGTGAGCCAAACCTACCCAACCATTAGCACTAATGAGAGTCTCTTACTTAAAATTTAAATAAAATGGGTGACAAATATTGCACCACAGTGTTACTTGGGTGGAATCTTGGTTTAAATTGCGGTTGCTGACATTTTGTTGTGTCCTATTGTAATAAGACATTGAGAGATGTTTGTATAAGGCATTCAAGAGTCCAGCCAGAGAGGAAGTGAAGAACCAAGCAAGGTGGAAATTGGTGGGAACTAGTGCTGGGCATGGTACAATTTGCTGATGTAAAGGGACTTGAGAAGGAATTACTGTTACTGAGGGAATACAAGAGTTATCCTGTATGGAACAAGCAAAAACTACTTTCAAGTGGCACCTCTTTGTTCTGATATTGATATAGACTGTTACCTAAAATTGAATACTGAAGCCACCAAGCAAGGGCATGCCTCAAAGCAAGAAAATGGGAGAGGGGAAAATGGAGTGGCAGTGATTTCATTTAAAGGGATCGTGAGTCCAGATTCAGATGGAGCCGCTGAGATGCCTACAATAATGATAATCATGCCTGTTTGGAATACTACTGCACCAGAATGGGTGAGACGGTTCCATATATATCTATTAAGGCTGTATTAGTGATCTATGATTATAATCTGCTGTGCAATAGATCAATTTTTTACAGTCTGTATATGCAAATCTATTGAATCAATCTATCTGGATTATTTGATTCTAACCCAGACATCTGATTGATTACCGTCTGTTACATGCTACTGTTATAAGGTGTACTAGCCCCTTAAATATTATAGCTAAGGTGAGCAGCAATATAGAAACATCCTAAACAGTGAGTAAATAGATTTTAACAGAGGTAAGGTGTTCCTTGCTTCCTTTTAAGGATTATTTAATAAAGGTTACGTTTTATATGGTACCTATTATTTTTGCTGTCCTCATCAAAGCAAGAATATCATAACACATTTCATCCTATATCATAACCCCCAAGAACTGAGACTGTATTTCACATGCTATGATTGTGCCTCTACTACATGTGAAGATGGTTTTGCAATCAGAAAGCTTCTGAACTGCGTCAGAAAAATTCAAAGTTTTTGCTAAACAGCTTCTCCTTCTCCGGTGTATAATTCCTCGTTGGTTGACGTCCTACTTTTTTCAAGTTCTAGGTTAACATTTTTTAACAGTTACAAAATTATACTGATAAATGTATTGAAAAATTGCACACTTACTGCGATCCGTAACCACTGCTCGAGCCTCGGGGTTGCTTGTTTTGTTTTTCAGGTTCTGAGCTGCAGTTATTAGTTCTTCCAAATGGGGTCGTTTTTGTTCCAAATCTTGCAGAGTCACCTACGCACAGAGATAAATGCAAGAAAATGAAAGCATGCACCTAATAAAACATACTGTATATTTATATATGTACAGAGAATTCACAATTGCAAAGAAATACACTCCTCAACATTGAAATTGCCACACCAAGAAGAAAAATAAATGGACATATGAAAGTCACAGGATTGATAGACATGTTAATGATATGCAAATGATGAATAAAGGAACACATTTTCAAAACATATCAATTTATTCAGCAACGGATATGAGTACCACAATTAGAAATACTGACACACGCCTAGACATGCTGTCAATGAGGTTATGAATGGTATTTCCAGAATTATTTTGCCACTCTGAATCCACTTAGGCAAGCAAATCATCAAGATCTACTGCTCACAGCTCCATTTGCAGTTGCTGTCCAAACAATCCCAAATCTGTTTAATGAGAAACAAGTTTGAAGATGCTGCAGGCCATGGAAGCAAGTTGAAGGTCATGCAGGTTGCTCACAGTAGCACCAGAAATATGCGGCCTGTCGTTGACATGTTGAAAAAGTCTCCTGAGTCACTTTTACATTCCCTTGTGAAGGTTTCTTTATGGCTATGCCCTCATGGTCTGCAGACCAATCTCTGGCCATCATTGCACTTAAGGAAAAAGAAGAATGCATCGCTGAAGAGTATAGACCTCCATTATACCCTCCATTGCCATCCCGCTCTGCACCATAGTGGTCTTTAACAGCAAGGGCATGAGCTCAATAGAACACTTGTAGATGGATGTCTGACTCATAGCTCAATTTTGTATAAAAATATTCTAATTGTGTTTGTAGACACTGTTTGATCCTTTAGACTTGGTTATATGACATGTAATTTCACTTTCAGTACAGAATGGTTCAGTATGTACCATTCCTTGAATTGACAAGGCCTCATGGACAATTCCATGAAGAAGCCTTCTCAAGGGAACATCACACTGGTCCTATTCCTGGCACTATGATTTGGAAAAATATATATTATAACCAGACACCTCTAGCATTAATTCAAAGTACACTAACAGCATTACAATGATGTGGTTTTGGAATTAGTGATACAGCAATATCTCCAAATTGTCCCAGGAGTCATTTTCAACTCAACAATGCCAGGCCGAATGTTGCTTATGCAACTGTGAACAGTCTGTGTTACCTAAATGTGCTACCATGGCCTTCAGTATCTCCACACTTGTCTCCAATCGAGCTCTTGTGGCCAGCAGTTGCATAGCAATCTGGAAGTAACAGATTTTTATGATTGACATGCCAAGTGCATTCAGCATGGCAGAACAATTCTCAGATAACTATTTAGAATCTCATTGATAGCATGACAAGGTGAGGTAGTGTGTATATTTTTGCACATGTCTCCAATACTGAATAAATTTAGTTATTTTAAAAAATGTGTTTCAAGTTTTTCATCATTTACATTTTTGTTGATCCTGTGTTTTTGATGATTATACTACTTCTCATTCTTGGTATTGCATTTTCAATGTTGAGGAGTACATTTCTAAAAAAGAATGAAATACAGTTTTCAGTGATCAACAGCATACATAGTTGTTTTCAAATGTTTATCTGGATATTCCATTGAATGAGTTTACTTTCATACATATTGCCATCATGTTCTACAGCATTTTACATTGATTATAATCACTGTCTCCATTGATGTTATTCTAATTTAACTACCACTATATTTTTAGAATGTGGTAGAAAACCAGAATAACCAGAGGAAACCAATGCACACATTTGGAGAACATACAAGCTTTTTGTAGATGTTTTCCTTGTTGGGATTTGAACCTAGGACCCCATCATTCCAAGTGCTACCACTGAGGACCAGTAATGTTGTGATCTAGGGCAATCAGCTCTTAAGTTCAGATTTGTGGTCATAAATTGAGTGCAAAAATATGGCTGTAATATTCCCGTGTGAAATTGGCTTAAGGTGTAGTACAAACACAGACATTACCCAATGATCTTCATATATCAAAACTATACAATTGTCTTCCATAGCAACCTTGAAATTCTATTTTTTTAAACTAAGAGAAAAATAACAGCATCTCTTTGTCAGATTTCGCATATTATAAAGCATTATTGTTGCCAGAGAGAAAAGAGATTGGTAATAGTCTCATCTTGTTAAGTTGTGAAATGCTTTTTATCAGCACGGGAAAGTGCTAATTCTTGAGGTTGCTGTGGACATTTGACACTTGAAGATGCTTCTTAAAGACATCCTCAAGTTATGTATATCATTTACATTATAACAAGTCTTCCCATGCCAAAAAGTACTATAAATGAATCTGACAAGACAGTATGAAACTATTGGTAATTCTTTGTTATAACTAATAAATTAATGGAAGTTACGTGTAGAATTCTATCTTCAAGATAGATGGAACTGGTCTTCTAGAGTAACGGCCGATAATATAAAGTGGCTTTTCACTTTTCCCCAGTGACTTCCATAAGTTCCTTCAAAATCTAGTAAAACAACTTTATGAGATAACCAATCAGCAACTTGTAGAATATGCAAAACAGAAAAAATGTGGGGCTACATGTAGGATGGATACCACTATCCTCAATGATATACATTCTGTATTTCCTAAATGGGCATGGCATGAAAAATATGCAGACCATCCAGTTCTTAAATTTTGATATATACTAAAAATAATGCGCACATATTCGTCAATCACTTTCATGTGGCTCTCGTTACATTTTTAGATACAGTAGCTACAAATATGTTCAAAGTTCTTTAGTGCAATGGGACATTTCTCATTTCTCAGCCCTTACATAAAAAGAGCTTTGCATTTACTGTTCTGTCCTTTCAGCCGTGAAACAAAAGACGTTCTTTAAGTAACACGAATGATTAAATAAACCATAATGTTCTTTTGAAGTAACTGATTTAATGCACCAATATTTCTGCTGAGTACAGTTAAGGAAACAAACAATTTTTAAACAAAAGGCAATTTCAAATGAGTAATTATGAACATTATGGAATTCATGATATTTGACAGCAAAAAACATGGTCATCTCAAGTGGAAATATGACAAAGTATAAATAATAAAACTACGCTTCACCAAGATTCCATTTTGGTGCCATTTTAATGTTTATTTTTTGATTGAAATAATTTTTATTAAAGAATTTTCATACAAACAATCAATGCAAAACAAATAGTAACTTTATACATGATTCTCAATACATAGCAATATATGTAGACATTAACGTTTATTTTAATATTTATTAATGTTTATTTTTTAATCCTATGTCAGGAGTTAATCAAAGGATGGAAATTATTACCAGTGATAAAAGGGATTATCAAATACAGCAGTTTTGGTTCAAAAATGTCTGCAATAGGATTGAATAGATTTTCACTTGCCATAATTTCAGCAATAAGTCTACCTAACATACTGTATCTCTGCACTTTTTCTAATTGTACAAATATATTCCAAAATCAGAAGTACCCTAACTTAGCAATCTATATATGAATGTGGTCTAATTTATCATTGCTAAGAGAAAAGAGGCCTTGTTGCTACAAACAGTCAGGCTTTATTTCAATTACGTTTTATTGGCTTATGACAAGTCTGTCCAAGGGAGGCTTTAAGTTGACAGTTCCATATTCCATATCAGCGTCTAATCACTTTGCATATACGGCCAGTGTGAATTATTGGGTTCACATGACATGTTGATCACTGTCACTATGAGATTATGGTTTGATTATCTTGTGTTATTCTACTTATTTATTTATGCATACCCGTGGGACTGCTGTCCATTCAGGGACATAGCAATAACACTATTTCCGTTTCTTTGTTGTGTTTGTTTTTGTTGTGTTTTTTTTGTCCTATATTGGTGACGTCTCTGGGATAGGCCTCTCTGATTTATTTGGCTTTTGAGGCCAATCTTTGTCTTAAGGCTGCTTTACACGGTACGACTGATTGTGCAATTTCACAATTGATCGTACCCGCCCCGTCCTTTTTGCGTCACGGGCAAATCGCTGCCCGTGGCGCACAAGGTCAGTAACCCCCGTCACACATACTGACCTCTCGTGCGACCTCGCTGTGGGCGGCGAACGTCCACTTCCTGGAGTGGGAGGGACGTTCGGCGTCACAGCGACGTCACATGGCCGCCGGCCAATGGAAGCGGAGGGGCTGAGATGAGCGGGACGTAAACATCCCACCCACCTCCTTCCTTCATATAGCCGGCGGCGGCCGCGTGACGCAGGTGAGCTGCTGTTCATCGTTCCCGGGGTGTCACACGGAGCGGCGTGTGCTACCCCGGAAACGATGAACAACTAAATTAAACGATATTATGGAACCTAGCGAGCAGTACACGACTCACGATTTGTGAGCGATACTGCATCGATAGGAGGTGTCACACAGGCCGGCATCGCCAGCGATGCCGGATGTGCGTCACAAAAACCGTGACCCCGACGATCTATCGCACGATAGATTGTCTGGTGTAAAGCAGCCTTTACTGATCAGTTGCATTTGTCACCAGGAGAAGCTTTTTGTTGCATATTATTCCTTTCCTTATGGGTTTTTTAATAACTTTTATATTAATTGAATTAAAGGTTATATTTTAGCCCCTTATTTTGCTTTCTTATTTAACATAAGGAAGCATGTATTACAGCTAATCTAGAATATTTTAAAAACTATTTTGTTTGAAAGTATTATGGGGGCACTCCTAGCATCTCTTACTCACTTAGAAAGTCTAGTGTACCATCACAGTAAGAGCTGAGGATTAAAGATTCACAGATCCTATGTAACATACTGGGTTTAAGTGCTGACTCAGGAACCTTTGACCCCTCTTTGATTGCACCCACTGCTTTTCCTGTTGTTATACAACTGTTGAAATGTCTAGATTTTACACTTACTGATGGACAAGGAATTTTGCAATGATGAAGAATAGTAGTTAAATGCAGTAAAAGAGAAAAGCCTAGTGTTAGGGCTTTTAATGCTGAATGCCATTTGCATTTCCATGTACTATCACAGAACATGCTTACCTGGTCAGCAATTTTAAATAGGAAACGTCCATTGATTTAGTCAGTTTTTAGTCAATTGTGGAAAGTATTTCAACAATGTGATTGTAATTGTCAAGTCTGTATGAGGCCATTAGATGAAAAAAGCTAACCTGGACAGAATTTTTAGAAGCTACTCCATCTAGCAGATCTCAGAGGACTCTCAGCCTTTACATGGATCCTATTCAGGGATCTGAAATTACTGTCCATGTATTAGTTCTTGATCAAAGGAGCAAACCTATGTCAAACATACTTTAACAAGCTGGTTCAGTAACTGGAGAGAATTGGAACTAACTGAAAGCACAAAATTATAGTGAAGGGCATAGACAGGGTCAGATTTCAGAAGATCATGCAAAAAAGTCAGACTGGCTGTGGTACAGATAAGGAGAATCACAGAGGCAGCCATGGTCAGGGTCACTGTCTGGGTTAAGATCATAGTAACACTTCAAGTAATAGCAGGGGTATATGCATATACAATAAATGTCAACTTCCAGCAGAAAGCAGGGAGCTTAACTAGGGTGTGGTGCTATTCCATAGGCCACAGTAAGAAGCTGATTACTCCTGCTGAACTGCTATACAGAACACACCCATTTGCCTGGTTGGGCAGCACAACATGTCCCAGCCAAAGCAGTGTTTATGGAATGTCTGTACTGACCAAAGCAATTCTCCATGAAGTCTCCATCACTAATGACACCACAAAGAGTGAAAATGACAGGTCTTGGTGACAGAGACAGATCTTACTGGTGCAGATCTGGGTGTAGATGTGACAGTGTCACGAACTGGGGTATGGATACGGGAACATCTCGCTTGCCTTCAGGAGTTCTTCTCTGTACCCAAAGTTGCTCGGTCTGACCTTCTGAGCCATGGATGCTGACCAGGACTTTTTGGCATTCTGACAATAAGTGTCAAAAAGAGCCTACTCAGCATGTGTGGGTTTCCTATGGGTCTTTGCCACTATCTGAGCATGTCAGTGATATGGCACGTTCCTATTGGTCACAGTGACATCATTGATGATGTGGTACGTTCCCATTGGCCGCCATGACATCATTTGTGATGTGGCACGTCCCCATTGGCTGCCATGATATCATCGGTGATGTGGAACATTCCAATTGGTCGGTGACGTTATCAGTTTGTGGCACGTTCTTATTCGCCACTGTGACATCATCAGTGACGTGTAAGGCTCTCATTGGCCAAAGGGACTGGCTACACGTGGTTCCTCCATCTTGTGGGCAGTACAGAGGGGATAAATAGCCCTGACGCCTACATGGAGGTGCGCACTCGTCTTTGTGCATACTGTTGTACACATGAGAGATAGGGTTGGGCGGCAAAGTCCCACCGGATTGATTGAGGGACAGGAGGCAGGTTAGGGTGAGGTGTTGAGGTCATATACGTTAACCGAGTTAGGGTCAGTAGCTGGCGAAGCTAGGCTCTAGTGATATCGGGCTTGGGCGGCTTTGTGACCGGTGGCTAACCGGCTGTACCATACAGCAAGTCGATATAGGAGCAGTACCCTGTACACTTACCACAGCATATACCCTGAGCCTCTGCTAGCAGGATACGGCTAGTGTTCTGCTTGTCCGCCCCTATATATACTGTGTATGCTACATATATATTACTTTCTGTGAAGGAACAGTAGTGTAAATGCCATATAAACTCTGTGAGTTAAAAGAGTTTTGTTCATTTAATATAGTATTATTTTTTTATCTGACTCTGTCAGTTTATAGAGTTCAGTATACATACTGCAGTATCGTGTGGCTTAGAACACTGCATGCACAGGTACTCTGTGACGGAACAGAGTCTCTTTACACCTGTTGGTACCTCTGTGTGACCTGTAACAGAGTACCTTAATTACCGGGTTACTGTTGGGTTTCAGTAGGGCCTTGTGCCACCAGCTGCAGTTCTGCCATCACTGCACGGTGGACCCTGACCACTGGTATTAGTATATCTTCACTATTGCTATATCAGGAGGTTCCCGCGTAACAGTCAGTAATTGCATGTTGGAAATATCTGAGAGAGGCAACAAAAATATCATTTTTTTTGTTCTGAAGAAAGGTTTTTGAACACAAACATTTTTTTTGCCCTCTTGGCAAGTTTCCAAGATAATTCCAAGAAGTAAAGCAGAAGTATTATCTTGCGAACTTGCAAATGTATTAAAATGGTGTTTGTCTTAGGATACTATGTAACTATGTAACATTGTAGATATAGTCTTCCAAGCATACCTATATAATATAACATCATACACTTATTTTTTTTCTAAATGTGTCAAGACAGGTGTACATTAAATACATCTAAGCTACAGGGAATATTGACTCATAGGTTATGTGCGCACGCTGAGTATAATATAAATATTCTTCATCAAATCTGCATCTTTTAACCCCTTCACGACCCTTGACGGATCTATCCGTCATGGAGCATGTGACGTTAAGCCCTGCCCCCTGCCGAGGGCAGGATGCGGCAAACCGCGCACATATCAGCTATTTTTAACAGCTGACATGTGTGCCTGCATGTTGAGTGGAATCGATTCCACTCGCAACATTTAACCCCTTACATCTCGCTGCCAAAGTTTGGCAGCGAGATGTATATGCACGCGGCCATGATTTTCACTTACCGCCACCCCCACCGGAAGTGATATGCGTGTTAACGTGACTTTCGGTGGTTGCCATGGTAGCACAAGGTCATGTGATGACGCCTGTAGCTATGACGAGTCACTTTCGTTTTCACTCGGGGCAGAGCCGAATGAATCAGGAAGTGATCATATCTGCTGTTTACAGCTGTATAGCTGTGATCAGCAGATAGGACAGAGCGATCGGATTTCTGATCGCTATAGCCCCCTAGGGGGACTAGTAAAATAAAAAAAAAAGTAAAAAAATTTTAAAAAATAAAAAAAACAAAAAAACCCTAAAAGTTCAAATCACTCCCCTTTCACCCAATTGAAAATGAAAAGGTTAAAAAAAAATAAATATACACATATTTGGTATCGCCGCGTTCAGAAATGCCCGATCTATCAAAATATAAAATCAATTAATCTGATTGGTAAACGGCGTAGTGGCAAAAAAAATCCAAAAGCCAAAATTATGTTTTTTGGTCGCTGCAAGTTTTACGCAAAATGCAATAGCAGGCGATCAAAACGTAGCATCTGCACAAAAATGGTACCATTAAAAATGCCAGCTCGAGACACAAAAAATAAGTTGTCACTGAGCCATATATCCCAAAAAATGAGAATGCTATGGGTTTCAGAATATGGCGCAAAACGTATGCCACTTTTATCGGACAAGCTTGTGAATTTTCTTTAACCCCTTAGATGCAAGTAAACCTATACATGTTTGGTGTCTACAAACTCGCACCAACCTCAGGCATCACACCCACACATCAGTTTTACCATATAGTGAACACGGTGAATAAAACATCCCAAAAACTATTGTGCGATCACACTTTTTTTGCAGTTTTTCTACATTTGGAATTATTTTGCTGTTTTCCAGTACACTATATGCTAAAACTTAAGGTTTCATTTAAAAGTACAACTCGTCTCGCAAAATACAAGCCCTCATATGGCAAGATTGCCAGAAAAATAAAAAAGTTACGCCTCTCGGAAGAAGGGGAGCAAAAAACAAAAACGCAAAAACGGAAAGTGCCCGGGGGCTGAAGGGGTTAACAGAAAAAGGCACCGAAAAAGCATTTGGTGCATTTTTGTGCAACGAGTTTTTCTTAATGAAGTTAATGGGTGGAAGGGCTAAAATATGCAGGCAAAAGCGCACCAACAATTGACATGCTGCAAATTATTTTCTGCACCAAATCTGCAAGGAAAAAATAAGCATTGTGTGCGCAGCATTTCATAATTTTCAGTGACTTTATTGGCATGGCTGACAAAAAGATAGGAATGCAGATTTGTGACAAATCTGCTTAAAAAATGCATAAAAAAACCCCACAGCCTTACGGTAGGTTACACAATGCTTTTTCAGATTCCACATGTTGCGCCCATATGCAGAGGTGAGTTATGTGCATATTATTCAATAAAAAAAGAAATATAAAGTATATTGAAAATTAAAGAAAAAAAACTTTGCAAAAATTACACAATCTTAATATGTTATACATGCAATCATAATGTACTCTATACAAATTATATTACATTGCATGCAATGCTTTGGATCCTAGGTCATACAGATAATAAATTCCTAAATTGGAAGTTAGCCACTCAAACCATCCAGTCTATCAATTGTGCTCTCAGGCAGTATCATTTGTATTCCATGGAGGTTTTCCGCAACACACAGGACCAGTCTGAGCTGAAACTCTTTGTATATTAATGTAATTAGCTGCAGGTGTTGCTACTTAATTAACAAGAGTCTTCATTCAGCCACATGTAGTCTATAGACCATAAAGACAGAACAGATCACACAACTCTGCACTGGTCACGTTTATCCCAAGCTGAATTGGCACCCTGATATGCAAGACTTTACCCTTTATAATCAACATAACAAGATGATATCATCACTTAGAAATATTTTATTACAGACACATTCCTATAAAACGCTAAATAGCACCGTCTCAAAAGTTTTTGTACTACTGGTCGAAATGCTTTTTATAAATTGTTTAGGTATAGTATCGTCTGTGTTTAAAAATGTCTTTTTCACCTTATGCTATAGGAATGTTAAAGTCAATTCAGTAATGGGAGAAAATATTAAAGCGTATTTAATATGTATTATTTATTAATGATTCAATTAATTATAAATATAATTTACATAAATGTAATAATAATTAAATTATATTATTATTACTTTATTAATTATATTTATTAATTATGTATTTAATTAGTAATATTTAGTATTTCATATTTAAGTCACCATGTAAATCAAATTGCTACATTTATGATATAATGGATATGTAAGGTGATCTCCCCATTGACACCACTTAGGGTATATGCCTACGATTAGGACTCACTGCGTCCTGGACACAGCGGGTCCTGACCATGCAGGTCCGCGAGTCTCTTCCGCAGGAGACCGCAGGAGACCACAGCTGCTTGCACCCACGATCAGGGTTCAGAGCGCTGCGGTCTCTCGCCTCTGTTCTCCCTACGGAGGACGCATGCGAATCCGCAGCAAACAATTGACTGTGCTTGGAAAGATGCACCGCAGGTCAGTGTTTGCTGCAGAAAAAACAAGCACAGTGGGCATGGGATTTCTAGAAATCATCCACTATGCTTGTACTGTACAACGCATTGTTTTTGACGCAGCTGAAGCATGCCTACATCCAAAACGCTGCAAACACTGCTGAGCACATATCCTTAGAGAACAACACCATATTTCTATGTGCCTCTTGTTCAATATTTATTCATAGCATGCCCAAATGATATTGGGATGGCAGTTGGATATTCAGTCAGAACACAGGCCATTATATCTACAGCACAAGAGCACACAAATGACCGGCCATGTATGGCCACTGGTATTGTTCTGAGCTCTGTACAGCTGATTTTGACTATATCAAAATTGAGATCATCTTTGATCTGGTCTGTGGTCATAAATCAGCATATAGAAAATTGTAACCTCCCTGAGTAAGCGCATTGACAAATTGTCTGTTAACTCATACTATACCCAGCAAGGTGTTGGGCAGGAAAAAGCTTATTAAAGTCAAGCAGGGCTATTTGTAAAATAAAACCTATCTGTAAAAATCAATTTTATCCTAAAATAGAAAGTCCTACTATGGAAGGTATACAAACTCAAAAATTAAAAAAAAAAAGCTTTTAGACGCAAAAGAAAAATCATAGCATAAAGTTGAAAGATATGGACATTATTGGGGATATGGTTTTTTACTACTCGGGCAACCCCTTGGCATTCAGGATATTTGCTCTTGGTAAAAATAACAACACATATTCATCTCTGGTGCCGGCGTCATTACAGTTATATTGGCACTCGCTCTTCTAGGTCTCGAGTCACATTGTGACATCACTTGAGTCCTACACCCAATCAGCACTGGCTTCACGCTCTCCACCTTCGAAAGTAGAAGTCAGAGATATGACTTTGGCTGGCAGCTTACTATGATAGGAAAAGTGAAGGCAACTGAGTAGTAGACAACCCCTTAAAAAAGTTCCCAAAAGTCTTCATATCTTTCAACTGTATGCTATAATTATTTGTTTTGCTCCTGAAAGCCTTAAGCTTTTTAAAAATGCAGTTTATGTACCCTATTAGGAATGAGCTGTTATTTTTATTTCTTACTATTTTGGGCTACATATGATGTATTGATAAGCTTTTATTTTGGTGAGTGGGGGGTTAATGTAAAAAAATATTAATTTTGTAATTGTGTTTTTAATTTCTCTATGCAATACACCATACTCTATGACGATTAAGTTATCTTTTTCATTGGGTCATTACAATTGCAGCACTAGCAAATACATTTCTACATGCCTAAAAATTAATTTAGAAATATAATGTAACTTTTTTTTATTCTATTAGAAGCAGTAATCTTTTAGTCACTTATATAATGCTTTTGAATCTGTAGTATTAGCCAAAATCCTATAAAAATGATTGCAGTAATGTAATATATTGGTACATTGTATTTGTCATTAGACTTTATAACACTGCATATAATCAATTTAGCAATAATACAAAAAATGAAAATGAATGTTTTGTTCACCAGAATAATCAGTTATAACTTCAGTTTAGCTTAATGGATGAGTAAAAAGGGTAGATTAATGCCATGTTGGCACCTTATACGTTCATTAATAATGAACTCTATAGGGTGCTTTACATGCTGCGATATCGCTAACAATTTATCATCGGGGTCACGGTGTTTGTGACGCACATCCGGCACCGTTAGCGACATCGCAGCGTGTGACACATACGAGCGACCTTAAATGATCGCAAAAGTGGTAAAAATTGTTTGAAACAGAGAGGTCTTTCTGAAACAAAAAATCATTGTCTGCTTAGTAGCGATGTTGTTCCTCGTTCCTGCGGCATCACACATCGCTATGTGTGACACCGCAGGAGCGACGAACATCTCCTTACCTCCATCCACCGACAATGCGGAAGGAAGGAGGTGGGCGGGATGTTACATCCCGCTCATCTCCGCCCCTCCGCTTCTATTGGCTGGACGCTTAGAGACGCTACAGTGACGTCGCTATGACGCCAAACGCACCTCCCCTTTGAGGGAGGGATTGTTCGGTGGTAACAGCGACATCGCTGACCAGGTATGTGCATGTGACGCTGCCGTAGCAATAATGTTTGCTACGGCAGTTATCCCACAATATAGCACACACGACGAGGGCGGGTGCTGTCGTGCACAACATCGCTAGCAATTATTAGCGATGCCGCAGCATGTAAAGCACCCTTATGGCCATAATACACAGCAATTATTTCCCATAGTATACAGTATTATAAAAAAAATGCTGCAATGCAAGAATGCTTTAAAAAATAGAAGTGTTAATTAGGGATGAGCAGACTTGAGAATGCTAACCCCTTCATGACCTAGGATGAGCTTTCTTTTATCCCCGCACATGTCTGCTGATCTAATTAGCAGACATGTGTGGCTAACAGGAATGGGTGGATGAGAGATCCACCAGTGCCTGTTAACATCTTAAATCACTCTGTCAAAATCTGGCTGCACAATCTAACGTGCTCCAGCAGGGATTACACTGTTCCCCGCTGCCATCGGCGGCCTCGTGACATGATAACATAGTGCCAATTGGTTTCCATGACTGACAGATGATGACCCCTGTCACTGTCATGACTTACTCCCTGTGAATGTCGTCAGAGTGCTGGCATTTAGAGGAACACAGCATTTCTGCTGATCAGAGCAATGCATTGATCTGATCAGCAGAAGCGATTGGACTGTGCAGTCAACAAGTCTCCTATAGGGACTAGTAAAACCAATAAAAATGATAAAAAAGTTTAAAAAAATATTTAAACTTTTTTTAGTCGCCGCAACATTCCATTAAAATGCAATAACAGGAGGCAAAAACATTGCATCTATGCCAAAATGGTATAATTAGAAACGCTAACTCATGATGCAAAAAAGAAGCCATCACTGAATCACAGATCTTGAAAAATGAGAACGCTATGGGTCTCGGAAAATGGCAACAGCAAAAGTGCAATTCTTTTTTTTTTTTTTTTTTTTTAAACTTTTGAATTTTTTTCATCATTTAGATGAATGTAAAACTATACATGCAACTACAAACTCGTAATAATGACCTGGGGAAAAAAACATTGTGCAATTACATTTTTTTGCATTTTTACTGCACTTTTTTTTTTTTCCTGTTTCTCATTTTACTATATGGTTAAATAAATGGTGAAATCAAAAGTACAACTTGTCCTGCAAAAAACAAGCCCTAATATGGCTATATTTAAGGAAAAATAAAAAGTTATAGCTCTTTGTAGAAAAATTTGAAATTAAAAACGTAAATTCGCCGGTGGGTGAAGGAGTTAAAAGTTTTGTTCGATACACGGACTTGACCTGAACTTTATACTGTATCAAGAAGTAAATAGGAACGCGAACTTTGATACTGTAGTATGGCCATACAGAGGGCTAGGGGGCTGCAAAAGGAAGCAAACAAATATGGATATGGAGTAAATAAATAATGTAATAAAACAGCATGGGGTCCCCTCTATTTTTGATACCCAGCCAAGGTAAAGCAAGCAGCTGTTGACTGCAGCCCTCAGCTGTCTGCTTTACTTTAACTGGTTATTAAAAATAGAAGGGATCCAATGCAGTTTTTTTAAAGTTGATATATAAATAAATAATTTAAAAATGGCATAACGTCCTCTCTATGATCAGCAAAGGTAAAGCAGTCAGCATAAAGCTGGTATTATCAGGCTGGGAAGGCCCACAGTTATTTGGCCTTTTTCAGCTTAAAAATAACAGACCACAGTCACAGCTTCCGCTAGATGAGCCTAATCTGGTGCTTTGCCTGGCTCTTCCTGATTGCCCTGGTGTGATGGCAATTGGGGTAATATTTTCGGGGCTAATGTCAGCTGTGAATTGGCAGCTGGCATCAAATCCAGGGGTTAGTATGGGGAGGAATTTATCAGACACCCCCATTACTAACATAGTAAATGTAAATTAAAAAAAACACACACAGGAGAAAATGTGTTTACCAATTTATTGACTTAAAAAAGCCTTGAAGTTATGATGTAATCTAATGTTGTAATGTCCCACGACATCCATCCAATCCTTTGAAGCCTCGTTCTCAGAACGAACATGAGAAATTCCATGCCTGCCATTTACTGATCTATGGAGCCTCTTTCTGAGAATTAGGCTCCATAGGTTTCTAGCGGTCAGCACCAGACAGAAATTTTCACGAGCATGACAAATTTGGTGGCTGCCACTGACTACAAGTGACCTATGGAATCTCATTCTGAGAACAAGACACCATAAGATTTGATGGATGCTGTGGGACATTACACCATAGGAGTATTTTGGAACTGAAGATTTTTTAAATTAATAAATTGGTGAATGAGGGAATTAGGGGGAGTATTTATTCAAATAAACTATTTTTTCCTGTGGTTTTTTTTTACTTTACACTTACTGGGTTAGTAATAGGGGTGTCTTATAGAAGCCTCTCTATTACTAGTCCCTGGACTGGATCGCAACTGTAAATTTACAGCTTATATTACCCCAAAAATATTACCCCAATTGCCATCACATCAGGTCAGTCTGGAATATTTGGGGAAAGCACCAGAATTAGTAATGTGATGTACCACTGGGGTGTCTGTGGGCTGCTATTTTAAGTTTGGGAAAGGCAAAATAACCATGGGCCTTCCCAGTCGGATAATACTAGCCCCTAGGTGTGTTGTTTACCTTTACTAATTATCAAAATTAGAGGCTCCGAGTTATTTTATTTGTATTTTTTTATTTATTTTGTTCCCAGCAGCATCCAAACATCCTCCACATGCCGAAAAACCTCCCTTCAGCCTTTCAGCAAACTTTATTCAGCATCTAAACAGCATTTGAACTTTGAACTTGAGCACAGATTTTCATGAGAAATCCATGTTTGGGTTAGAGCACTGGACACTGGGTGTCCGGTATGAACCCCAAACTTTACAGTTCAGGTTCCTAGTGTTAATGCTTTATTTTTATCAATTAGTGAAAAAGCTAAATTAAGGAAAATTAAATCAATATTTGCTATGAACTCATGAGATGGGCAAGCACTAAAATGCTTGGCTTCTCAATACTCAAGACAAATAGGTCAGAAGCTCTGAAAGTGCTCAATTCAAGTTACAAGTATAATGGAAGTCAATAATTGGGCAGTTTGGCTCTCTGCCCACATACAGCCATCCATAAACAAAGCATTTCCAAAGGGGAAGGCATTTTATTCTTTTTATACCCTATATTTGAAAATGTTTCAACCCTGGTGAAAGCAATTCAGAGACTGTGAATGGCTCTTGCTGGTGTGCTTGCACACATTATGCAGTGAAGCAAGCCTGTGCTTTGGGGTTATTAGTTCAGAGACAACACATCTCGGCTGAGCACAGTGAGTACTTGGGCACCTCGATGCTTGATCGAGTGCCGAACAGTAGTAAACATGCTCGCCCAACACTAATGACCGCCTGTTATGGTTGCTGTGGCACTGGAGACTATGTTCGGATTTCTTGCTACTGCACATGTGCGAGCACTGGAGACTATGTTAGGATTTCTTGTTACTGCACATGTGCAAGCGCTGGAGACTAAGTCCTATCTTGGAGCCATTGCACATGTACGGGTGACATCATTGCTGACACGAGGTCACATGTCTCTGACACCTTCTAAGCTGATTGGCCGCTGGTCATGTGCTTGTGATGCTTTGCTCGGTGATAGGCCAGCGTGACGTCATTGCTGTCGTTCTGGCAGCGGATTGGCTCTGGTGTCCTCCATCTTGGATGAGGCACAGAGTCTATATAAGACCCTGACGCATGCCGCCCGTCGCTCAGTCCTCTTGGTTCATGCATGAGAGTAGACGCTCTGTGCACGTCCCTCTAGGCATCTCTCTGTCTATGCTAGGTGAGCGCTACCGGCAGGGTAGTAGAGCGGACATAGGCAGGTGCCTGAGGCACATGGTTCGGCTGGGCCTTGTGATTCTACTCGTAGGTGGAAGTTGCCGCTAGGGTAATGTTCCTTATACTGCGTCTGGCAGTTGTTCGTATCCTCGCACACTAGGGGAGCAAACATAGGTAGGAGCTACCACACACCCTCCGAGTAAGGGAGGAATTGCTTTACTTCCTAACTATATGCGTCTGTGAGTTTAACAGAGGTATTGCACTCTGCACTTGTGCTACTACTATTTACAGTGGCACACTTATATACTCTTCCTCACTCATTAACCTATCCCTTTTACGTTAATGCTAAATATGGTAGTCGCTGTGACTTTAACAGTACACGCCATGATTGGCTCTAGTGTCACTGAGATGTATGAGTGTCAGTACTGTTTCCGTAGTACAAGATACCCCTTATCCTCTGCCATAGTCTGCAGCAGAGACTTTGCATGGTGGACCCTGACTGTCTGATATCCCTTTGGTTTTTATAATCAGACAGCCCCCGTAACATTAGGACTGAGCCAAGGGTCTGGCAGTTATGGCAGAATATCAGCAGTTACACCGTTACATACAAGTACTTGAGTCGCGGCTCAAGAGTATAGAGGATAAACCTCAGACCATGGTGACATCTGCACATGATCCTCAACTTGCTCTGCCAAACAGATATTCTGGCGATGCCAGATCATGTCGTGGTTTCATTAGTCAGTGTCAGATACACCTAGAGGTCAACTCTTCTCGCTTCTCTACGGAGAGGTCCAGAGTAGGCTTTATCATCTCCTTACTTCAGGACAAAGCCTTAGAATGGGCAACTCCCCTATGGGAGCGCTCTGATGTGGTTACTCTGAGACATCAGGACTTTCTTGATGCTCTTAAAGCGGTATTCATGGGTCCGCAGGTTACCCATGATGCGGCCCTGAGGCTCTTAGATCTATATCAGGGTTCGTTATCCACTAGTTCTTATGCCATTGCTGTTAGAACTCTGGTGGCAGAACTAGACTGGCCAGAGAAGGTGTTGATTCTTATCTTCTGGAGAGGGTTGGCAGGCTATGTCAAGGATGCCCTTGCTACTCGTGAGGTCCCTGCTTCTCTGGAGGACTTGATCACAGTAGCAACGAGGATCGACGTACGCCATAGGTAACGTAGACTCGAGGTTTCTTCCTCACGCCCTAAGCATTGGGCTATTCCAGTTGTTGAGGGTCCACCACCATCTTCCTCAGCACCTGAAACATCTCCCACTCCTATGGAGTTAGGTCATACGTCCTCCAGACTACGCAAGTCTGGCCCTCCTATATGTTACGTATGTTGTCAGGCTGGGCACTATGTCAACCATTGTCCTAGCTGTCAGGGAAACTCCCAGGCCTAGTAACCATTAGAGGGGGGTTACTAGAGACGTCTTCTGCACCCTCTAAGTGTAGTATCCCAGGTCAGCTCTCATTCTCTGAGAATACATGGCCTATTATGGTTTTTGAGGATTCCGGAGCTGACGGGACTTTTGTGTCCTCAGGATTTGTAAAGAGACACAATATTCCCTCTATCATGTTAGAGGCGCCTATTCCTCTCCGTGTTGTTAATGGGACTATGTTGTCTGACTCCATTACATTGAGGACAGTTCCCTTGCGCCTTTCCCTGTCTCAGAGTCACATAGAGGAGATTTCTTTTCTCATTTTGTCTGAGGGTATAGACGACGTCCTTCTGGGTCTCCCATAGCTTCGGACTCATGCTCCTCTAATTGACTGGGAGTCTGACAGCATTATTAGTTTGGGTTCGAAATGTCAGTCCCGATGTTTTCCCTTACCACCTAAGGTCGTTGCGGTTAGATCAACTGATCTCTCTCCCATACCTACACCCTACTTGGATTTCGCTGACATGTTCTCCAAACAGGGTGCTGAGGTTCTTCCGCCCCATAGGCTGTATGACTGCGCCATAGACCTTATCCCAGGTTCGGTTCCACCTAAGGGCAGGGTTTACCCCCTGTCAATACCTGAGTCGGAGGCCATGTTGACCTATATAAGAGAGAGTTTAGAAAAGGGGTTCATTCGTATGTCGGTCTCTCCCGCGGGAGCTGGGTTTTTCTTTGTTTGGAAGAAAGAGGGTGATTTGCGTCCCTGCATAGATTACAGGGGTCTCAACGCAATCACAATAAAGAACAAATACCCGTTACCTTTAATTTCGGAGCTCTTTGACAGACTGAGGGGAGCTCAGGTTTTTACGAAGTTGGATCTGCGGGGTGCATATAACTTGGTACAAATTCGAGAGGGTGACGAATGGAAGACCGCTTTTAACACCCGAGACGGTCACTATGAATACCTCATCATGCCTTTTGGTTTATGCAATGCACCCGCAGTATTTCAGGACTTCGTAAACGATGTGTTCAGGGATTTACTGTTATCCTCCGTCGTGGTGTATCTGGATGACATCCTGATTTTTTCTCCTGATCTGGAGACTCATCGTCAGGATGTCGTTCGTGTCCTTTCCCGTTTAAGGGAGCACTCATTGTTTGCTAAACTCGAAAAGTGTGTATTCGAGCAGTCATCCTTGCCTTTTTTGGGTTACATTATCTCACAAGAGGGTCTGGCTATGAATCCTGCGAAGCTCTCTGCTGTCCTGGAATGGTCCGAACCTCATTCCTTGAAGGCGGTGCAACGCTTCTTAGGATTCAAAATTATTACCGGCAGTTCATACCCCGTTTCTCTACTTTTGGTGGCCCCTTTGGTGGCTTGACTAAGAAAGGTGCTAATCCAAAAGTCTGGTCTACTGAGACATCCCAGGCTTTTGAGGCAGTAAAAAGACACTTTTCAACTGCTTCCGTTCTTCAAAGACCCGATGAGAATAAGCCCTTCCTCTTGGAGGTTGATGCCTCTTCAGTGGGTGCTGGTGCGGTCTTGTATCAAAAGAACGGTGTAGGTAGAAAAAGGCCGTGTTTCTTCTTTGCTAAAACCTTTTCACCGGCAGAGAGAAACTATACCATTGGGGATAGGGAACTGCTCGCCCTGACATTAGCCTTGGAGGAGTGGCGTCACTTGCTAGAAGGAGCAAAACATCCTTTCTAGGTCTATACAGACCATAAGAATCTGACGTACTTACAAACCGCTCAGCGTCTGAATCCTCGCCAAGCCCGCTGGTCCTTGTTTTTCTCCCGCTTTCACTTCTCTATCAATTATCTGTCTGGGAGTAAGAATAACAAGGCAGACGCCCTGTCTCGCTCTATGGTTTCTACCCAGGAAGAGATTGATGAACCTCGTCTTATCCTTCCCTCCAGGGTTTTTCATACGCTCTCCCCTGTGACATTAGACCAAATCCCACCGGGCAAGACCTTTGTTCCGCCTGATCGACAGAATGATATACTGTCGTGGGCCCACACCTCAAAAGTGGGTGGGCATTTTGGTATTAGACAGACACGAGAGTTACTCGAGAGGTGGTATTGGTGGCCACACTTAACCAGCCACGTCAAGAGATATGTCGGTTCCTGCTACTCGTGTGCTCGCAACCGTCCCTTATGGCAGAGACCGGCTGGGCTCTTGCATCCTTTACCAGTGCCAGATAGACCATGGAAGGTTGTAGGCATGGACTTTGTGGGTTATCTTCCGTGTTCACAGGGACATAGATTTGTGTGGGTCATTATGGACCATTTCTCCCGGATGGTTCATCTCGTACCATTATCAAGAATCCCATCTTCCAGGGTACTAGCCAAACTATTCCTCAAGCATGTCTTTAGGCTTCACGGGATGCCAGATCGTATCATTTGTGATAGAGGCCCGCAATTTGCTTCCCGTTTCTGGCGAGATCTTTGTAGCCTTCTGCAAATTGAGTTGAATCTCTCTTCAGCATACCATCCGGAGACCAATGGTTTGGTTGAGCGTACCAATCAATCCATGATTATATACCTTCAACACTTTGTTGCTGAGAACCACGATAACTGGTTCTCCCTCCTACCCTGGGCAGAATTTGCCCTTAACAATTCGCTGGCTGAGGTCACTGGGGAGACACCGTTCGTACTCAATAATGGGCAACACCCCAGGGTACCGGTACCATTTCCCGCTGCTGCACCTCCTCCTCTTGTGGCCGACTGGGCAACTAATGCCAGAGAGGTTTGGGATCGGACTCAAGAGTCGATCCAAGCAGCTAAGGACTGTATGAAGACGGTGTCCGATCGGTTTCGTCGCCCGGCTCCTGTCTTTTCTCCGGGGGACTTTGTGTGGCTCTCTGCAAAACATGTGAAACTTAGAGTGAGCTCTGTCAACTTTGCTCCTCGCTTCCTGGGTCTTTATGAGGTTCTTCGACAGGTAAATCCTGTAGTCTACCAATTGAAGTTACCCGTCCATCTTAGGATCCATGACAAATTCCATGTTTCACTGTTAAAGCCGGCTATTTTACCTCACGCTCGTGAAGTGCACTCTCCTGCCTCTGATTCCTCTCGCTCTAGCTATGAGGTATGAGCCATAGTTGGTTCTAAGATGGTTCGAGGGCGCAGGTTCTTCTTGATAGATTGGGAGGGCTACGGCCCGGAACATCGCTCTTGGGAGCCTGAGGAGGCTGTCCATACTCCCGACTTAGTTGCCGAGTACCTGCGTCACCGGGAGGGGGGCCCTTGATGGGGAGGTACTGTTACGGTTGCTGTGGCACTGGAGACTATGTTCGGATTTCTGGCTACTGCACATGTGCGAGCACCACTGGAGATTATGTTCAGATTTCTTGCTACTGCACATGTGCAAGCGCTGGAGACTAAGTCCTATCTTGGAGCCATTGCACATGTGCGGGTGACATCATTGCTGACACGAGGTCACATGTCTCTGACACCTTCTAAGCTGATTGGCCGCTGGTCATGTGCTTGTGACACGTGGTCACATGTCTCTGACACCTTCTATGCCGATTGGTCGCTGGTCATATGCTTGTGACGCTTTGCTCGGTGATTGGCCAGCGTGACGTCATTGCTGTCGTTCTGGCAGCGAATTGGCTCTGGTGTCCTCCATGTTGGATGAGGCAGAGAGTCTATATAAGACCCTGACGCATGCCGCCCGGCGCTCAGTCCTCTTGGTTCATGCATGAGAGTAGACGCTCTGTGTACGTCCCTCTAGGCATCTCTCTGTCTATGCTAAGTGAGCGCTACCGGCAGGGTAGCATTCTTGTACCTTACAGCTTCAGCTGCGGTCCGTATCCTTACATCTTAGTGGAGCAGACATAGGCAGGTGCCTGAGGCACATGGTCCGGCTGGGCCTTGTGATTCTACTCGTAGGTGGACGTTGCCGCTAGGGTAATGTTCCTTATACTGCGTCTAACAGTTGTTCGTATCCTCGCACACTAGGGGAGCAAACATAGGTAGGAGGTTTGTGCGGCTTGTGCTGCTGTCCGTCTCTTTTGCACCACTAGTGGAGCAGACCTAGGCAGGTGCCATATCTAGTGGTTCGTGTCCTCGCACACTAGTGGAGCGAACGCAGGTAGGAGCTTTGTGCGACTTACGCTGCTGTCCGTCTCCTGGCACCACTAGAGGAACGGACCTAGGTAGGTGCCATTTCACACTCACTGCTTTTGTCTCTGTGATCATTAACAGAGACCATACCACACACCCTCCGAGTAAGGGAGGAATTGCTTTATTTCCTAACTATATGCCTCTGTGAGTTTAACAGAGGTATTGCCCTCTGCACTTGTGCTACTACTATTTACAGCGGCACACTTATATACTCTTCCTCACTCATTAACCTATCCCTTTTACGTTAATGCTAAATACGGTAGTCGCTGTGACTTTAACAGTACACGCCGTGATTGGCTCTAGTGTCACTGAGACGTATCAGTGGCAGTACTGCTTCCGTAGTACAAGATACCCCTTATCCTCTGCCATAGTCTGCAGCAGAGACTTTGCACGGTGGACCCTGACTGTCTGATATCCCTTTGGTTTTTATAATCAGACAGCCCCCGTAACACCGCCCTTTGCCTTCAAAGGGAGATCAGTTCTTCTAGATACACTTGAACAAAGTCAGGAATTTTATAGGATTATAGTCAGTTGTATGAGTAACCTATTATACCACCAGGTGATAATGATCATTATTTTTATATATTGTGTAGGTTGAACTCAGCCATTAACCCCTTACTGACATATGAAATACAGCTACATGAAATACCGGCTCCCTGACTTTGTAATTTAACCCATATCTTTGCCGACAGACGATAGCTTTAAAGTCAAAATCAACTGTCTTTTTTCCTATCAAAAATATGTTAAAAAAAATACACATACATGGTATCATTATAACTGTAAAATTCAGAGCTATCAAAATATAAAATTAATTCACCTGATCAATTGGCATAATGAGAAAGAAATCCTGTTGGCTGGAAAGTATATGCTGTAGTTTAGCCGTGCTATTTCAACAATATTAATCATAATGCTTTCATTGTGATTTTGTGATTGACTAGACTATTGCAGCCTAATATTGTGACCAAGATCAGCTAATTATTTCCTTAAACAATATATTTTGGCTGTTACTGTGGAAAATTACCACCGCCTTCTAAAATTAAGCTGATGATATTATGCAGTTACAGACACAGCACTGTAAACCTTCAGTAATTACAAACAGAAGATGATTGCTAGTGTCGAGCTAACTACAGACACTGAAGTACAACAGATCTTAAAATAAAAACCTATAGTGAGATTAAAATAAATGTTTTAGACTTAATTTAAAACAGTCATTTAGCATTAATGGAGCATGATAGATTATGAAGTAACAAATGATCAAATGGTAAAATGTGCTAACTGTAGAAAAAGCATGAGCCCAATTAAGTAAAAGTACTTCCATTCCTTCTCTGTCTTCCACTGTTGGCCTAATAACATCTAAAAGTTTACTGAAGCACCCTACCGAATCCTATATGGACTATGGATCCATGACTCCTTGTCAGAACTAGCTCACTGATGGATTGTTACTTACCTTATTCTGCAGCTCTAATACAGATTTGAAAAAACAAATACTGACTAGAGATGATCGAATACCTCAAATATTCGGCTTCGCAAATATTTTCCAAATAGGTCGCTGCTATTCCACTATTCGTGAATATTCCATGCGCAATATAGGTCTATGAGAAACCCGAATAACAACTATTCAGAACTTTTCGGGTTTCCCATAGACTTTGCGCATTGAATATTCGCATAGCGGCGACCTATTCAGAAAATATTCGCAAAGCTGAATATTTAAGGTATTCGATCATCCCTAATAATGACTTTTCCTGAAATCCAACTTCAAAAATTATTGATACATGCATGCATTTAAAGGGAACCAACCAGCAGGATTTTCATATATAAAGTAAAGCCAGTGCCATACTCAAGCTAGGATGCCGAATCTAAGCATACCTCTTGTTCAGAGATTGGAAGTTTTATTTCAGAAATATGTGCAAGTAAAGTTCCAGCAATACACTGCTATTTAATTGACTAATGCAACAGGGGATGGAATATGTGTTTTGGGTCTTGCTATTTATTCCCGCTGCTGTCTAACTGCACCAGAATTAACATCTATGACAACAGGGGGAGGAAAGCCAGGAAGGAAGACTGAGGTGGGAATAGATATAAAGATCCCACTCACATATTCCTGCCCCTGTTGCACCTGTCAATCAAATAGCAGTACATTTCTGTAACTTTACTTGCACTTATTTCTGAAATAAAACATTCAAGCTGTGAACAAAAGCTATGCTTACATTCAGCATCTTAGTGCTATTATAGCACTAGCTTTACTTTATATATGACAATTCTGCTGGTTGAATCCCTTTAAGTAATTCATTGCGCCAAAGGTATCCATAATCTTGTATTCTTTAACCTTTTCCTGACATGGTGATTTTCTTTTTTTTTCTCCAAATTTGTCAAGATACATAACTTTAGTATTGTTCCAGAGACAATGCTGTATAAAGGACTTCTTTTTTTTGCCACACAAGTTATACTTTTGATTGACAGTATCCATTTTACAATGTAATGTACTAGTAACTGGGAAAAAAAATCCCAATATCGCAAAATAGCAGAAAAAGCATAATTTTGCAATAGGTTTTTTTTTATTTACAGTAAAAATGACCTGGAAATATGATCCACCAGGTCAGTACAATTATGGTCATTTCCAACATGCATTTTTTTCTTATTTAATGGCATTTTTTAAAATTTTAATTCCTTTTTTATTTAACTGAATATTGCAGCCATCTTCTGTCGGCAAAGATGCAGGCTCAGTTTCAAAATCAGAGAGCCTATATATAATATGACATACCAGTATGTAATATGTTAGTAAGCTGTTCAGCATAAGCATTATGGCCTATATTGAATTTTATCATCTATGTTTTCTTTCTTTTTTTTCCAGTTTTATAAAAGTAACAGAAATTTTTGTAATCTCTTTAATGGCCAATGATGTACATTTTCGTCATTTAGTTGGAAAGTATGAAGTCAGCTCAAGAGATACATACTGCATACCAGGCAAATACTGGTAATATTAAATATTCGATATCTGCCTGTAGCTGCATTGACTGGAGCTTGCTCCGATTGATGACATTTTACCAGTGGGGCTGTTTGAAGTCCCCCTTAACTGCTATCTTAGTCCTCTTGTAGGTTGAACTTCATAGGACAACCATGATTATGATATAAAAAAAATAAAACAAACTGAAAAAGTATGCAAAAGTTTAAATTACCAACCTTTCCCCTCTTTAAAATAAATATTTTTTAAAAGTAATCATCATATTTGGTATCTAAAAAAGGCTAATCTATCAAAACATAAAACTTTTAAACCATATCATAAACTTAGAAAGGAAAAATTAGGAACTTCCGAATAGCAATTTTTTAGTTCATGCAAAAAATGACAATAAAAAGCAATCAAAAAGGCGTATAAACAAAAATATCCACTCAGCCCTCAAAAAAGAAGCAGAAAAAATGAGACTAGCCCTGCACAACCAGGTTTACCTTGCAGGGTGGTCTCACAGGTAAGTAGTAAACGACCTGGGCTCCACGTGTTCACAGCTCAGGAGTGCTCATCCAGACAAACAGACAGGAATCCAGAGAATGTCCAATGAAGACATAGGAGAAAAGGACCGCACAATCCAGATGCCAAGTGAAGTTTCTTTATTCCCAAAAGTGCAGCATAAAAAGCAGGACAGGAGCTGAGTGCAGGCTCCCAATAAGGACGACGGCCATTTCGCGCTGGTGTACGCTTCGACTAGTCCACTGGACCAGTCGAAGCGTACACCATTACGAAACGGCCGTCATCCTTATTGGGAGCCTGCACTCAGCTCCTGTCCTGCTTTTTATGCTGCACTTTTGGGAATAAAGAAACTTCACTTGACGTCTGGATTGTGCGGTCCTTTTCTCCTATGTCTTCATTGGACATTCTCAAAAAAGAAGTCCTCACAGAATTCCATGGAGGTAAAAACAAAAGTTACAAAATGATGATGCAATTTTTTTTAAACAAATGCTAGTATTTTTTCACTACTAACCCCCCCATCCCCAAACATTTTTAACACTGCAAAAAACGAAACCATCAAAATGATGGAACTCTAATGTTGGAATTACAGATGTTACTTTCATCTTCATTACTGTTTAATTCTTTTCCTACTGCCCAGTACAACGTATGATAAAATTATTGGTGCCATTGAAAACCCACAAAAGCAAGCATCGAAGGGAGAATGCAAAAGTTTTGGCTCTTGGAACAAGCAGAGGAAAAATAAAAATTGCCAGGTTGTTAAAGGTAATCTATTACCAGGTTTTACTATCTAATCCAAGAACAGCATAACGTAGAGACAGATACCCTGACTGCAGCAATGTGTCACTTACACAATGGCTCAGTGGTTAGCACTACAGTCTTGCAGCGCTGGGGTCCTGGGTTCAAATCCCATCAAGGACACCATCTGCAAGGAGTTTGTATGTTCTCCCTGTGTTTGCATGGGTTTCCTCCAGGTACTCCGATTTCCTACCACACTCCAAAGACATACTGATAGGGACTCTAGATTGTGAGCCCCAATGTATTACCAGTCTTACCAATGTATGTAAAGAGCTGTGGAATTAATGGCGCTATATAAATATTACTATAGGACTAAATGGGCTGCTTAGAGTAATTTTGATAAAATCACTTGTTTTATCAGCGGGAGATTAGACTAGAAGGCTAGTAAACCATCTGCCATGTGATCCTGTATATTCATGAGCTCTGTAGAACCCCACTCCCTACCCATCCCCCCACTGATTGACAGCTTTCTGCCACTAGAGTATATAGAGAGTTGTCAATCAGTGGTGTGGAACGGGATTCACAGTGCTCAGGATTTAGAGAACAGGTAGATCTGTAGCAAATAAAAAAGTGACTTTATCCAAACTGCAGCAAGTAGCCCAGTGAATAGTGTTCAAATCTGGGTCTATGTCAACGTATCATGATGCTCTCAGATGGGGTAGCAAAAGATTAAATTTAAGGGGTGAAAAAAATGTTGAGACATTTTTTGACTACTAAATAAACATGTGAGCAAAATTCAGCTCAGCCCCAAGACTTGCATGGAATATGAACTCTAAGGGAAGGCAGATCTAAACAGAAAGAAATGTCTTGAGGTTGATATGTTGTGATGTTTTGTATGTGTGAAATGAAAAGAAGTGAAATACTGAAATATGATTTTGTATAAAAATAGACCAGTTTCATAGGTGACAGAGCAGAATTGTCTAAGAACTGCTAAAATGCACAGATCTTCCCTAACTCTTAGCTATTCGTAGATATGTATATTCTATGCTCCATTACCCCAGCACCAGCCAGGGAGATGTTTGCACATAATAGCATTTTATTCTTGATTGAATTTACACTTGGAATGTTGCTTGCTAGTGTAAATATACCATTATTCATCTGAGAACTGCAAGGCAGACATTTTTTTCAAGCTGTGATAACTTATTTTAGTATCTAATAATAAATCAATTAATTGGGGGGGATATGCATTATTTATAGGCTACTTTTTTCTTTACCCTTTATGAATACTATTGCATAAAAGTGAGATTATTCAGATGTTTGCACTAAGTAATAGAACTGCTGATGTGTTAGTAGGTTTGGTTCACGTAAGATGTAATAATCAGATAGGAAAATGTGATATAAAAACTTATTTCAACCTATTTAACTTATGTAACTACAGTATTATAAACGATTTAGAGACAAAATGTATAATTGGTGGAGGAAGGTTGAACTAGATGGACCTATGTCTTTTTTCAACCTATGTAACCCTTAAAAATAATGAAACAACAACCCTAAAGGTTACAAAATCATTAAAATCCTCGTCTGATTGAAAACATTTACTTTCCTATTTTCAGCATCATGTCACCATCTTTTCATTAACCAATGTACAGCCTTTTGTTGCCATCATCTCAAAGTCCTACTCTTTTGTGTCTTGCTTATACTGTATATATTGTATAACAGTGTAAATTTTGTGTGCCTCTAAATATCTCAACACACAGCCATTAATGTCTAATCCGCTGGTAAAAAAAGGGAATATGCCCCAAGTGTAAATGGCCACATTGTGCTCAAAGTGTCAATATTTTTTGTGGTCACCTTTATTTACAAGCACTGCCTTTACTCTCTTGGGCATGGAGCTCACTAGAGCTTTACAGGAGCCACTGGAATCCTCTTCCACTCCTTCATGATGATATCAAGGAGCTGGTAGATGTTAGAGTCCTTGCTCTCCTCCACCTTCTTTTTCAGGATGCCCCACAGATGCTCAATAGAGTTTTGGTCTGGCATGCTTGGCCAGTCCAACACGTTTACCATCACTTTAGAAAGGCAATGGTCGTCTTGAAGGTGTTTGGGGTTGTTACAAATATTGAACTGCAGCATGTTTTCTGAAAGGAGGGGATCATGCTCTTCGTCGGTATGTTACAGTACATGTTGGCAATCATGGTTTTCTCAATAAACCATAGCTCCCCACAGCTGGCAGCACTGATGCAGCCCCGAAAGATTACACTCCCACCACCATGCTTGATTATAGGCAAGACACACTTATCTTTATAGTCTTCACCTGCTTGAATCCACACACGCTTGTCAACATCTGAACTTAATAAATTAAAATCTTGGTCTCATAACACCATAAAACATGGTTCCAGTAATACATGTCCTTAGTCTGCTTGTCTTTAGCAAACTGTTTGTGGGTTTTCTTGTGCATTATCTTCAGAAGAGATTTCCTTCTGGAATAACAGCCATGCAGACCAATTTGATGCAGTGTGCACATATAGTCAGAGCATTGACAGGCTGACCCCACCCCCATTTAACCTCTGCAGCAATGCTGACAGCCCTTATATGTCTACTTTGGAAAGACAACCTCTGGATATGACACTAAGGGGTACTTTGCACGTTATGACATCGCTAGCATCGACTAGCGATGCCGAGCGCGATAGTACCCGCCCCGTCACACATGTGATATCTTGTGATAGCTGCCGTAGCGAACACTATCGCTACGGCATCTTCACACGCACTTACCTGCCCTGCGACGTCGCTCTGGCCGGCGACCCGCCTCCTTCCTAAGGGGGCGGCCTGTGCGGCGTCACAGCGACGTCACACGGCAGGCAGCCAATAGAAGCGAAGGAGCCAAGATGAGCGGGATGTAAACATCTCGCCCAACTCCTTCCTTCCGCATAGCCGGTGGAGGCAGGTAAGGAGATGTTCCTCGCTCCTGCGGCTTCACACACAGCGATGTGTGCTGCCGCAGGAACGAGGAACAACATCGTATCTACTATTGGTGTGACATTATAAAAATGACCGACGCTACACAGATCACCGATTTTAGACACTTTTGCGATTGTTTATCGGCGCATCTAGGCTTTATACATTGCGACGACGTTACCGGCGCCGGATGTGCGTCACTTTCTATTTGACCCTGATGATATCGCAGTAGCTATGTCGCAGCGTGCAAAGTACCCCTAAGGATGTGCTCTAGACTTGACACCATTTACCATATGTTTTTTTTAATAATATTATTTCTTATTATAAATCTACTATAATGAACATGATGTTTTAAATATATTTTGGATTTCCACAACAAAAGGGTGCTGGAATCTTTACCCATTTTCTCTTTGATCAATTATGAGTGGCACCTGTCTTGATGAACTCCAGTATGGTCTTGGCCACCATGCTGCAGCTCAGTTTCAAGGTCTTGCCAATCTTCTTATAGCCTAGGCCATCTTTATATAGAGTAATAATTATTTTTTTCAGATCCTCAGAGAATTCTTTGCCATGTGTGCCCAGTTAAACTTCCAGTGACCAGTATGAGAAAGTGTGTGAGCGATAATACCAAATTTAACACACCTGCTCCTCATTCATACTCGAGACCTTGTAGCACTAATGAGTCACATGTCACCGGGGAGGGAAAATGGCTAATGGGGCACAATTTGGCCATTTTCACTTAGTGCTGTACTCACTTTTGTTGCCAGCGGTTAAGACATTAATGGTTGTGTGTTGAGTTATTTACAGGGCACACCAATATCACACTATTATACAAGATGGCCACTGCCTACTTTATATTGTATCAAAGTGGCATGTCTGCAGTGTAATCCCATGAAAAAATATATAATAGCATATTTAAAATATTTTGTGTTGGTACCCCTGAATTTCTTCCACATAATTAAGTATTTTTCCCAGAGAATGATTGCATTTACACGTTTTGTTATTCACGTTATTATAAACTCCAAAAATGGGCCAGACAATATTGTTGGCACCCTCAACTCAATATTTTGTTACACACCCTTTGGGTTATATAACTGCAATCAATTGCTTCCTTTAACCATTAACAAGCGTCTTACGCTTCTCAACTGGAATTTTTGACCACTCTTATTTTGCAAAGTGCTCCAGGTCTCCTGAATTTGAATACTCTCTTCTTCCAACAGCAATTTTAAAATTTCTCCATAGGTTTCCAATGGAATTTAGATCATTGCCGCCACTTCAGAATTCTCCAGAGCTTTCTTTCTATCCATTTCTGGATGCTTTATGAAGCATGTTTGGTGTCATTGTGCTGCTGGAACACCCATGATCTATAATTTAAACCCAGCTATCGGATATTGGGCACTACATTGCAACCCAAAATCCTTTGGTAATCTTCAGATTTCATGATGCACACACTCAAGGCACCCTTTGCAAGAAGTGGCAAAAACATCTTTAACCCCTTCATGACCGCAGGCAGTAAAGTTACGTCCTATTTTAACGTGACTTAACGACCAGGGACGAAACTTTACTGCCTAAAGTTCATTTGATTGCCGTGGCCATAGCAACGGCTTTCAAATGATGTCTCCTGCTGTTTCTTCCAGCAGGGCACCTTTGCTTGACCCCAGGGGGGTGGCATCACCACCCCCCATTGACAATCATTGTGATTGGCTGTTCAAATCTGAACCGCCAACCACATCGTTCGCACTGATTTCGGCTAAAACAATGCCTGAATTAGTGCGATACTGTGAGATCCTGCTATGAGGTGCCGCAGCAGCTGCAGCAGATCATAGTTGGAGCTCAATCATGGTGCCCCCCTGCCCCTGCAGTATTGATTGGAGCGATCGTGCTATGACGCGTAATTGCTCCAATCAGTGTGCAGTGGCTGGTACTTGTAGTACCACACCAACGCTGCTGCTACCGCTGCCGCTGCTAATGCCTCCGCTCCTGCTCCAATTGTAAGTGTTGTGCTCCCATTGCAGCCCCTGTGCGCTCCCGCAATGTCCCTTGCACGCTCCCGCGATGTGTCCTGCGCACTCTCGTGATGGCCCCTGCCCGTGCCCCCCCGCGATCTGCCCCCACATGCCCCGATTTGCCCCGACATCCCGATCTACTCCCCCCGTGATCTGCCTGCCTCCTCCATGATCTCTATTCTGCTTCCTTCCTTCTGCCTCTGCTTCTCCGGTCTCCCTCTCCCCCTCCCCATCTGCTCTCCCTCCGACGTCCTCTTACCTGTCTTCACCGGGTTGTCCGAGGTCTTCACTGGCCCAATCACATCTGCCTCCATCGCTGGGTCCTTCCTGGGTCTTCTGATAAGCTGTCCAACCTCCTGTCTGCTGTTCCTGTAAAACTGTCCATCTCACTGCCTTTTGTTCCTCCTGCCGTTCCTCTGGTCAGTGATCCTCCTGCTAATCCTCTGGGTACTGTGAGTATAACTTTTTTTTTTTCTGTATCTCCTGTCCATTTTTACACCTCATCAGCCCGTGCGTTCCGCCGAGCGCAGATCAGGGATGCAGATAATGTATCTGCATCCGTAGTCAATTTTCGGCGGGACTTTTTTTTTCCGTATCCCCGACACTTTTTGTATCATATCCGTCCGTGCGCCCCGCCGAGCGCTGATCAGGGATGCACATAACGGATCGGCTCTATGTTTTAGGTACCTCAGGGAGTCTTCAAACCCGACATGGCGTCTACTAATGAGCTCAGCTAATTTTGCACTCAAAAATTCAAATGGTGCTCCTTGCCTTCCGAGCCCTGCCATGTGCCCTAATATTTGATTTCCACCACATATGAGCTATCTGTGTACTCAGGAGAAAATGCACAACACATTTTATGGTGCATTTTTTCCTGATACCCTTGTGCAAAAAAAAAGCTACCTAGTTGAAGCAACAGTTTTATGGTAAAAATGTTTTTTTTCTTTTCACGGCTCAACGTTTTAAACTTCTGTGAAGCCCCCAGGTGTTCAAAGTGCTCACCAAACATCTAGAAAAATTATCTGAGGGCTCTAGTTTCCAAAATGAGGTCACTTGTAGGGGAACTCCATTGTTTAGGTACCTCAGGGGGTCTTCAAACCCAACATGGCGTCCGCTAATGGTAAAAAAGTTTTTTTTTCTTTTCACGGCTCAACGTTCTAAACTTCTGTGAAGCCCCCAGGGGTTCAAAGTGCTCACCAAACATCTAGAAAAATTATTTGAGGGCTCTAGTTTCCAAAATGGGGTCACTTGGGGGGAGCTCCATTGTTTAGGCACCTCAGGGGGTCCTCAAACCCGGCATGGTATCCGCTAATGAGTGCAGCTACTTTTGTGCTCAAAAATTCAAATGGCGCTCCTTCCCTTCCGACCTCTGCCGTGCGCCCAAACAATTGATTTTTACCACATATGGGGTATCAGCATACTCAGGAGAAAATGCACAATAAATTGTATGGTGCATTTTCTCTTTTCTCCCTTGTGAAAATGAAAATTGTATGGCTAAAGTAACATTTTTGTGTTAAAAAGTAAAATTTTAATTTTTTCCTTCCACATTGCTTTGGTTCCTGTGAAGCACCTAAAGGGTTAATAAACTTCTTGGATGTGGTGTTGAGCAGTGTGAGGGGTGCCGTTTTTAGAATGGGGTCTCTTTTGGGTATTTTCTGTCACCTCGGCCTCTCAAAGTCACTTCAAATGTGATTTGGTCCCTAAAAAAATTATTTTGTAAATTTTGTTGGAAAAATGAGAAATTGCTGATAAATTTTGACCCCTTCTAACTTCCTAAAGAAAAAAAAAATTGTTTCAAAAATTGAAGTAAAGTAGACAAGTGGGAAATTTTATTTAGTAACTATTTTGTGTGACATCTCAGATTTATAAGCAAAAATTTTCAAAGTTCGAAAATTGCGAAATTTCAAAATTTTTGCAAAATTTCCTAAATTTTCACAAATAAACACAAAAAATATCGGCCTAAATTTACCACTGACATGAAGTACAATATGTCCCGAAAAATACAGTCTCAGAATCACCAGGATCCATTAAAGCGTTCCAGAGTTATAACCTGTCAAAGTAACACTGGTCAGAATTGCAAAAAATGGCCCGGTCATTAGGGTGTTTTAGTGGCCGGGGGTGAAGGGGTTAAACCTCCACCATATTTGAATGTAGATACTGTATTCTTTTCTTCGTAGGCCTAATTCCGTTTTCGGTAATCAGTAGAATGATGTGTTTTACCAAAATGTTCTATCTTGGGCACATCTGTCCACAAGATGAAGATGCTTTCCCAAAATGGTTTTGGCTTACTTTTGTACACTTTAGCAAACTGAAGTATGGCTTTTATATGTCTCTATGTCACCAGTGAGGTCCTTCTTTGTCTCCTTCCATTGTGTTTCATTTCATTCAAATGTTGACAGATAGTTTGCACTGATAGTCATGCACTCAGAGCCTACAGGTATGCTTGAATTTCTTTGGAACTCGATTGGGGTTGCTTATCCACCATCCAGACTATCCTGCATTGTAACCTTTCATCAATTTTTTTCTGCTGTCGACATCCAGGGAGATTAACTACAGTGTCATCGGTTGTAAACTTCTTGATCATGTTGTGCACCATGGACAAAGGAACATAAGGATCTCTGGAGTTGGACTTGTAACATTAAGATTGTTGATAGTTTTCAACAATTTTGGTTTTCAAGTCCTTAGACAGTTCTCTTCTTCTCTTTCTGTTTGTGCTAAGTGTGTCACACGCAGACACAATACAAAGGTTGATTCAACTTCTTCCTTTTATAACTGATATCAGGAGTTATTTTCATATTGCCCAAACCAGTTACTTGCCACAGGTGAGTTTGAACCAGCATCTCATTATTGAAATAAAGTTGGTTAGCCACATTTTTGGAAAGGTGCTAACAATTTTGTCAGACACATTTGTGGGGTTTTGTGTGAAATTATGTCCAAATTGCCTTTTTTTCCTCATTTTTTGTGTTGTTGCAATACACACAAAGGAAATAAACAAGCTTATGATAAAACACGTGTAATTGCAATCATTTTCTGGGAGAAATATTTCATTTTTTTGAAAAATTTCAAGGGTATCTATATATATATACATTTACTCAGCATTTAAAATTTTATAGAAAAATATTTGAAAAACTTAAGACAGAAAACTACATTTGTTTGTAGTATACAGTTTGTTCAAGTCCTGCATCTATCCATCCATCCATCCATCCATCCATCTACATATCTATCTGCAGATGTGTACTTCCTGACATTGGCCCTACTTGATATTTTCTAGATATGTGAAATGAGATGACCAGCATTAGCTATCTCTATTTTTTATTCTTTGGAATAACATATCAGGTCATAGTGAGGCAAAATATATCTCTGTCTGTCATAATGAATCAATGCTGTGAACATGGTTGTAGAATACTGTTCACATTAAAGCAAATCACTATTTTTAAGGGGTGTTCTATAACTCGATTTCCACTTGAGTGAACAAATGTGAACGAAGTGTAAGTAATTGAAAAGTTTCCTCCTACTGTTTGCAAACAGAATTTAGAGAAAACAGTAGGCAACATATCCAGTTTTTAATTAAAAACAGATGGAAGATACTGTGCTGTTTTTTTTATGTTACCGGTTCAATTTGAGCTGCCTATAGTTAAGTGTGATGAAGCAAAGCAAAATGTGTAGTTGTAATTATCAGATGTGTGCACCAAGACAGGTCTGCATTTTGCTGCATGGGGTGGAAGTGACAGGAATACATTTTTATATGAAAAAGCTTTTATTGATTCACTGCACAATATGTGACTTTAATAGATATTGCCGTTAAGTTTTAGTCAACATCATCAATTGCAGGGGTCAAATGTACCAACTGAAAGCTGGTTGAGTTTCCATAACTATGATTTTGATCATATTTTGAATAAAATATAGCTATAAAGGGCTTTTCATTCATTTACTCATTAATGCACCAAGTCAGCTGATGGCTAGCATTTCACTGTTTTTGCTGTAGATTCCACCTAGATATTTACTTAGATACTAAATGTAATTTTCAGGGATAATGTCAAGAGGCAAAGTGTTTTGCTTCAAAATGTCTTTAGAAGCACTTGTCAAGAAATTAATTTCAACCTTCTCTGTGTTAAAGAAGTTATATCTTAAATGCAGAAAATGGATAAATTCACATTGGAACCAGCAAATATTGAATTTAACTTTTCATCAAATTAAACCAGGGGTTTTCCTATGAAGGTAGACTTCCACAGTGTGTGGTGACATGCAGCTAAAAACTATGTATACACACAGGACTAATGATTACATAAGGTTGCTGTGACACTTAGGGGTACTTTGCACACTATGACATCGCAGCTGCGATGTCGGTGGGGTCAAATCGAAAGTGATGCACATCCGGCGTCGTTGTCGACATCGGAGTATGTGAATCCTTTTTACTACTATTAACGAGTGCAAAAGTGTCAAAATTGTATGATTGGTGTAGTGTCGGGCATTTCTATAATGTCACTGCAGCGACAGGTACGATGTTGTTCCTCGTTCCTGTGGCAGCACACATCGCTGTGTATTAAGCCGCAGGAGCGAGGAACATCTCCTTACCTGCGTCCCGACTGCAATGAGGAAGGAAGAAGGTGGGCGGGATGTTTACGTCCCGCTTATCTCCGCCCCTCTGCTTCTATTGGCCGCCTGCCGTGTGACGTCGCCGTGACGCCGCACGACCCGCCCCCTTAGGAAAGAGGCGGTTCGCCGGCCAGAGCAGGTAAGGGCGTGTGAAGCTGCCGTAGCGATAATTTTTGCTACGGCAGCTATCACAAGATTTCGCATCTGCAACGGGGGCGGGGACTATCACACTCGGTATAGCTACAATTGGCTTGCAATGTCATAGTGTGCAAAGTATCCCTAAGGGATTACCGTCAAGCTCATTCAATCGTTCCCGCCTGTAGGTGTGATCTCCATCCGCATGCGAATACGGCATTATGAGACAGTTCTTTGATGGTGGCTATTGTGCATTATGAATTAATCGCAAGCCAACTGACTTTATACAAACAGTTGTTTTCTGAAAGACTTGCTACTTACAGTTTAAAAATCACTAGCTTTGTAGTGAAAGGCTTAATTGCGAGTTCCCTGAGGGTCTAAAGTTGTAATGGGATTCATTTTATATTCCCTAATGGTCTATGGTAGTAATAAGGTGAATAGTAAACTCAGGGCTATGCAGAAGATTCAGTTCTTAGAAAAAGATACAGAGCAATTTCTCCATGTATCAATCAATGATAACTTTCTGAATTCATCTGACAATGAACAACACCAAACATATAAGATCAACTTTTGATATTAATCTCAAACTTTTTCTAGAGCTAGAAATCAGTTTATATAAGCCTCTTTAGACCTCTAAAATCTCTAGAGTAGGGGGTCCTCAACCTGTGGCTCAGGAACCACAAGTGGCTCTTGGGCCCACGATGTGTGGCTCGTGGCTGTTTGCCAGCTTGGTGCATTAGCACTTGATCTATAAAAAACTATCAAGAGCAGGTCTGCAGAGGGTAAATTATGTGAATAGTGCGTAACATAAGATTATATCTGGATTCCCATATACTGGACTTGGGGGGGTAACAATAATTTAAGTATGGTAAGCTGGAGACAGGGTGATACAACCATTCAGAGGAGGAGCTTGAAGCTGGATTTGATAGTGTGGTGGGACTGAATGATGTAAAAATACTAAATGGTGGAATTGTGAGAACCTTTGGATCTTGGTATACAGGCTTGATGTGATTTCTGTGGAAAAAGTTTGTCTTTCATTATAATGGTAATGGTCACACTGGATGTTACTACTGTGAGAGGGCTAGGACTGGATGGGGCTCACAACCATCTCTCAGAGCTGAATGGAGCTCTCAAGGTCAGAAAGATTGGATACCATTGCTCTAGATTATTACTAAATATCTACACTGGCCAAGTAATATTTATTGTTAATTCCGGTAAATACTTACTACAGCCAAATTGGTTCAGAGACAAACAGTTGAACTGAACAAACTTTGTGGTGCTAAAAATTTATATGATGCTTAAATATGCTGATTGGTCTAATTTTCAAGATCCAGATGAGGCTGTAAATGACTTATGACACCTCACATCCAGCCTTATAAAATGATTGCCTCTTTATTATTTTATTACCATTATTGGATTGTTTGTAGCTGGTCTATTACATCATCTAGTTATTCTATTGAGCCTTCAGTAGTCCACCATCTTAGGGTGGCCAATCAAAAAAACGCCAACTCAGCTCCAATGCCGTAATCCTAATTACAGTTGCATCACCTACTTTTATAAATGCTCTCTGTGTATGGTATACAGTTTTAGGATTTCTTAGCTTAGTTTCTTAGAATACTGATTTGTTTCTCTATGGTTTTTTAGATATGGCTTATTGCAATAACGAAGTGGATAGTTTTTGCTGCCTATGGGGAGTAGTCACTTTTGTTTCATAAGGGCAAAACTTGATTAACATGATAAGGAAAGCATGCAACCTGTATTTTGGTGGCAGAATAGGAAATCAGGGCAAGAGGTGGGCTCCACACATATGCATAAGATCTTACCCAGTGGTTGGATGGGAAGAGACAATCTATGCCTTTTCTAGTTGAATGATCTAGAGATAAGGAATCAATTACACTACCAATTGCTATTTCTACATGGTGCCCCCCATTACTCCATTAGGAAAAGACTTTCAAGGAATAAATGGACTTTACAGTATCCAAAAGTCCATCTACAATATGGCCAGTATCACATACAGAAGAACTAACATTTCTAAAAGTACCAGAAACAACTGCAGTCGAGTCAAATGAAGAAGTGGGCACTTGGTGTGATGAAGCATCTTTTTCTCAGACCCAGACTTTGTGTCAGCAACCTCAACTGAACCACACCTTATAACACAAAGTGAACTGAATGAGCTTGTTATAGATTTGGATCTGTCCAAGAGTAAAGCTGAGCTCTTAAGGCCACATCTCACTAAGCGACATCGCTAGTGACATCGCTGCTGAGTCGCTAGCGATCTCGATATGTGTGACATCCAACAACGACCTGGCCCCTGCTGTGAGGTCGCTGGTCGTTGCTGAATGTCCTGAAACATTTTCCTCAAAGGCGTTGTCCTGCTGGGCAGGACGCATTGCTGTGTTTGACACTGTGTGACCGGGTCCCAATGACAGCAAAGATTGTTATACAGGTCGCTACTGCAACCTGGATCGTTACTGAGTTATTGGTAAGGTCTGACTATGTGACATCTCACCAGCGACCTCCCAGCAACTTACCAACGATCCTTATCAGGTCGCATCGTTTTCAAGATCGCTCGTAAGTCGCTAAATGTGACGTGGGTTTTGGGCTCTGGGCTACAACAGTGAAATCTTCTAGCTGGCGTTGTTCAGATTCCTTTGTTCCAAAACCAAGATAAAGATATTGCCTAATAGTTTTTCATGGAGGGCAATCTTGTGGCATGCAATAATATTAACAGTTTAATGGAAGCTCTAAGTCATAATCCAGAGAAATGTAAGCTCTTCATCGATTCTTCCAAAACAAGCCTAAAAGCTATCTTCCTCTATAATGGCAATGCGCTACCTTCAATTCCAGTTGATTATGCAGTTGATGTAAAAAAAAAAACTATGACAACATGAAACAGCTGTTGAAGTTCCTGAATAATGACCAACATTTGTGGTGCCCCTGTGGTAACTTAAAGGTGGTTGGCTACTTCCTTGGTCCCCAGGGTGGATACATAAAGTAATGCTGCTTTCTGTGTGAGTGGGATAGTCATGCAATAAAATATCACTACAATAAAAGAAATTGGCCTCTCCAACATTTACGTCAGCCTGGGAGTTAAAATATCCTACATCTAGCATTTGTTGACACATATAAGATTTTGCTACCACCATTGCATATCAAGTTGGGACTACTGAAAAACCTTTTAAAGGCAATGAATAAAAAGTGAAAGCATTCAAATATCTCATTTATAAATTTCCAAGGTTGAGTTAAGCAAAGACAAAGGAAGGAGACTGTATTTGACCTAAGATATGTACGCTTTATCAAGATGAGGAGTTTCTCCTTTTGTTGCAGTGCAAGTAAAAGGCTGCATAGATAGCACTCACATTAGTGGTAACTAATTTTTGGGGAAACTGAAATACAAATAACTACACAAATAGTTGGTGTAAAAAAAAAAAAGATCTTGGCTGTAACATGTCCTTAATAGAGATGAGCGATGTTCGAGGTTCGCCAATTTCATGTTCGAGTGATTTTGAGGGGTGTTCGAGACGTTCGACAAACTCAAGCTTTTTGCTAAAAGTTCAGCAGTTCGAGTTATGTTCGAGAACGGTTTGAGCACCAAAAACGTGGCTTTTCACAGTAAGGCTATGTGCACACGTTGCTGTCTGCATGCGTCCTGCATCAACAGCACAATCCCTCTCTCTTTCCTACTCACCGATCACGGGCGCCTCGCTGCACGGCTGTCATAAATCTGCGGCATCTTTTCCTCTTTTGAAAATGGCTTCCGCTTCATTATTCAATCAGTTATTCTGTGCTTTCCCCATACACCGGTGCCCTTGATTGGTTGCAGTCAGACACGCCCCCACGGTGAGTGACAGCTGTCTCACTGCAACCAATCACAGCCGCCGGCGGGCGGGTCTATATCGTGCAGTAAAATAAATAAATAAATAATAAAAAAAAAAAATGCGGTTCCCCCATATTTGATACCACCAGGATAAAGCCACATGGCTGGAGGCTGGTATTGTCAGGATGGAGAGCACCACGTTATCGGGAGCCCACCACCCTAACAATATCACCCAGCAGACGTCCGGAATTGCCGCATCCATTAGATGCAACAGTCCCAGGACTCCACCCAGCTCATCCCGAATTGCCCTGGTGTGGTGGCAATCGGGGTAATAAGAGGTTAATCATGACACGTGTCTCCCCGAGACACCTTCCATGATCAACCTGAAAGTGAAAGTAAAGAAACACAGACAGCGAAAAATCCTTTATTTAGAATAGAAGACAAAAAACCACCTCATTTACCTCTTTATTAATCCCAAAATACCCCTCCAGGTCTGAAGTAATCCACACGACACTGTCAGCTCTGCTACAGAACACGAGTGAACTGTGTCCGCTCCACATAGCACATGAAGAGAATCACGCTGTCACCTCAGACCTCAGACTTCAGTCTGCTTTGCAGACCTCAAGATAACAAAATCTGCCTATCTTTTTCAAAGAAGCCAGTGGCTGAATGGATAGAGCGGTCACCTAAGAATCATAACTTAACAAGTTCAAGTCCCGGCTGTGTCGGTAAAGATTTTTTTTTTATTTTCAATTAATTATTATTCTTTATTTATAACTAATTATAAAATATTATTATTTTAATTATGCACAGAGGGGAGTAGCTAGACATCATCATCATCATCATCATCATCATCCTTCTCTCTCTCTCTCTTTCTCTCTCTCTCTCTCTTTCTCTCTCTCTCTCTCCTCTCTCTCTCTCCTGTATCGTGTGATTCAGGCCCTTGAACCTGACACATCATCTGATCGCTTTGCCTTCCAGCAAACTGATCAGATGATATTGGACCCGGATTGGACGGCGCGGGACCCTTGACCCAGGATTACTGCGGAAGGGGGTTCGTTATTTGAATAAAGATGGAGTCACTAATTGTGTTGCGTTTTATTTCTAATAAAAATATTTTTCTGTGTGTTGTGTTTTTTTTTATCTGTACTAGAAATTCATGGTGGCCATGTCTAATATTGGCGTGACACCATGAATTTTGGGCTTATGGCCAGTTGATAATATACAGCTAGCCCTAAGCCCATTATTACCCAGCGAGCCACCCAACACCAGGGTAGCTGAAAGAGTTGGATACAGCACCAGAAGATGGTGCTTTCTATAAAAGCGCCATTTTCTGGGGCTGCTGCAGACTTCAATTCGCAGCACGGGTGCCCAGAAAGGTTGGGCACCCTGAGCTGTGTATTACAATCCCCAGCTGCCTAGTTGTACCTGGCTGGACACAAAAATTGGGCGAAACCCACATCATTTTTTTTTTTAAATTATTTCATGAAATTCATGAAATAATTAAAAAAAGGGCTTCCCTATATTTTTGGTTCCCAGCTGGGTACAAATAGGCAGCTGGGGCCTGGGGGTAGTCCGTGGCTGCAAGCTGTACCTGGCTAGCATACAAAAACATGGCAAAGCCCACGTAATTGTTTGGTGGGGGCAAAAAAATCCTGCATACAGTCCTGGATGGAGTATGCTGAGCCTTGCAGTTCTGCAGCTGCTGTTTGTCTATATGGAGGAGAGCAGACAGCAGCTGCAGAATGACAAGGCTCAGCATGCTCCATTCACTAGTGTATGGAGGAGAGCAGACCATAACCATCAATGAGTTTCTTCCAATGCTCTGCTGGAATTTTAGACAATTCTTTGCTGCTCCAGGTACCTGAGATTTGAAGGGTGCCCTCTCCAAACTGCCATTTTGAGATCTCTCCACAGGTGTTCTATGGGATTCATGTCTGGACTCATTGCTGGTCACTTTAATAGTCTCCAGTGCTTTCTATAAAACCATTTTCTAGTGCTTTTTGAAGTGTGTTTTGGGTCATTGTCCTGCTGGAAGACCCATGACCTCTGAGGAAGACCCAGCTTTCTCACACTCGGCACTACATTATGCTGCAAAATTTGTTGGTAGTCTTCAGACTTCATAATGCCATGCACATGATCAAGCAGTCCAGTGCCAGAGGCAGCAAAGCAACCCCAAAATATCAGGTAACCTCCGCCATGTTTGACTGTAGGGACAGTGTTGTTTTCTTTGAATGCCTCTTTTTTTTCCTTGTAAACTCTATGTTAGTGGCTTTTCCCAAAAAGCTCTACTTTTGTCTCATCTGACCAGAGAACATTGTTCCAAAACGTTTTAGGCTTTCTCAGGTAACTTTTGGCAAACTCCAGCCTGGCTTTTTTATGTCTCGGGGTAAGAAGTGGAGTCTTCCTGGGTATCCTACCATACAGTCCCTTTTCATACAGACGCCGACGGATAGTACGGGTTGACACTGTTGTACCCTCGGACTGCAGGGCAGCTTGAACTTGTTTGGATGTTAGTCAAGGTTCTTTATCCACCATCCGCACAATCTTGCATTGAAATATCTCGTCAATTTTTCTTTTCCTTCCACATCTAAGGAGGTTAGCCACAGTGCCATGGGCTTTAAACTTCTTGATGACACTGTGCACCGTAGACACAGGAACTTCCAGGTCTTTGGAGATGGACTTGTAGCCTTGAGATTTATCATGCTTCCTCACAATTTGGATTCTCAAGTCATCAGAGAGTTCTTTGGTCTTCTTTCTTTTCTCCACGCTCAATGTGGTACACACAAGGACACAGGACAGAGGTTGAGTCAACTTTAATCCATGTCAACTGGCTGCAAGTGTGATTTAGTTATTGCCAACACCTGTTATGGTGATGTCACACACAACGACAGCGACGCCGACGCCGTTGCTAAGTCACCATTTTCTGTGACGTAGCAGTGACCTTGCTAGCGATGTCGCTGTGTGTGACATCCAGCAATAACCTGGCTCCTGCTGTGAGGTCGCCAGTTGTTGCTGAATGTCCTGGACCATTTTTTGGTTGTTTCTCTCCCGCTGTGAAGCACACATCACTGTGTGTGACAGCGAGAGAGCAACAAACTAAATGTGCAGGGAGCAGGGAGCCGGCTTCTGCGACGCTGGTAACCAAGGTAAATATCAGGTAACCAAGCAAAGGCTTGGTAACTCGATATTTACCTTCGTTACCAGCGTCTGCAGCTTCTTGAAGCCGGCTCCCTGCACACGTAGCCTAGGTACACATCGGTTAACTATAAGCAAAGCGGTTTGCTTATTAACCCGATGTGTACTCTGGCTACAAGTCCAGGGAGCCAGCGCTAAGCAGTGTGCGCTGGTAACCAAGGTAAATATCGGGGAACCAAGCGAAGCACTTTGCTTGGTTACCCGATATTTACCTTAGTTACCAAGTGCAGCATCGCTTCCACGCGTCGCTGGGGGCTGATCACTGGTTGCTGGTGAGATCTGCCTATTTGACAGCTCACCAGCGACCATGTAACGACGCATCAGCGATCCTGATAAGGTCAGATCAACGTCGTGATTGCTGCTGCGTCGCTACGTGTGACCTAGGCTTTAGGTGCCACAGGTAAGTTACAGGTGCTGTTAATTACACAAATTAGAGAAGCATCACATGATTTTACAAACAGTGCCAATACTTTTGTCCACCCCCTTTTTTATGTTTGATGTGGAATTAAATCCAATTTGGCTTTATGACAATTTTTTTTTCCATTGAAGACAAATTAAATGAAGATAATAATACCAAATAATTTGTGATTGCAATCCTTTTCAAAAAGAAATTGAGTATTATCTGACAGAATTGCAGGGGTGCCAATAATTTTGGCCAGCACTGTATTCACATTCACATCTAAAACTTTTTTGACCAAACTGTGGAGTAGTGAGCAACGAATACAGTGAAAGATTTTACAAAGATATTGCGTCTATGGAGAAAAGATATAAAGGAAAATTAATTCAACAATGCTTACAGATTACTGTTGGACAACAGTAAGAAATAATCTGATACAGAAGAACAAGAGACAAGCAGGAAAGAGTTGTTATTGAATGAGAACCACATTTTGTAGTACAACTTTTGTAACTGTCTATAATTTTGTTTGGACATTTTTTAGATACTTGAATTGTTGCTAAGTTCTCCTAAATAAATACGAGAACATTGGCATAACAAAACAGTTTGCACCTTTATACTTGCAAAAAAAAATAATGTTTCAAAGGCCTGAAACTTTTATGCATTATATGTAATAGTAAAAGGAAAACTCTTTGATGTCATAGAAACGAGATCCAGCTAAAATTTTTCCAGATTTGAATTGAGGAGGTCAAAATCGTTAAGAAGTGGCTCATTTTATAATGGAACCTGAAAACGTTCGAAAATATGTACCGTAGTATGCTGTTAATGGTAAAAGTACATTTCACATGTGAATCCATCACTAACAAGCACCCTAAAACTTAAGATATATTTTTCATTTTGTGCAAATGGTTTATATACAGTTTGTCCCTTACCAATGTACTGCCTGTAGCTGAAATGCCTATGTAAGTCAATCTCACATGTAGGGAAATGACCTTGTTCCTGGTGTCCTGTTGCTTATCTCTTTCTTGTGTGACATCCTGTAGGCTGAACATGTAAACTATCTCTCCTCTCCCTCTGTCCATAGCACAAGACATCACACATAATATGCCTCTTATCTCCACCGTTTCTTAGATCTCCAACTCTCTCCATATCTCAGGAGGGATGGTGTTTAACAGAATGGGAGCAGATAATGCAGTCAGTATGCAAAATATTAGCATGGCAAACATGGAGCACCACCTTACAAATTATATATTATAATTATACATACTTTTCTCAAGACGATACTCTAGTGTATTGCAGTGATGTTCCTGGGCTGATAGAAAAAATTATATTGAGTATAATGTGAGTGAGTGGAGACCTTTTATTGATTCATCCAAAAAATTCTGAAAGCTGCGCTACAGCACAATGGCAGCAAGTCTGCTTCATTGCCTATAGGACATTCTATGCAATTGAAAGAATGCTATGAGAATTTAGACTTTATTCTCAAGAAACTTAACTTTGAGGATCAAGAATGGTCAATATGTGGTGATCTTAAAGTTCTCCCTTTGCTCCTTGGACAGCAAGGAGGATACATGAAGTATCCATGCCTTTTTGTGAATGGGACATCCATTATACATTTTTAGAGTGGTTTTCTTTTCTGACCTCTATAGTACATTAAATAAATTTAGAAAACCAACATGAGAAAGGTTCCAGAGGAACCAAAATGTTGCTGTCACTTTTATGGGTCATTAAAGAGGATCTATTTCTTTTGCAACAATGGAGTGCTGCCTTCATCTATTTTTTTTTATCTGTCTATCTATTTATATGTCATGAGTGTGTCATGAGTCTGTAATCAGAGGGTCACAGTGCCATATTGCTTGCAAATCCACTATCGATACTTGAACAACATCTACTTGCTTTTAGTGCTGTAAGGGTTAAGCCCCCTTCCTTGTCTGACTCCTGGCTGTAGCTTTAATCCCATGTTTAGCCTTTTTGCTACTGCTCCCAATTACTGTATAAAGTCATGTGTTTGATCAGCTGATGCCAATGATAGAAACTGACTTCAAAGTGGAGAGGGAGAAGGGGTTAAACCCGCGCAATCCGCCAGTAATACAGAAGGAGATGTTGATAAATTAAACAGTCTTTTATTCCATAGGTCTATGCATTTCAAGGTCTAAGACCTCTTCTTCAGGACCAGTAGGTTGATCTACTGGTCCTGAAGAAGAGGTCTTAGACCTTGAAACGCGTAGACCTATGGAATAAAAGATTGTTTAATTTATCAACATCTCCTTCTGCATTACTGGCGGATTGCACGGGTTTAACACCTTCTCCCTCTCCACTTTGAAGTCTGAAACACGTGGGGCTGCAGCAGCCGCCATTATCTCATGCTATCTGTGGTGGTTGTGACCTCTCACAACCTCAATCGGTGAGTGCATTTACCATATGCTAACCGTGTGTTTAATCTGGTAAAACCCTATCAGCGCTTCTCTTTTCTAGCTTTTATAATGATAGAAACTGAACATTCAATTCTATGTGGTCTACTTTTTGAAGGAGCCTAGCTCTGGAAGAAGTTTTTTTGTCTCATGTAATTTTACACCTGCGGTGTTAGCTGCATAGTAGGTGCTTGGAGTATTTATCCTTTTTGTGTCAATTTCCCCTGTCTTTTTTCCTACCCTTATGTTTCTTTATTACAGAGGCAAAACTAGCACTTTTGCTGGCCTGTTCACTAACCAGGGTGAGTTTAGGGCAAACAAGGGCTTAAACAACCACGATAAAGGCTCACCGCTCACAATACTATACGGACAAAATCACTTGATCCAGCATGGATGATCCCAGGTGAGGACGTGCACAATTCAGGAGGTAAAATATCCAGCGTTTCGACATATCAAATTGCCATAGAGTCTTATCCATGAATACGTCTCTATGGCAATTTGATATGTCGAAATGCGTTGGATGCCTATTTTCATATTCTCTATACCTGTCTGCTGGATTCCATGATGTGGACTTTTAATGTAAGAAATAAATATTTTTGAATTTTATGTTTGCCTGTGATCCGCTGGATATTATACCTGAAACAAGGGCTTAGGAACTGACAACAGGGTGAAAAAACTCATATATGGACATCAGGGAGTGCAGGATTCAGCCTCAGATGAGTGTAGTTGGTGACCCTGCTCCCCTTCTCTAGCACCAGGTCCTTCCATTGTATTGTGCCTCTGTGTACCCTCTGTGTTGCAGCACTTGCTGGGAGTTTTCCTGGTACATAGTAAAACCCCACTTGTTACTGCATGATGCTATATCTCTCTATCTCTCTATCTATCTATTTACAGTATATGTACTGATGGAAGCTATGGGAATAAAATAAGAGCAAAAAATGTCCTTTATTATCTGGTGACAGGTCCTTTTCATGTCTGATCAAGAAAATACCCAAGTTATCATACTTTGCTTAGTTTATTATCTTTGTGTCTGATACTTGATCATGTAGCTAATACTCCTGTGCGTTGTAATTGCAGGTGCACCTTGGCTACCATTCAAGCATACGGACTATGTTTTATTTAATATGTAGAAGGTCACTTGTGTTTCTAAAATGACATTTCCAAAAAACACAGTTTAAATATCTTGTCAAATAAAATCTCTCAACGAGGGCATTATTACATAATCTTAAGCGTAGCTAAAAATACATGCTAAATATTACTAAGCACAAGAAAACATTTGTTAGTTCTGCATACTGTATGCTTATAAATAGAGTGAAGCCAAAAGTACAGATAGGGGAACACAGTGGCATTCATTATTTATTCATGCATCTCAATGTGATTTAAATGGGATGACCTAGATTTATACATTTAGGCAATGCTATTTTTGAGCTATTTGCCATACATAGGACTTGCCCTACATGTTAGTAAAAGTTTTGCTTTTGAGAAAAATCTTTCAATTGTTCCTTTTGCTGTAAATAAACATATGCTCCAAACAGATTTACTAAGCAGTTCCACTAATAGGGCCTATATTTTAGGGGCACAATGCTAGATATTTGCTGCTACAGGATGCCCTATTTTAACATCCTCGTAGCGTCACATTTTTTTTTAATTATTATTATTATTATTATTATTATTATTATTATTATTATTATTATTATTATGCTTTAAATAAGGTATCAGACTCCAAACAGAATCAGGCATAACTATAATGTTTTATGACTACAAAACATATGTTTTGGAGATCATCCATCACAAAATAGTTAATTTTACAAAAAAATGAAAAACAATTTTCAATGCTCTTTTTTTAATTAAACTTTAACTTTCAAGGTATTTATAACATTAGCTGACATTGGCCTGATCACTATAACTAGAAAATATTTGAGCCCTGTGGGTGCAGGGGTCCTGTCCTGTGTAAACATCTGCAGATTTAATTGCTATGGTTGATATTGTTATTATTTTTTTTATTATCTTTAATATTAGGATTTTTTATTGCTTTTTATACCAGTATTACAAACTTAAATCCAATATCCTCATGTGTACTTGACAACCAAGTTCATCATTACAATATCTTCCCCTACTTTTTAATGCTTCATATTCGTAAAATAAAGAGTACCCTCCCATACTTTGTGTTGTCTAATTACCACTAGAGCTGTTCCATCCCGCTGACCTTCAGTCTTCTTCCCCAATACTTTTAATTGTAAGCTTGTGGGAACAGGGTCCTCTCTCCTCTGCACCAGTGCATTGCTGTTAGTTAATTTATTGTACTTAGATTTTAAACATGTATATTTTATATAAACTCCCTTTATATGTACATCACTTTAGAATTAATAGTGCTTAAAAATAAAAATAATAATAAATAATAAGTAATGAGGTAGTGATGAGATGATCAGACTGCAGGCCAGCAAACGCACTATGCCAGACACACTTTGCGCTAGCTGTCACACCACCGTACATCCTTGAAAGCCGGGATACTTTTCACCCACCTTCCAGTCCTGGAAAGGGGAACTTTGGCAGAGCCCTTCCCAGGTGACAAATGGTGGAGTGGCTGGTGGCTAGGTACACAAAGCACAGTCAGATCAAATATGTAAAAGCAGCACAGCCCTTCTGGGTACAGGTGGATGCAATGGTAGGGTCCAACTCTGTAAAATAATAATGTAATAGGACCAGGCACTCCAATTTGTTGAAAGTGAGATTACTTCATTGATAACAGCAAGTAGTTCAATCAAAAAATGTTTCGGTCAGAATGGTGACCTTAATCATTGGGAACTAGCTGTACTGCATGCAGAGGAAAAAATAGGAATGGAATGATCAGAAATAGAAATTTGAAGATATAAGGCCAAAACTGTAGAATGCAGTATGATAAGGTAAATGTAGAAAGTAAGCTGATGGCTAGTGATAATCTTACAAGATGTAAGAGGATGGGCAGGCTGGGAAGACCCATAGTTTTTAGACCCCTCCTAGCCTAAAAATAGCAGCCCCCAGCTGCCCCAGAATTGGTGCTTCCATTAGATATGCCTATTTTGGCTTTATATCTGGCTTTTCCTGATTACCTTGATGTGGTAGCAATCGGGGTAATACTTTTGTGATTGATGTCAAATGGGAAATAACAGCTGGCATCAAGCCCAGGGAATAGAAATAAATAGGCATCTATCAGACACACTTATTACTAACTCAGCAAATGTAGCGTTGAAAAAACACATCCAAGGGGAAAAATAGTTTATTTGAATCCCACACAATCCCTCGTTCACCAATTTATTGAATAAAAAAATCCTTGAAGTTCCAACATAATCCAATTGGTGAATAAAGACTCCCACATACTCCCTTGTTCACCAATTTATTAATTAAAAATAAAACTTGAAAGTTCCAACGTAATGCGATAGAGTAATGTCCCACAATGCCCATTGATTCCTATGGAGCTTCAGTTTGAGAAAATTTTCAGAACGAGGCTCCAAAGCTCACTGCCGGTAAGCGATTTATATGCTCATTAGAAATTTTAACGAGTGTATAAACCACTGACCGGCAGTGACCTTTGGTGCCTTGATCTGAGAACGTTCTCAAAATGAAGCTCCATAGGAATCGATAGGCATTTTGCGACATTACTCTGTTGGATTATATTAAATCTTTCAGGATTTCTTTTTAATTTTACTGTTCGGGTTTGATCATCCCTAATTACAAGTAACTGTTACAATATTCAGATGTCTGAAGATACTAGAGGCTGTAACAGTTGCCTTATTGTATTTAACGCAAAGTAAATACATACTGATAATTTTCTGATCTAGGAGGAAATGGTTATGTTTGTTGAAAAAGGTAATATTCCTGAAATGATTATACAATGAAATTATTTTGTAACTTCTTTACTGCAGTGGCTGAACTAATTCCATCTATAGTCATAGCAACAATATTGGTAGAAGACTGTTGTCTAGCAACAAGAAAATTTCAGATGTTTCTAAATTTCATAGCAATGTACCATTGGTTTCCTGTTGTTATAGTTTCAGAGCTGAGATGTGCGATAACCCAACTATTATCCAAACTATTTTTAGTCAGTGATAAATTATTCATCTGGTAGTCATTTAGAGTTTGAGTCAGCTGTTGAATGGACGTAGAAGGGATAGATTAAAAATATAGAATTTTCTAGGAAACCTATTTTACTGCTATGGAAAAATGACTCGGCTAAATCAGCTTATTGACAATGTGCATCATATTTTATAATTACAAAACAGATAGAAATTAAATTGAGTAAGCATTGATCATTTATTTTTAGGATAAGTAAAAATGTAATGAATACCTGCTGCATTTATTGCATATACAGTATGTTATTGAAAATGTATCATTTCAAGAACACTAAGCAAAGAAAGATTTTTTTTTCCAACTTCTTTCCCTCTTGTCCTTAATCCAGTCTCGTCCTATAACGCAATTAACACTTAAAAATATATAATCTGTGCCTTTGTCAGGACATACCTATATACTCCCTCCTTTTACTTGCCTGTATGTGGTTGTAAGACAATTCACTGCAGCAGATGCCTCTACCCAAGTCTGCAGTAGAAGACACAGGTTGCTAAGCTGACACTCTAGGTCAGTCATGGCGAACCTTTTACAGGCCGAGTGCCCAAACTGTAGCCCTAAATCCATTTTTTTTTTCTGACGTGCCAACCAATCCTATTATATAAATAATTGATTGTAACCTTACCTTTGCCGTCTTCTCTTCTCCTCAGCAGGGGGCATCACGCTCATGCATGATTACCACACATTGAGGCTGAGCCCCTGCCCTTTCCAGACACAGCAGTTGGATTGATCTTTCTGGAAAACATTGCAGCATATTAGACAGAGATTCAAGCATGGAATGCAATCAGATTTCACCCTGTAATCCACATCTACATTTCAAAGTCTGAACATCTTGAAATCGCATAAAGACTTATGAGTTGCTCCCCTCCCCTTTCATTCTGCAGTTCTGTCCCCCTTCCTGGCCACTTCCTGGTAAACATGTCCCCCATCCTGATATATATTTCCTACATTCTGGTATATTTGTCCACATCATGGCCCCATTCTAGTAAATGTACCCCATCCCAGCATATTCCCCATCCTGGTAAATGCACCCCATTCCTGGTAAATGTACCCCATCATTGTAAATGTATCCCATCCTGGCATGTTCCCCCATGCTGTTAAATTACCCCATCCTGGTAAATGTACCTCATCCAGGCATGTTCCCTTATCCTGGTAAATGTCCCCTTTCCTGATAAATGTACCCCTTCCTGATAAATGTCACCCTTCCTGCTAAATGTTTCCCATCCTGGCATTTTTTGTCATCCTGGCATGTTCATGTTCCCCCTATACTGGCATGTTTCCCCCCATCCTTTCATGTTTCCCCCCATTCTGGTGAATGTACCCCTTCCTGGCATGTTCCCCTTCCTGCTAAATGTACCCCATCCTTGCATGTTTCCCCCATCCTTGCAGCCATGTTTCCCCAATCCTTGCAGCCATGTTTCCTCCGTCCTTGCAGCCATGTTTCCCCCATCCTTGCAGCCATGTTTCCCCCATCCTTGCAGCCATGTTTCCCCAATCTTTGCATGTTTTTCTCCCTCTTTGCACGTTTCCCCCATCTTTGCACGTTTCTCTCCATCTTTGCACGTTTCCCCCATCCTTGCAGCCATGTTTGCTCCGTGCTCTCCATGTTTGCCCCGTGCTCTGTTTGTTTACCCCGTGCACTGTTAGTTTGCCCTGTGCTCTGTTTGTTTGCCCCGTGCTCTGTTTGTTTGCCCGTGCTCTGTTTGTTTGTCCTGTGCTCTATTTGTTTGCCCCCTTTTTTTCCCCCCTTGCTCTGTTTGTATGCCCCGTGCTCTGTAATCCCTGTTTGCCCCGTGCTCTGTTTGTTTGCCCCATGCTCTGTTTGCCCCGTGCTCTGTATGCCCCGTGCTCTGTATGCCCCATGCTCTGTATGCCCCGTGCTCTGTATGCCCCATGCTCTGTTTGCCCCTTGCTCTGTATGACCCGTGCTCTGTATGACCCGTTCTCTGTAAGCCCCGTGCTCTGTCTGTATGCCCTGTGCTCTCCATATTTGCCCCGTGCTCTGTTTATATGCCTCGTGGTCTGTTTTCCCCATGCTCTGTTTGCCCCATGCTCTGTATGCCCCGTGCTCTGTCTATTTGCCTCGTGCTCTGTCTGTTTGCCCCATGCTCTGTATGCCCCGTGCTGTCTGTTTGCCCAGTGCTCTGTCTGTTTGCCCCGTGCTCTGTCTGTTTGCCCCGTGCTCTGTCTATTTGCCCCATGCTCTGTCTGTTTGCCCCGTGCTCTGTATGCCCCATGCTCTGTTTGCCCCATGCTCTGTTTGCCCCGTGCTCTGTTTCCCCTGTGCTCTGTATCCCCCTTGCTCTGTTTGCCCCTGTGCTCTGTATGCCCCATGCTCTGTCTGCCCCGTGCGCTGTATGCCCCGTGCTCTGTTTGCCCTGTGCTCTGTATGCCCCGTGCTCTGTATGCCCCGTGCTCTGTATGCCCCGTGCTCTCCATGTTTGCCCCGTGCTCCCATGTTTGCCCCGTGCTGGCACTGTCCCTCCCCCCACACCTTGGCACAGCCGCACACGGCTTAAAAATAAAAAACAAAACGCACCTTCTAGCACTCGCTCCACCGCGCGGCCACAAGACGCCGGCGCCGCCTACTGACGCTCCTCCGTCTCCTAGGCAACAGGCCTGCGGCCCAGGAGAGGAGGCGTGTCAGAGGGAGGAGAAATATCTCCTCTGCTAAACACCACTTTGAACTGCCAGCTCGATCACATTGGCAGTTCAAAGCGGCTCAGTGTGGCGACAGCGCGCGGGCCAGCACAAAGGGCTCTGCGTGCCCAGTCTGGCACACGTGCCATAGGTTCGCCATCACTGCTCTAGGTTAAACCCCAACCATTGTCTATTCCCCACCAAAATATAGAACAGAACAGTAGCATAATCATCCCTATTTTTGAGCAAGATTTGTAATGATTTTCTCAGGACCTAAATATAAGTTATCTACTGTATGTGATGCACCCACGGGGTCTTGGGGGTTACTTGTCGCCGGGTCGGTGTCGATTCGGGTTGTCACAGCGGTCAGGCCCGGTTCTGTGACCCCGGCGGTGTTAATAAATGGCGGAATGATGAGGATGGGGGTTTTAGTTATTCATGATGCCAAGTCTTAGCCGCCGCTGCGGGAGGGCTTCTCTGGGGCAGATGATAATGCAGCTCCGATGGTATAGCTCTCCACAGGCAGAGATCAGGCCCCAGGGAGGATGTTGGGAATAGCAGTCCACTCTATTAAAGGAGCGCAGGGTGAAGAAATGGAACGACACAGGGATTGCAATCAATCTTTACTCACTGATATGTTGTTGCATTTGGACTGCCAGTCCCCGCTGTTATGGGCTCCAGCTAATCCCGAATACTTCAGAGTTCAGAACCGGTGGGTTTCTCTGTGAGTCCTTCCTCACTGCACTGTGTTGTGTGAGTCTTGTTGGCTTGAAGCTACACTGGGACCCAAGTCTTTGGATTTGACTTTGTTCCTGTCCCATATGGCAGGCTGCCTGAGTCCGTTACTGGTGCCGCTATTTTGTCACGACTCCTGGATCTATATGCTGCTGTGCCCCAGGCACTTATTGTGGGCCAGAAGACTTGCAAACCTCTGCCTAGTGGATTCTGCTGGTGGGATGTGCAGTGCCCACCAGCCTAGGGTTCTGCATGCTGTTCTCTGTGCACCCAGTCCTGAGGGCGCTATATTGTAGCTCTCTCCTCAGCGACCGTGTCCTCCACATCTCACTTGTTCCCTGTTCATCACTGTCTGACGACTGACTGCCTGGCTGTGTGTGTGTGTCACCTAACTCCCCGTGTGAAGCTCCTCCCCCTCAGGTTCCTGAACTAGTGAGCAGAGGGTCCACTACATTAGTGATTGCCACCCCCTTAGTCTCTACCCTAGCCCAGTCCCGGTGAGAGAGCAACTAAACTGTGTGTTTTGGTGGATTCTGGTGGTTTTACCGGCAATGGCCTCCTCTGTATCGAGATAAATACCGCACCCCAGATGAGGTGCAGTACCCTGTGGCGCCTGAAGCCGCATGGGTGCCACATGTGTATATCCAACAAACTAAGGCTATTGGCAAATGTATCATCTCTGAATTTTATCAATAATGTCATCCTAAAAGGAAAACTTGTGTTAGCAAGTAGTTAACTATTCGGGCTTGTTATGCTGTTAGCAAGTACTGTCCGCTACTCACATATTTGTTACGAGTAGTGGGTGCAATGTAAGTTAATTGGAAATACTTGCTAAGTAGCGAGTAACTCGAAAGCTGTACTATTCGCTACTTTCATGAAAAGTCTGGCCTTCTGGTTACCCGCTAGTTAGCGAGTATTTCCCATTGACTTACATTGTGCCTGCTACTTGTAACGAATATGCGAGTAGAATACAATACTCTCTAACAGCATAGCGAGTATGAATAGTTAACTACTCGCTCAACACCAAGGAAAACCTAAGCATTTAGGTAGCATAGCACTATGATTCACATTTCTTATTTTTAGATCCTACAATAATCTTTTATATTAATGGGAAGAAGTCATCGAATTCATGCTGCCCCAATCATGGGTAGTAAGAATCAGACACTGGATGCACAATGTAACCAAGTAAGTTGTGTCTTAAATCTGAAACTCTGTGGCATTTTTGAGCAAACATAGTTTGTAAACACAATCAAGAACTGTCACTAGTTCAAAGCAAGTTCCCATATGGCTTTTTCCTGCATCAATCGCCTTAAAGAGGTTGTCCACTACTAGGACAAACCCTTCTAATTCCACATGTTTCACCCAGATAAATAAAAAAAGACTATATTCACTTCCTATACCGGTGCCTTTCCAGTGGTGTCTGGCTTTTTGGTCGGGGCTCACATGAAGTTGTGATGTCTAGCAAGTTCCATATCCAATTAGCGTAGGCTTCCATCTCCCTGCATTTGGACCAAATTAACAATCAACAGGAAGTGAGCACAGCTCGTTTGATCTGAAGGTGGGAAGAAGGGAGCTGGCGCTGATTGGACATGGGGCTCAAATGATGTCACAATCCAATCCCTCCCAAGTGAGACCCATTACCGTGAGCTGCGGCACCACTGGAATGACGCAGGTACAAGAAATGAGTATAGTCTTTATTCTTTTACCTGAGGAAAACATGCATCTAATATATAAAGCTGAATGTGTGTGTGTGTGTATGTCCGGGATTGGCATCTGCACCATCGCAGCTACAGCCAGAAACTTTTGCACACTCACACGTCTGGACCCCGAGAGCGTCATAGGCTATGTTTTGAGGGGAAATTTTAACCCCGCGCTTTACAGTTATTCGCCAAAAAACCTGCCTCCATTAAAACGAATAGAGCTGGGAGCCACAGTGCAGCCAGAACTTCAGAAGAATGCGCAGCCACGCCCTTACATGGAATGTTGGAGTGTCACAATGCAGCCAGGGAAAGAGACAGACACAGACAGGGAAAGAGGCAGACACAGACAGGGTAAGAAACAGACATAGACAGGGTAAGAGACAGACACAAAGAGACAGACGCTGACAAAGAGACAGACTGACAGGGAAAGAGACAGACATAGACAAAGAGACAGAGACAGACACAGGGAAACAGACAGGCAAAGAAAGGGAAAGAGACAGATAGGGTAAGAGACAGACAAAGACAGGTTAAGAGACAGACACAGGGAAAGAGGCAGAGGGAAAGAGACAGACAGGGAAAGAGAGGGAAAGAGACAGACAGGGAAAGAGACAGACAGAGAAAGTGACAGAGATAGATAGACAGACAGGGAAAGAGATTGAGACAGACGGAGAAAGAGACAGAGACAGTCAGAGACAGACAGGGAAAGAGACAGACAAAGAGATAGATAGAGAGAGAGACAGAGAGCTATATACAGAGGGGGAGACAGACAGAGAATGGGAGAGAAACAGAGAGACAGTTACTATCCTGGGCGTTAATACATTCTATTTATACATTCTATCCCGGGAATGTTAATACATTCTATTTTGTTAACAGCAGTTATTAACCCAGGCGAAGCCCGTATACAGGTATAGTATAGTAGTAGGGGTAGTGTACAATATGTGCTACTACATGGCGTGCCTTATCAATAATGGTCCCCCCCTCCCCACTCAGTTTGCACATTTTAATGGAAGTTCAGGGAAGCATTACATATTGCATGTTTACCTGCATGTGACACAAGCACTGGTGTGTGTCCTAATACAGTCACAAACAATGACTGCTAGGGGCATAAACTGATTAACCTTACGCAGGTTTATTACACACTGGGAAATTTCTCATTCACAATTTCTAGTATTCAATAAATAAGGACTCCCATCCAAAACACATTTCTTTCTAAACGATGTTGTCGTTTTGATTATGTATTTTCTATTTCCTGATGTGACAAAAATATTTTTAATAAACTATGGAATAAAGAGGATGCTTTTATGAAGATGCTGATTGCTGGATTTTTTCATGTTTTCTACTCTCTTGCTGGTGCTAACACACTCTGCTGCAATGGACTTCTTCTCCAACTGATGAGCTGAAATTTCTACTTTCTGTTCCCAAACATGTGGAACAACCCCTTAACTGGCAGGTCTCTTCCTATGTAGACATTCTCTCCCTGTGTACATCCGTAGAGAGAGACTTGTCAGTCGAAAGGAGGGTGGGAACAAGCCAGCTCGGGAATAGTTGGTACAAGTCATCTAAAGGGGGCTTTACACGCTGCGACATCGCTAATGCGGAGTCGTTGGGGTCACAGAATTTGTGACGCACATCCGGCCGCATTAGCGATGTTGCTGCGTGTGACACCGATAAGCGATTTTTCATCGTTGCAAAAACGTGCAAAATCGCTAATCGGCGACATGGAGGTCCATTCTTAAAAATCGTTACTGCAGCAGTAATGAAGTTGTTCCTCGTTCCTGCGGCAGCACACATCGCTCCGTGTGACGCCGCAGGAATGAGGAAGCTCTCCTTACCTGCCCCCCAGCCGCTATGCGGAAGGAAGGAGGTGGGCGGGATGTTACATCCCGCTCATCTCCGCCCCTCCGCTGCTATTGGGCGGCGGTTCAGTGACGCTTCAGTGACGTCGCTGTGATGCCGCACGGACCGCCCCCTTAGAAAGAGGTGGTTCGCCGGTCACATCGACGTCGCCGGACAGCTAAGTATGTGTGATGGCTCTGGGCGATGTTGTGCGACACGGGCAGCGATTTGCCCGTGTCGCACAACAGATGGGGGCGGGTACCCACACTAGCGATATCGGGACCGATATCGCAGTGTGTAAAGTAGCCTTTAGACACATAGACCTTGGCTGTAACATTATAGAGTAAAACATACCTGGCTGCAATCATGCAGTCAGTGCCTAATTCATGCTGGTTGTGGTTTGGGCAGCATGGATCTTATGATAGGTTATCTTTATATATTTATGTGTAATGTACATTATTACCATGACAGAGAATCTCATATTATAGAGGATCTATCATGCTGTTAACAATAACCCAGAAAAGTTCTTTATTTTTGTAATGATTAATGTCTTTGAAAACAATAAGTAACATCATTACTTTTACTCCAGACTGCTTAATTAGAATGCTCTTTGGGAGTGTTTGCTGTAAAAGCGCAAACACATTAATTCTAATTATTGAAAAACATTATCTTAAATAATAAAGCTCATGGTGTTCATTTTTTGCTGGTGTTTCAAGGAGGGTAACTTTTAACTCAATGCATTAAAAGTTTTAGTAAACCCAAAAAAAATGTACAGCTGACTAAATCCCTAATGTATCCAGTTTAGAACAAAAAAATGTTGTTAATGGAGAATTTATCATTTTAACTCTTTCTTGACATAAGATGTACTGGTACATCCATTGTCAGGTGGTCTTCTTTGATGTAAAAACAATAATGAATATCTTGGGAAAAAGAGTTAAATTGTCTTTTTAGCCACTGGAAAGTTGTATATATAATCTTTGTGGCTCATATTGTTTTTTTTGAAAATTCAATTAAATGTATTAAAAAGAATAAAATTCCAAAAACATCAACATTGAACTGTTAATAAACCATCCTATCATTGTGTATCATTAGGATACTGTCATGCAGTTTTCAAGTCTAGATGCATTAGGTGTCATGTTAGCATTGAGTTCTGTTCACACTGCAGAGTCTGACAGGCAACCTGAGGTCTCCTAGTTCTTCAGCCAGAGCTTGGCGTCGGCTGTTTAATGGGCTCTGTTCCTGAGTCCTGCAGGAACTAATTCCTGGGAAACTCTGATAGGATCTCAGGTAGCCAATTGCCAATGAAGGTCATTTACTTCCTATATAAGATCCTGGATCTCATACTCAGTGCCAATTACAGCTGCTAGCTTTTGCTCCATGTGATACCGGTCTTGTAGGTGAACCTATGGATGGTGATTTTTGTTGGGATATTGAGTACTGTGAACGTTCCCCTGTTGTATGTTACTACTTTCCCTTTTTCTTTGCTTCCCTGTACACGTATTGTCTCTCCTATGTGTTTTCAGTCCAGTGAGTACAAGTTTCCGTTCTCCCTCATCCGTGTCGTTTTATGGTGTTTTGTTTCTGAGTTTTCAGGGCTTGGATAGGAGACAGAGCCACATTGAAGGCTAGACCCTTGCTACCATCAAGCTTACCGTCTAGATAAGGGACAGTGAAGGGTCCCAAGTCTGAGGGTCAGCCTAGACTAGACTAGGGGCCCCTGGGCTGTCATTACATACCCGGTGACAGATACAATGGCCCACCTGCCACATTATGCCTGTAATTGAAAATTATTAAACAATTCGTAAACAGTGAAATTTCTAGAAAAAAAAGAGAGCCAAAATGAATTGCATGGCTTTAAAGGAGAGACCACCTCTTCGAAAGAGGTATACTTGAGAGCACTATCTCCATTCAGCTTACAACATAGCAGTCTACAGTATATCTGAACACAATTTCCCCTGTAGACTCATTCATTTTAAACTTTGAGCACATTTAGAGCTATTCTAAATGCATGATACATGTATAAAACTTTACTAATATTTTTCACAAACCGAATAATAGAATCATTACAATCTGCAGGTAAAACATGACCTATTTGGACTTCATTGCATAAAGAAAAACTGCATATGCATTTTTAATGCAATATACAAAATGATACAATTCTACTCACTCATGTAACCTAAAACCATAATAACATTTCTTTATTTTCATATTCAATATTGCAGTCATAAAAACTCTGCTGCTGAGGTTAATGAACCTCTACACTTAAAATTTAAGTTTATAACATTGCAGAGTTAGAGATCATAAGCTTATGACGCAATGAACCCAATCTAAAGTCTTTTGATCTTTCTTTGGCAGAGGTAAAAGTAACACTTGGAAATGAGAGATTACTTGTGCATTTCCAACTAATGAAGCTCCTGAACTTGCCATCACATCTGTCTATATTCTTTTGCTGCTTCACCAGATGGATGGCCCCAAGCCTGAAATGTCCAGGAAAGTGGCAGTGCAATACAATTATACTACTAAATGATTTTTCTCTTCATAGACATACGTGCAACATAATACACAGCATAAACTATTGATATATATTGTATTTCTTATTGAATACTTTACAGTTAAATATTGAAAAACAGTAAAATTATAAGGATAGCCTAATAAATACAGTAGACGTGTCTAGGCTCATTAAAGATATAATAGAGTAGCGGGAGTAATAACGGTGGATAAGTGATAAGAAAGTGGAATTCCCTGTTATTTTTAGTCCTAATCTAGTTCCATGACCATTAAATCATTTTAAGAAGAATAATCATTACAAAGTATTTTACAGTATTGGCTTCAGGATCACATAATCTGAAGCTACATTTACAAATTCTAATTGAAAGTGTCATTTTTAATAGGCAATTTGCTATTCACTAATATACATTATTATGACCTTAGTTGTGCATGCAAAATAATGGCATAAAAGATTAGTAACTAGTACATATTCTTGTGTAAGTACTGAAAAAAGAACATGGATATTACAGAGAACTATGTTGGGTTCCATGTTCATCTAGCAATATGATCACTTATTCTGAGGATCTTTGGGGGCACTGATATGCAGATATTCTATTCATTAGGGTGAAGAGAAAAGTCTGTTAGTTAATAAAAATGAAAAGTTAATTAAATTTTAAATAAACGAGAAAGTAACCAAAAAACGTTATCTGAAAATGCTTTGGTTCTCCTCTGAGCTGCCTTTAATATTAACTTTTGGTGACAAGAGACAGGTATTAAAACTAAACTTCGAAATGCAATTGTACATGCCCCTATAATGATAGAGGAAATTATTGAAAAAAAAAATCGGGTCCTCTGTATCCATTTTGGAGGTCTCACGAGGACTCTGGACCTTCCAGAATATGGGGGTATGCTCAGGGAACGTATCCCCCATTTTCTAGGAATACAGACCCTCCATGTGAGGAATGTTGATACACTAATACTGCACCCACTCTCTCCGGGTCCACAGCAGCAGTGTGAGTGCAGCCAGCTCAGAGTCTCTGAAAGCTGGAAGCTGAGCTGACAGCAGGTCTGCACATGCTCCAGCATTTATTGAAGAGGAGGAGGGATCATGGGGATCAACGCTGCGCAAGGTACTAGGGACACCGGGGAACACCAGGGGGCTATAGGGGTGACCTAGCTGGACCTGGGGAGAAGTTTTCTGTTGCATGTGTCATGGCACATGTGAAAGATCTCAGAGGAGGAGGATGAATGCGGCCAGCGCGCTGATCATGCGTGCCACCATCTTGTATTATGGAGAGGGCGTTGGGGGACGGGCGGGTACTTTGGTGACACCAAGAGGCCGGAGGAGACTGGGGAGGGGATTTATCTCCGATCTGACATGTTTGATCCTGCCAGGTGAGAGATAAATAATTTTTTACAGACACTGTCATTTCCTGTAATTTGACCATTGTTATATGGTGTATAATGATGATCACGTAAGCGGGGACTGGAAAAACAGCCCGAATAGTGATCTCCAGGGTCTCAGGTACCTCCGGTAGCTGAAACCCCAGAGATTTTATGTCGCTGGGCGGCGCTATTTACTTTTTTCTGGTTGCCGTTTATAAATGGCAGATCAGAATAAGTACCCTATTTTGCCGCCGTTTATCTCCGTAAGGCTGTCGTAATGGGGTTAAATGTCCCGCAATGGACCGTAGCCAGAAATGACACTAGTCAGGTGTCGCCCCCGTCGGCTTCTTCTAGCACAAATGCAAATAATTGACTGACCTCTTTCAGAGTGAGAGGCTTGATCTTTAAAGAAAAATGTTTGATTTATGTTACCTCTGTTTTGGGCATCATAAATTATCTGACAGGTTACCTTTCCCTTTAGCTAAGTATTCTTTCTATAATTACTCTTAAAGGGTTATTCCCATTTCCAAGATTATATCCCAATATGTAGTAAGTGTAATAATAATAATATTAGCAAATACCTCTACTTAGAAATGTAGTTCAGATCTCCTTATAAGCTTTGTCATTTACCAACATGAACTATGTTTCACTTGCACACCATATTGCATACTACATAAGGCCTCTGCCACACTCACGTGAAATTCACGCACGTGCCGAGAGACACGTATTTTCCCTGCGTGTTGTGTGCAGGTAAGTACGTGTCTCTGGTACGTGCGTGACACGTGTGTTCTACGTGTGCTATCCGCGATAGCACACGTAGAATCGGTAATTATTATACTCACCTGGTCCTTCCTGATGTCCGCGCTGCTGTCCGTGGTGCTGATCCTCGGTCTCCAGCCCTCCCGTCTCCCCGCTGCTGCTGCTGCCAGGCAGTGAAGTGAATATTCAATGAGAATAATGAGCGGCGGTCGGCAGCAAGAGGCAGCAGCGGCAGAGACAGGAGGGCTGGAGAAGGTGAGTTAATGTTTTTTTTTTTTTTCAATGACATGTGTGTTTTCTCCGGCGCGTGTCACACGGGACCACATCCACACTACACCCGTGTGGTGCGGGCCGTGTGACACCCGTGCTGCCGGTGAAAAAACGGACATGTCAGCGCTTTCAAAAACGCACACACGTACAAACGCACACGGACACACGTTCCGTGTGGTTTTACGTGTGTGTGCCTGCTACAATAGGGTAGCATTGGTTAAAGTGTCTCCGTGCCGCCGGTACGTGTAAAAAATGACAAACACGTGCCGGAGGCACGGATGTGTGGCGCAGGCCTAAATCTGTGTAAGGCCGGAGTCACACTTGCGAGAGACTTGTGCGAGTATCGCATCCAATTAACTGACACAGCCTGCCGCTCTCCAGACAGGAGCATCTGAGCTGCCTAGAAATACATGCAGCCGACCCGCACCTGTCCGGAGAGTGTGCGGCCATGCCAGGTGATGAGATGCGAGATTCGCGTGAGTCTCTCACAAGTGTGACTCCGGCCTTATGTTGACTGTAGAATTACTGAAATCAGTGCTCCTAGGAGAGACCATTCCATGGGGGTGATTCATTATATCTTAACATCTCCATAAAAAATTGTAAACTCATGTATTTTACTTTCATATTTATATATTTATGGCCCCATTGAAAGATACATAGTTTTCAGTGTTCAAGACAGGGAGAGCAGAAATATGCCGTCATGCATAAACCCTGAGGTACAGGGAATGCCACGCAAGGATTGTCAGTCATGTTATCTGCACACTGCACAAAAAGGCAGCAGCTAACAGTAATAATACTGAATAAAAAATAATAATTGTATATATATATATATATATATATATATATACAATCAGGGCCAGAAATATTTGGACAGTGACACAAGTTTTGTTATTTTAGCTGTTTACAAAAACATGTTCAGAAATACAATTATATATATATATATTATGGGCTGAAAGTGCACACTCCCAGCTGCAATATGAGAGTTTTCACATCCAAATTGGAGAAAGGGTTTAGGAATCATAGCTCTGTAATGCATAGCCTCCTCTTTTTCAAGGGACCAAAAGTAATTGGACAAGGGACTCTAAGGGCTGCAATTAACTCTGAAGGCGTCTCCCTCGTTAACCTGTAATCAATGAAGTAGTTAAAAGGTCTGGGGTTGATTACAGGTGTGTGGTTTTGCATTTGGAAGCTGTTTCTGTGACCAGACAACATGCGGTCTAAGGAACTCTCAATTGAGGTGAAGCAGAACATCCTGAGGCTGAAAAAAAAAGAAAAAATCCATCAGAGAGATAGCAGACATGCTTGGAGTAGCAAAATCAACAGTCGGGTACATTCTGAGAAAAAAGGAATTGACTGGTGAGCTTGGGAACTCAAAAAGGCCTGGGCGTCCACGGATGACAACAGTGGTGGATGATCGCCGCATACTTTCTTTGGTGAAGAAGAACCCGTTCACAACATCAACTGAAGTCCAGAACACTCTCAGTGAAGTAGGTGTATCTGTCTCTAAGTCAACTGTAAAGAGAAGACTCCATGAAAGTAAATACAAAAGGGTTCACATCTAGATGCAAACCATTCATCAATTCCAAAAATAGACAGGCCAGAGTTAAATTTGCTGAAAAACACCTCATGAAGCCAGCTCAGTTCTGGAAAAGTATTCTATGGACAGATGAGACAAAGATCAACCTGTACCAGAATGATGGGAAGAAAAAAGTTTGGAGAAGAAAGGGAACGGCACATGATCCAAGGCACACCACATCCTCTGTAAAACATGGTGGAGGCAACGTGATGGCATGGGCATGCATGGCTTTCAATGGCACTGGGTCACTTGTGTTTATTGATGACATAACAGCAGACAAGAGTAGCCGGATGAATTCTGAAGTGTACCGGGATATACGTTCAGCCCAGATTCAGCCAAATGCCACAAAGTTGAGCGGACGGCACTTCATAGACAATGGACAATGACCCCAAGCATACAGCCAAAGCTACCCAGGAGTTCATGAGTGCAAAAAAGTGGAACATTCTGCAATGGCCAAGTCAATCACCAGATCTTAACCCAATTGAGCATGCATTTCACTTGCTCAAATCCAGACTTAAGACGGAAAGACCCACAAACAAGCAAGACCTAAAGGCTGCGGCTGTAAAGGCCTGGCAAAGCATTAAGAAGGAGGAAACCCAGTGTTTGGTGATGTCCATGGGTTCCAGACTTAAGGCAGTGATTGCCTCCAAAGGATTCGCAACAAAATATTGAAAAAAAAAATATTTTGTTTGGGTTTGGTTTATTTGTCTTATTACTTTTGACCTCCTAAAATGTGGAGTGTTTGTAAAGAAATGTGTACAATTCCTACAATTTCTATCAGATATTTTTGTTCAAACCTTCAAATTAAACGTTACAATCTGCACTTGAATTCTGTTGTAGAGGTTTAATTTCAAATCCAATGTGGTGGCATGCAGAGCCCAACTCGCGAAAATTGTGTCACTGTCCAAATATTTCTGGACCTAACTGTATATATATTAATATATATATATATATATATATATATATATATATATGTATATATATATATATGTATATATATATATATATATATATATATATATATATATATATATATATATATATATATATACACACACACACATTACTAAATATCTATTTATATACGATATATGTATATATATATAGATATATATATATATATATATATATCTATATATATATATATAAATATATATATATATCTATATATCTATATATATATATACACTATATCACATATAAACTTACATTCACATGTATATACCTTATTATTTCAGTGTGACATAAAAAAAAGCAGGTGTGAAAATCAAATATATCCTTGAAAAGAAAATCTCAAATGTCACATTACCTTAGGTTTGTTTGTAACAGATTTTCACACATTTTACTTGCGTTCAACAAAAAGGAACAATTTTATTTACATCATGTGGAAAGTACAGGAATTCATTTGGAATAATGAGAGTTTATAAATGAGACAATTGTATTGTTATTTAATCTATTCATATCCAATTGGATACTTCCTTCTGACTTTTATATATCTTATACCTCACAGATATTTGCTTTCAGTGTTTTCCTTCATGGTGAGCTAAATACACTGAACACAAAAATATAAAAACGCAACAATTTTTTTTTATGCTCCCATTTTTCATGAGATGAACTCAAAGAGCTAAGACTTTCTTTGTGCACAAACTGTCCTTTTCTCTCAAATTTTTATCACAAACTTGTCTAAATATGTGTTAGCGAGCCCTTCTCCTTTTCCAAGGTCCATGCACCTCACAAGTGTGGTATATCAAGATGCTGATTAGACAGCATGATTATTGCACAGGTGTGCCTTAGGCTGGCTACAATAAAAGGCCACTCTAAAATGTGAAGTTTTACAGTACTGGGTGGTCCGGGGTATCAGAAAACCAGTCAGTATCTGGTGTAACTACCATTTGTCAGTCTGCCATATGCCCTGTTGAGTAAAATCCAGGATTCACCCATGAAGAGAACACCTCTCCAGCATGCCAGACACCATCAAATGTGAGCTTGTACCTACTCAAATTGGTTCAGATGATGAACTGCAATTAGGAGGAGATTCCAATGAGGACCATGAGCATGCAGATTGGCATCCCTGAGATAGTTTCTGACAGTTTGAGCAGAATTTATTTGGTTCTACAAGACAATTGTTGCAGCAGCTCCCCAGATGGCTGGTCTCAGATGATCTTGAAGGTGAAGATGCTGGATGTGGAGGTCCTACGGTAATGTGGTTACACGTGGTCTCCGGTTGTGAGGTCGGTAGGATGTACTGATAAATTCTCTGCAACACCTCTGGGAATGGCTTATAGTAGAGAATTGAACAGTGAATTCATGGGCAACAGTTATAGTGGACATTCCTGCAGACAGCATGCCAATTGCATGCTCCTTTTAAACTTGTCCCATCTGTGGCATTATGCTCTGTTATAAAACTTTAGAGTGAGCTTTTATTGTGGCCAGCCTAAGGCACACTTGTGTAATAATCATGCTTTCTAATCAGAATCTTGACATGCCATACCTGTGAGGTGGATGGGTTATTTCAGCAAAGGAGAAGTGCTCACTAACACTTGATGACAAGTTCTTTTTAAAACCTAAATATAAAACAATTTACACATGTAGCAAAGGTTATCAAGACCCACATCACAGCACTTATAAAAATTTCTCACAGAAATTTTACACACCTAAGAGGATTAACATAATTCAACAATGTACAATCCATTGACCAACTTAAATTTTGGTATATAATCCTACGTATTGCTGCATTGATAGCCTAGTTTTGTGCTATTTGAGTCAAGATAACCTTTGTTTGATCTGTATTTCTGAGTTCTATTGTTTTAAAGCTAAAACAGTCAAGCTCTAAGAAATACTTTGCTCACATTAGTTTCATAGCTTTTGCTTTGAAAACTATTGTCTACTATTGAAGTTGTCTATCGATGATAGGGGCGTCCAGCTTCCCGACATCCCCAGGCTGCACTAGTTACCATCACGTCCCATGGTATTTAGCAGATGACACAGTGTTTTGATGTTATTTATGTCTTGTAGCATGCACTATCTTGAATGCCCTTGTCCAAACAGACATAGTGATTGGCTATTTCTTGCCATTAAAATAGTGCAATTTTTTTTCTCTCGCTGTGTTGGACTAGTAGTACGCTGTTACTCACCTGTCAATCTGTACCATTAACTGTCCTGTGTCCTTGCTCCTGGTATAGTGTGCACTTTATGTCACATATGCAATTTCATATGTTCTGTGCAGTTTGGTGATGTCCGGTTGCTGGTTATTTTAACTCTGTTTGCCCCTGGGTGGTTCTTACCATCTTCTCCACCCCCACTATATTTTGTCTGTCTCACCTTGTCATTGTTTATTGTCATAATAAAGTATTTTCACTTTTCCATAATACTCACTGGTCCTCTAATTCTTTGTTTTTCCCCAGGTGTAGGGGTGGTGATACCACATTATTGGGAGAATTGATTTTTGGGTTTATGATTGTCTACTGGTCATGTTTGTGCAGATTGGAAGGGCACTGTGCCAAAATGAGGAAAGGATTAAATTGTGCTGAAATTGGAGCACTTAAAAGTGGCACAAAGTAAGCCATATGATGAAGACAATAGTTTCCAAAGATGCGATTTGCTTCCCACTTTGATAACTTTGGGGCATTTTCAGTCTAGTTTAAGCTTGCACTGTTTAATTATGACAGGATTAGTAAATCTGCCCCAGGCTGCTTTATGATAGCCTGCATATCTTGTGCCTCAGCCAGAATAAATGCATGCATTGTCAAAATTTGTAAGGCAAATACTGTAAATCCCCAGTGGCTTTACAGCTGTGTAATGAAATTGCTGAGTAATGTGATATCTACTGCTTAGATTCTTTAAACATACATCTACACTTTAACCCCTTAAGGTTTTTGACCCCTTTGTGCCTCTAGGACAAAGCTTTTCCTTTTTTTTTTCACTTTTTTTATTGTCACCTTCCAGGCGAAATAATATTAGAGCTTTTCATTAATGTAGCCTTGTAAGGACTTCTTTTCTTCAAGGTGTGTTATATTTGTCAGTGGCACCATTTTTTGGTAGATATAGCTTATGAACTTACTTTTAATAACTCCTTAAGAGGTAAAAAAAAAAACCCCTGAGATTCTGCTGTAGTTTGGTGTTTTAAATACATGATTTGAAAAAAATGTGTTTTTTGTGCCACCATATTCTTTGAATATGTGGGGGTGGCAATGGGATGAGAGATGAAGTGCTCATGTGCCACTTTCTCTATTGACAGCAACTTATGAAGGGTTTATCTGCTAGGATAATAGGATAAGTGAGAGCAACAAATCCTTGCGGTTATAGCAGGAGCCCAGCGGTGTATTTCAGTTAGGCTCCTGCAAATGATTGCAAAAGTACTGAGTCTGTACTGTGTGATCATCTTGACTTACATATATTAGCATCTAAGAGTGCAGCTGTATATTTGTTAAAGTATATTTCATGCTATGCTTGTACCTGTTCACACTTATCTGTTAATAAGTGCCGTCAAATTTCTCATTTGGGATTTTAGGGTCATGCCTTCTGACTGAGCACTCCTTGCCACCAGCTTAAGGCAATTTTTAATTTCTTAATATCAGGTTCCGTCCCACCCATAAAATTCTAGGCTGTTCAGCCAGGTTATCTGGGCTCAGTTAAAATTGGCCTCTTTTACGTGCTAATTGTCTCAATTTTTAAATTTCTATCCTTAACTATAGTGCATGTCCAAATTCCTATATTCAATGTTTTCATACCTTAGCGTGTTAGAGTACAGCTGTTTATTTGTTAGAGTATATTTCATTTTCAGTTTGCACCTATTTCTTTTTGGAAGTCCTGTTAGTTTTCTCATTTTTGACACACACATATATATATATATATATATATATATATATATATATATATATACAGTATATATATATATATATATATATATATATATATAATAGTAATGTTTACAAGACAGTGGTTAAACCTCATACAAACATGCAAATCTCTAACTGTTGAATAATTCTTAAGCACAGTTATGAGATTGTCTGTGTTCTATAAAATTTTAGAATATTATTGTAGATCTTTGCTGTAGAACTATATATCTGTAGAAATATACCTATATTAAAATATATTATTTACAAAAGATTTTAAAGTTTTAAGGAAATGTTTGATATAATAATAATAATACATATTATTAACAAATAATAACATACAGACTTTCGATCCAATTTTATTTTTTTATTTAAAAGTTGACTTATTAGTAACTGGCTAAATATTTTACTGAGGGAATATTATGATCAAGAGAAAAGTATGTTGAAAACTTTCTAGAAAAATCTAAGAATGAGGATTGTGAAAACATTGCAGCTTGCCATCAGTTGCTTCTGGTAATTGTTCTGACAAGTTGCAAGAAGCACACTGTTTTCCCACACAATAAAACATTTATGAATTGTTCAGTTATGCTCAATGTGCATGCAAAACGCACCCCGTTGTAATGTGGAAAACTGCAAAGATATGGATTCTGTATTTATTGCTCCAATATTCGCAGTAGAGTCAAGACTGCTACAGTTATTTGTTTATTTCAGAATTGTTAATCTGTAGTGTGGATAATTTGTCATTATGTACCTAAGGTATATGAAGTTGATGCTTAGGATTTCATGGTATTTTTAGATGGCTACTTCACACATATCAAGTGGATCGACATAAATAATAGCTAAGCTTTCAGTGGTGTTTTGAGCATCTCTAAACTTGTGAAGGTTCATAAACTGTACATAATAAGTCCCTGGATACCATACAAAAATATTTTTCTATGTTTTATACATTACTTCTAGGATATTTTTTATCTTCTCTTAAGTCGACTTTTTAAGTTTTGGTATTTTTAAATATAAATATTTAAATTTATATATATATATATATATATATATATATTTTTTAAATTTAAATATTTATACTTAAAAATACCAAAACATAAGGGGTCGACTTAAAAAAGTTTGAAGCATATCTATATATATATATATATATATATATATATATATACAGATTTATATATTTATATAATATATTGTATTAAATATATAAATGTAACTATTAAATTATGTTTTCCACAAGTGATAAAACATTGATATAGATGCATTTGTACCTCCTGAAGGCAATTTCATTATATTCTTCATTTTTGAAAACTCCTATAAATTGTTATATTGGATATATATTGGATAGACAAACAAATATTTAGCAATGTGTCTCTTACCTTTTGTTTAACAATCATCTCATTGATTTCTTCTACATCTCCCACTGTCACAATCTGAGCCTTTATTACACGGTCCAGTAGAGTAAGCCAGTCTTTTAACTCGGCACAGGTCTTGCTGAATTCGGCTAATGCCGGGACCTCAAGGAGAAGTGAAGAGGGCATTTCTGTACTTGTTCCTGTTGTTACAAGTGTCTGAGTTACCACTGAAACCGTTGGCGCAGGACCTACATAAACAGAAACCACTAGATTAATTATGGACACATCTCAGATTAATACATTTTTATTTATCAATGCGATTTTAAACTTTAAAAACATCCTTTAAAAACATTTAGTTTTTCAAGACAATTGCATTGTTTTTTTTGTTAAATCTTTTACAATTAACCAATTTTGTTGTAAAAATTGAAGTCCAGAAAATGTCAGCTATTAATTATGCAAATGAGTAAAACCATTCATTTAGCTGATTTTTCCTCCATAATAACTAAAATGCTCGTGTTAGGATCAGGCCTTGGAGGGATTTCCAATATGAGCATACTGTATATTAAAGAGGGTTATCCAGATGAAAAACAATATTTCTAAATGTCATTAAAATATAAATATTTAGTACTTAATAATATTTTTGTAGTTAGGAAAAGACATGATCTCAGAATGTCCACGCTGGTCATGGATCTTACCAGCACCACTTCTTCAACACTGGATAGAGTTTGTTCTATAAGCACATGATGGCTAACGTATGTAAAGAGGCTGTCTTAATGGCTAATTTCAGTACCTAAGCCAGACCTCTTCTCTGTATGTGTGAGTAAAAAGGGGTGTTCTAAGCTATGGAAATAGTAAAGTCAATAAAGGTACCGTCACACAAAACGAGATCGCTAGCGAGATCGCTGCTGAGTCACGGTTTCTGTGATGCAGTAGCGAGCCAGTTAGCGATCTCGTTATGTGTGACATCTACCAGCGATCAGGCCCCTGCTGTTAGATTGCTAGTCGTTGCAGAATGGTCCAGGCCATTTTCTTCAAAGGCGATGTCCTGCTGGGCAGGACACATCGCTGTGTTTGACACTGTGTGACAGGGTCACAGTGACTGCTGAGATCGTTATACAGGTCGCTACTGCGACCTGTATCATTCCTGCATTGTTGGTAAGGTCTGACTGTGTGACATCTCACCAGCGACCTCCCAGCGACTTACCAGCGATCTTTATCAGGTCGCATCATTTTCAGGATCGCTGGTAAGTCATTGTGTGTGACTGGGCCTTTAGACTCCACTCACACATATCATTAGTCAAGAGCCAACACTTTTCTGCATATAGCACAGCTCAAAGTTTACTTGGCATCGATGCTGGTATGCCAGCTGTGGGCACTTTTCTTACTAGAAATATATGAGTAAGTTGTATACTTTTCATATTTTAAATTTTATATATATATATATTTATATATATATATATATATATATATATATATATATATATATATATATATATATATATATATTAAGTAGACAACCCAGAAACAAAAATATTGCTTCCCATCACACATGCTTCTAGATTCCCTAGGTGAGCGTTTTCCTAGTTAATTCGTAATAATTCTTTAATATGTATTTTTCGGAACCTCAAGTATTAGGTTAGCTGTAAAGACTAATTTTCAATCATTTTTTAATCAAGAAAGGAGCAGTGAACTAAACTCAACAAATGAAATCTAAAGACCGACTACTCTGATTTTAATAAGAAAGTTAAAACCACTACAAAATGAGCTGTTAACTGCATTCGTGGTGTATTATAATTGACATACTTGTCTCAGCAAAATAAAATTGAAATGCTCATAACCTTAATGAGATATTTCAATAAAAGAGAAAAGAGCACATGTGCAAAATTAGTGTAGAAGATTTACTTCATGAAAGGGTCAACTATTGTTAGGTGTATATGTAAATCTGAAGTAGTAATTAACCCCAGGGTAATATTTTAAGGTTGTCTATGATATTTACATGCGTACATATATATTTATACAGAATCAGAATGAAGCAGCACCAGTATACTCTAGTATAGACTGTTTTCTACAGAGACTTCACAAGACAAATAAAGGTGATGCCTTGTCTCACTATTTGTGGTTAAAGGTCATATGAAAATTACATTATTGTTCTATTGTCTCCTAAACTCTGTATACCATAAAACTAAACACATGGTTAGACAATGAAGTTTCTAAACATGAGATTGTTGCAGGCATAAAAAGTATTGTCCAGTCTATAATCATGACAGTTAAAACTGCCGTCTTATCAGAGGCTCATGAAGTACTGGAGGTCCTCACTGGTGAGAGCCACTTTACAGTTCGAGAAGCACTACGCAGGGGTGCAAGCTCCCAGTTAGTTATTACAGTATTTGGTTTTGGAAACGCAAAAAGGTGTAGTTCATCAAAAAGTACCATGTGTAGCGACGTTTTGGCTTAAGAGCAACTGAGCCTTTCGATAGGTAGATAGGTGATAGATTGATAGATCATAAATAGATCAAAGGACAGATACAGAATAGATAAACAAATAAAAGTATAGATAGATACAGGATAGATAGATAGATAAATATAGATAATGATAGATAGATAATAGATAGATAGATAATGATAGATAATAGATAGATAGATAGATAGATAGATAGATAGATAGATAGATAGATATATGGACAGATACAGTTGAAACCAGAAGTCTACATACAGTACACTATCTAAAAAGGCATGTTTTTCTCACTATGTGGCATGAAATCAGAATTAACTTTTTTGGTTTTAGGTGAATTAGGATTACCAAAACTATTTATATTTGCCAAATGCCAGAATAATGAGAGAGAAAATGTTTTAAGGCATTTTTATTACTTTTTACAAAGTCAAACGTTTACATGCACTAAGAGTACTATGCCTTTAAACAATATGGGACAGCCCATATGATGATGTCATGTCTTTGGAAATTACTGATAGTTTTATTGGCAACATCTGAGTTAATTAGAGACACACCTGTTAATGTATTTTAACACCTGAAACACACTGCTTCTTTCTGTAGCATCATGAGAAAGTAAAAAAAATCAGCCAAGATCTCAGCTAGAGAAATTTGGACTTGCACAAGTCTGGTTCATCCTTGGGTGCAATTTCCAGATACCTAAAGGTGCCTTGTTCAGCTGCACAAATAATTGTACGCAATTACAAACACGATGGGAATGTCCAGTCATCATACCCCTCAGGAAGCAGATGAGTTCTGTGTACCAGAGATGAACATGCTTTGGTCAGACATGTCCATATCAACCCAAGAACAAAAGCAAAAGACCTTGTGAAAATGCTGGCGGAACCTGGTAAGATTGTGTCATTATCCACAGTGAAACGAGAACTGTAGCAACATGGGCTGAAATGCCACTCTGCCAGGAAGAAGCAATTGCTCCAAAAGAAACATAAAAGCCAGATTATTGTTTGCAAATGCACACAGGAACAAAGACCTTAATTTTTGGAGACATGTGAGCTGACAAAACTAAAATTGAATTGTTTGGCCATAATGACCATCGTTACATATGGAGGAAAAAGTGAGACACTTTGAAGCCTAGGAAAACCATCCCAACCGTGAAACACCAAGGTTGCAGCATCATGTTGTGGGGTTGTTTTGCTGCAAGAGGGACTGGTGTACTTCACAAAATAATTGGCGTTATGAAGAAAGAAGATTATGGGACAATACTGAAGCAACATCTCAAGAGTAGACATCAGCCAGGAACTTAAAGCTTGTATGGAAATAGGTCTTCCAATTGGAAAATGACCCAAAGCATACTGCTAAACTGATTACAAAGTGTCTTAAGGTTAACAAAGTCAAAGTTTTGGAATGGCCATCACAAAGGCCAGATTGATGGGCAAAGCTGAAAAGGCATGTGCCAGCAAGGCGACCTGCAAACATGGCTCAGTTACCAGTTCTTTCAGGAGGAATGGGTCCAAATTCCTACAAACTATTGTGAGAAGCTTGTGGAAGGAAAACCAAAATGTTTCACTCAAGTCAAACAGTGCCGGAAATGGTACCAAATACTAATGAGATGGATGTAAACTTTTGAATTTGTAAAAAGTAATAAAAATGCCTTAGAAAATCCTCTCTCATTATTCTGGCATTTGGTAAATATAAATAATTTTGGTTCCTAATTGACCTAAAATGGGAAAGGTTTATTCTGATTTCATGTCAGATAGTGGGAAAAACATGCAGATGTGTCTTTTCAGATAGTGTATAGAAACTTCTGTTCCTAAAGCGGGCTTTACATGCTACGAGATCGCTACAGTGATCTCGCTGGGGCCACGGATTTTGTGCCGCACATCCGGCGGCTGTAGCGATGACGTTGCGTGTGACACCTATGAGCAATTTTGCATCGTCGCAAAAACGTGCAAAATCGCTCATCGGTGACATGGGGGTCCATTTTCAAATATCGTTACTGCAGCAGTAACGAAGTTGTTCCTCATTCCTGCGGCAGCACACATCGCTCCATGTGACACCGCAGGAACGAGGAGCCTCTCCTTACCTGCCTCCTGGCCACAATGCGGAAGGAAGGAGGTGGGCGGGATGTTCGTCCCGCTCATCTCCGCCCCTCCGCTTCTATTGGTCGGCGGTTCAGTGACGCTGCTGTGACGTTGCTGTGACGCTGAACGAACCAACCCTTAGAAAGGAGGCCGGTCACAGCGACGTCGCAGGGAAGGTAAGTAGTGTGACGGGTCCGGGCGATGTTGTGCAACACGGGCAGAGATTTGACCGTGCCACACAACCGATGGGGGCGGGTACGCACGATGGTGATATCGGTACCGATATTGCAGTATGTAAACCAGCCTTAACTGTAGATAGATAGATATATATTGACAGATAGATAGATATATATTGACACATAGATAGATGGATAGACATCACAAGACCATGCATGATATATTTTTTTTCATCAGATAATTTTACAAAGAAATGGGACGGGTACAGATTTGCAAAGCAGGAGAACTATGCTGTATTGAATGTGCTAGATAAAAGCTTGTAAAGTGTGGAGTGATCTGTGCTGCTGTGTTAATACGGTGTCTGTTCTGAAGAAGGAGTGGGGTTTCACTCTAAAATGAGTTAATAAAGCATCATTTTCATCCACTTCATACACTGGACCTTTCGTTTACTCCACAGCAGCACAGATTGATCTACGCTTCAGGAATGAAAATAGCCATTTTTTTTACATTTTAATCTGAAGTTTGATGAATTCATCGCCTGACAACTTGGTTTCTCAGAGGGTTGTCAGCAATTACTTCTCCAGAAAGATCAAATTTTGCAGCTCAGTCCTGACTCCTGAGTTGAAAGTGAAATAAGTGCAAATAAGGAGAAAGGATCTTGATAGCAACAATTTTTTTTATCTTATCCAATCACAATTATACTTTAATGAAACATTAATATAAACAAGCTATATTGCTATAGATTCAGTCAGCTAAATTTGTTTTGTTTATCTAGGTTAGGTTAAAATATTGATGGCCTATGATAAGAATTTGTGTGTGGGGGGGCAATGGGGCCTCCCTACTTGTAGTAGGAACCACGTCTTACACATGGCTGTAATACTCAGACAGCACATACTAAACTTTGTAAAGTGATTGTGCTGGCTGAGCTTTTATATCACGCCAAATCGAATGGAACAAAGCTGTAATATCTAGCACCGTCACAACGTTTTGACACACAGTTTGCGAGAATGTCAAGAGTCAGACTTCCACAGTCGAATATTGATGCTGAGGATCATAAGGATAGGCCATCAGTGTTAAAATCGTGGGCAACATCTATTTCTTTAGTAGATTGAGCAATGTTTTAAAATGGAAACATGGATCATCAGAGAATCAGGAATTCATTAGGCTAGCCCAATATCTTTTATGTGGCTCTGTGGGATAGTAAAATGTCAGGGTCTCACATGTGCTGATTTTTACCTTTTAAATTAAATTATTAAAGCAATCTGTTCGCTCATACGGCGAATCATTAGCAGAACTCCACCAGATGGAGTATATATACCTCATTAATAATGAATGTTTATGTTCATGTAGTGAGCAAAACATCAAAAATCTATCATCTATCTGTCTGCCTATCTGTCTAGCTATCTACTTATCTGTTATCTATCTATCTAGTTATTTATCTATCTGTCTATATATCTGTATCTACGTACAGTATTTGTTATCTTTCTATGTGGTGACTGTCATAATAATAATATAATAATATTTATTCACTTATATAGCACTATTAAGTCCACAGCACTTTACTTACATTGGCAACGCTGTCCCCATTAGGGCTCACAATCTAAATTCCCTATCAGTATGTTTTTTGGAGTGTGGGAGGAAACCCTCGCAAAACGGGGAGAACATACATAAGGTATCACCAGACAGTTGTATACAGTAAATGGAGAGGTAATTAGACAGGTCGACATCATAAACCAGGAGAGCATGACAGTGCACGGGGCAGACAGAGACAAGGTCAAGATGCAAGCCGAAGGTCAGGGTCCCAGAAGAGCATGTACAAAATACAGGGAGCAGGCGGAGGCCTGGTCAAGAGAAAGTCAGAGGTCAGAAGGCAGGAAGTCACCACAGAAACAGGGGAGGACAGGCAGAGATGGGTAAACAACAGTCCAGAGTCAAAAGACCAAGAACAGAACACTGAGCACCATTGGAGCCAACAGCACAACTGTAAACAAGAAGTACAACTGGCAGCATCCGAGCTAACACGCTCCCCAATGGAGCAGAGCAATTGCTAGGAACAAGAAGCATCTGCAAGAACACCTCCCAGGACCAGCATCAAACCCAGTGCTGTGAAACAACCAGCAGAGCATTAAACCTGCAAAATCCTCTGCACCATAAGCAAATATATACCAGCTCTGCAGGAGAGCATAGCAGAACAATACAGAATGTCCTGCACATAGCAATCATGACAACATGACAATCAATTTATCTATCTATCTATCTATCTATCTATCTATCTATATATCAATCATCTAGCTATTTATCATCTATCTCGCTATCTCTGTCTATCTATCGATCTCTATTTATCTATCTATTATCTATCTATCCTTCTGTCTATCAATCTATCTAACTATTTCAAAGAAGCTTTATTAGCAGGACTAAATACACAGTAGTTTTGTCAAAGCAAGTGTACAATATGGATAGTGACTGGGGGAATGATTGGTAGGGACTGCTGGAATGATGGATCGGTGCATGTCCAGGGTGGGGGCTATGGAAATCCATGGTATATCTTAAAATCTCTTTCTTGCAGTCTATGACATTCGCTCACATATCGCGTTGCTATCTCCATTGCGCTCTCTTCTTCCCGAGCAGGATGCATGTTTTCTCTTCTTCCTTCATGGAGATGACATTCTATCTATCTATCTATCTATCTATCTATCTATCTATCTATCTATCTCTTTATCCACAGTATTTTTTTTATCATGAAGAAGCTTGTGTAAGGGAAAAACACATCTATAGCTTCTAAATATAATTATATAGGTAAATAATATCTGAAAGTTAAATTTGGTATTTAGGATAATGGATAAGTGTTAGTAGAATTATTTCCATTCTTGTCTCCATTGTGTCAAAGGTTATTCAGAAAAAGGGTACAATTACAACTTTTAAGCCAGATAGTCTTTGCCTTTTATCAAAAAAGCAGGGTGTTATCATGCAACTAGGAATTATAAGAAAAATCACAGAAATTTACGATATTCGACTGTGCACATCCTATAATCCCATGCAGATGCCTCGTATACAATTATAACCAGGTACTGAACATTTTTGTAAATGATATCTTTATGAAAAATATAGAGGAGTCCAGCTAGGTGGATGTGCGCTTTAAATCCTGTCTCTAGTGACATCAGGTTGTCTCAGTAATGTAATCTAAAAAGGCTCCTAATAGCAGTAATCTTGCCAATCACCATTAAATACCAATTACTAATATTAATAGATGTTGGCAGATGAAGACAGCTAACAGTTTTATTGCTTGTAACTTTTGATAGCTTCTACTAAGTCAAAACTGCTAATAAATCTGTAACAATAAAATGACCTTACCATGCACACTATATAAAACTGTCTATATAAAATGTAAACATTAGATGAAGTCCAATATCTTAGAATTGAAAATGAATAGTGTTAACAGTTTTTAATTAACATAACCTTTGGGGGAAGGGCAAATTTAATTACCATTCTGTACATAGATGACACTTTTCCTTTTTTCTTGGAACACAATACATCTGATAACTCTTTTTTTCCCCAGTGTGAGCCATTCAAAGACTGAAAGGGGCTCACACTGGGCCGAACACCGAGCGTACCCAAGCACAGCGATGCTCACTCAAATGGTCACCATATGTACAGCACCCAAACTATGAAGTCGAACACTGATATTTTTTGTAAAGTCCATGCTCATCAGTACAAACATTGAACTTTACTGTACGAGTTTGCTCATCTCTATTTAAAATCTATAGGTGATTAAATATTTATTTATTATTTTTTCGGTCCCGATATCGCTAGCGTGGGTACCCGCCCCCAACTGTTGTGCGACACGGGCAAATCGCTGCCCGTGCCGCACAACATCGCGCAGACCCGTCACACTACTTACCTGCCCGGCGACGTCGCTGTGACCAGCGAACCGCCTCCTTTCTAAGGGGGCGGTCCGTGCGGCGTCACAGCGACATCACTGAGTGGCCGCCCAATAGAAGCGGAGGGGCGGAGATGAGTGGCCGGAACATCCCGCCCACCTCCTTCCTTCCTCATAGCGGCCGGGAGGCAGGTAAGGAGAGGTTCTTCATTCCTGCGGTGTCACACGGAGCGATGTGTGCTGCCGCAGGAACGAGGAACAACTTCATTACTGCTGCAGTAACGATAATGGAGAATGGACCCCCATGTCACCGATGAGCGATTTTGCACGTTTTTGCAATGATGCAAAATCGCTCATCGGTGTCACACGCAGCAACATCGCTAATGCGGCCGGATGTGCGTCACAAATACCGTGACCCCAATGACTCCGCATTAGCGATGTCGCAGCGTGTAAAGCCCCCTTAAGGCAAATCTTCTTGAGTATTTTTAGAACTTTTTGATCTTTTAATAATCATAAAAATTTTAGTTGGGTTTTAGACATCTCATTTGTTTAACTTCCACTTAAAAAAAAATAGAATGACCTCATACTACGTAAAGATGCTTGATAGCGTCTATATATTAGGGTTAGGGCTAAAGGCTGCCTTAAATCTCTAATTTGTATGGACACATAATATGATTTTCTTTTTTTGTATCTTGTGCAGAAAATTATTTGTTGTATTCCTCATTACTATGCCAATATAGAGTATATCATCTCCATATACATCTAGTCCCTCTAGAAATCCCATGTATATACAGCTACATTTAAATAGTAAAATGTATGGAGTACATTTTTTCTGCCTGCCATAAATATACTCTTAATTTATATAAAGTATTTCCCTATAGAAGTTTTAAGGATATCATGGCCAATTTATACCAAAAGCCTATACAGTCATGCACATAAAGAATAAAGACCCTACAAATACTGGGAAATGGCTATAAGTGATATATATATATATATATATATATATATATATATACAGTGCCTACAAGTAGTATTCAACCCCCTGCAGATTTAGCAGGTTTACACATTCGGAATTAACTTGGCATTGTGACATTTGGACTGTAGATCAGCCTGGAGGTGTGAAATGCACTGCAGCAAAAAAGAATGTTATTTCTTTTTTTTTTTTTTTTTTTTTAAATTGTGAAAAGTTTATTCAGAGGGTCATTTATTATTCAACCCCTCAAACCACAAGAATTCTGTTTGGTTCCCCTAAAGTATTAAGACGTATTTCAGGCACAAAGAACAATGAGCTTCACATGTTTGGATTAATTATCTCTTTCTCCTGCCTTTTTTGACTAATTAAGACCCTCCCCAAACTTGTGAACAGCACTCATACTTGGTCAACATGGGAAAGACAAAGGAGCATTCCAAGGCCATCAGAGACAAGATCGTGGAGGGTCACAAGGCTGGCAAGGGGTACAAAACCCTTTCCAAGGAGTTGGGCCTACCTGTCTCCACTGTTGGGAGCATCATCCGGAAGTGGAAGGCTTATGGAACTACTGTTAGCCTTCCACGGTCTGGACAGCCTTTGAAAGTTTCCACCCGTGCCGAGGCCAGGCTTGTCCGAAGAGTCAAGGCTAACCCAAGGACATCAAGGAAGGAGCTCCGGGAAGATCTCATGGCAGTGGGGACATTGGTTTCAGTCAATACCATAAGTAACGTACTCCACCGCAATGGTCTCCATTCCAGACGAGCCTGTAAGGTACCTTTACTTTCAAAGCGTCATGTCAAGGCTTGTCTACAGTTTGCTCATGATCACTTGGAGGACTCTGAGACAGACTGGTTCAAGGTTCTCTGGTCTGATGAGACCAAGATCGAGATCTTTGGTGCCAACCACACACGTGACTTTTGGAGACTGGATGGCACTGCATACGACCCCAAGAATACCATCCCTACAGTCAAGCATGGTGGTGGCAGCATCATGCTGTGGGGCTGTTTCTCAGCCAAGGGGCCTGGCCATCTGGTCCGCATCCATGGGAAGATGGATAGCACGGCCTACCTGGAGATTTTGGCCAAGAACCTCCGCTCCTCCATCAAGGATCTTAAGATGGGTCGTCATTTCATCTTCCAACAAGACAACGACCCAAAGCACACAGCCAAGAAAACCAAGGCCTGGTTCAAGAGGGAAAAAAATCAAGGTGTTGCAGTGGCCTAGTCAGTCTCCTGACCTTAACCCAATTGAAAACTTGTGGAAGGAGCTCAAGATTAAAGTCGACATGAGACACCCAAAGAACCTAGATAACTTGGAGAAGATCTGCATGGAGGAGTGGGCCAAGATAACTCCAGAAACATGTGCCGGCCTGATCAGGTCTTATAAAAGACGATTATTAGCTGTAATTGCAAACAAGGGTTATTCCACAAAATATTAAACCTACGGGTTGAATAATAATTGACCCACACTTTTATGTTGAAAATTTATTAAAATTTAACTGAGCAACATAACTTGTTGGTTTGTAAGATTTATGCATCTGTTAATAAATCCTGCTCTTGTTTGAAGTTTGCAGGCTCTAACTTATTTGCATCTTATCAAACCTGCTAAATCTGCAGGGAGTTGAATACTACTTGTAGGCACTGTACATATATATATATATATATATATATATATATATATACTGTACGTTTATTTCTTATTGGTAAAATAAACTTACATAATCCTTTTGCAAGCCTAAAACTCAGGAAAGTTATGGAACCGCAGTTGATTTAGGTCATCGTAGACGATCTTTCATTTTGAAATTCATGGCGAGCCTCCAGTACCCTCAAGTTGCTTATGATTGCTATTATCTTGTACAGAGGTCTGACTCAACTGCTGTTGAATTTGCAAGATTAATTACACTGATGCTACACTTCACTTCAGATTAGATAATAGTCTCAAGGTAAACTGAGAAGTCAATTAAAAAGCTGCCCTTTGGAGGTTTACAATGATGTATACATTTTCAGTTTATATTAATAGGATGGAAAGCCACTGATTATAAGCATGCATCTTATTTCCTGTCTCTTTTTATGAGCATAATACATTTCAGAAGTAGTAATATAAAACTAGACACCACCGAGATGAAACTCCAAATGAATTCAGTAAGATTGTCAGCCCAATAATGCCCTCATATTAGCTGCCATTTTACATCTTACATCTCTTAACAAGGTTCATGAAATGAAATATTTATTTAACCCAATGTTTCAGTTACTCATTTGTTAACCAACTCTAGAAAAGCAATGAGCTCCATATGAGTATATTTTGTGGCTTATGTCTACCCATCTGTGTTACACAGATTAGCGTAACAAGTTCTAAAGCTGTGAATTAGTGGAAAGACATCCTAGATAAAAAGGATAAATAACTAGCTAGCTAGCTAAGAGGATTTTTTTCCCTGCCTTCATTGCTAAATACTTGTAGATGAGAAAAACTAGTTCATCCTCTTGCATTAACTATATATTTGAGATATATTTATAGATACATTAACCTCTTAAAAGGATTGTCCATTTAATGGACAACCCCTTCTCAATTGCTGTATTCCCCGTTATAAGATGAAAAAAAAAAAAGCCTGTGCTCACCATCAGTGCCGGAGACGTTCCAGCAAGGACAGCCCATGGTCTCCCGGGGCTCACGTGACATTGTTATGCCATGTGAGCCCAGGTGATAATAAGCGGCTGCTTCAGTCTCACTTCCTTCAGACATAACAAACATTCGGAGAATGTTAAGGAGCAGCAGCAGCTCTCACTTCTTCCGCGTGGTAGTTTCTTCCAAAGGTATTGCGATTGAAGCAGCTGCTTATAAAATAATGAGGGACATTGAATTTGCAGAGGATAGATAAGAATTTTGTCAAATCCACTCATCTCTACCGATAATGTACTGAATTCTAGGAAAAAATTCTAGTGCGGTTTAATAGCAAAAAAAAAAAGGCCATGGTGTTTTGCGTTGTCTTTTTACATCATTCATTGTATGGTAAAGATGACCTGGCAAAATGATTCTTCAGTTCAGTATGGTTATGGAGATACCATACTTACATTATTTATATTTTAGTGGTTGATATATTCCAAACTTTGTTAAAAGAAATTTGGCACTTATTGCCATTTTCTGAGGACCATAACTTAATTTTTCTGTTAATGTATCTAAGGGAGGGCTTTTTTCAATGCAAATCTAACAATTGTACTATTACTAATTTGGGAACATTTCATGTTTTATCAATTTTTATTGAAACTCTGAGGGGGGAGTGTGGGAACAAATCGATACCAATTCTGGTGTTTCAGTGTTATATGTTTTGGTGTTCACTATATGAAATAAGTATTTTTATGATTTATTAGTGTGGTCATCTAAACTATTAGACACTTTTATATACTTTTGAAAAATATTTTTTTCCCCTCTTCTCTTTTTCAATAGTTTTCTTAGGGAACTTAAACCAGAAATCATTTTGTCACCTATAGAACCTTTAGTAATTCTCCAAATTTAAGGAATAATACCATGACAGACATGGATGACTTCAGAAAGCCTTCGGCTGCCATTGCACGCCATCTGCACCCCACCATTGCATCGTGTAACATGCAGGAATCTTGAAGAAAATGTAATGGCTTGATTGGGACCTAAAAAGGTTAAACTGATGTCATTAGCTCTAATAGCATCAGTTATCCTTGTGTGCCGATATGTACTACACCCATAACTTATCCTTTACAGAGCAGGCTCAGCTCCTGAACCTGCTGCCTATAGTGATAGATAACAGAGAGCAAAGGAGCGAGGTGTTCAAATGCTGCGCCAATAGATCACTTCAGCAGATGTTCAGATCAATGTCACTTTATTGTCATTCAGGTCGACGCGTTTCTGGAGCATCTGCCCCCTTCATCAGGACCACCAGGAATAGAAATAACATTGGATGTTATTTATATTCCTGGTGGTCCTGATGAAGGGGGCAGATGCTCCAGAAACGCGTCGACCTGAATGACAATAAAGTGACATTGATCTGAACATCTGCTGAAGTGATCTATTGGCGCGGCATTTGAACACCTCGCTCCTTTGCTCTCTGTTATCTACCGGTTTTGGTGGCTGCAGCCTTGGATCTACGATACATGCGTTTATAGTAGTTGTGGCTTTTCACAACTGCAATTGGTGAGTAGATTGACTCCCCCCTCCCTGCCCCTCACATATTGGGGTAAGACCCTATTGCGCTTGTTTTTCCACAGCCTTTTCTCCGTGTTGCCTATAGTGATAGCACACAGCTGCTGTATATGTACAGTGGAGGTAACTTGGGGGCTTATACTATTGAGTTAAAAACCATCAAAAAATGCTGATGATCTTCAACGATTACTATGTCATGAGTCAGACTTCTGATCTAACTGAGTTCTAAAGGTTGCAGCTGACTAGTGGTTGCTGATTGGCTGCTGTCATTACTGCTAGGGAATTTATCACAGTGTCTAAAGGAGCAATGCCAGTCCTACAGGTAAGTATGCCATTTTTTTTATCATGGACAGTAGAGCTGATAACTTACATTTCCAAAAGACATTTGAAATAGTAGAATAAAAAGCATCTTTTACACACATTTTTCCTCCCTCTAATAGGCACATTTGAAGGGTAAGAAAATTGTCAGCATTTAAAAGCTCTTTTATTTGGGCTGATACCTGTTTATAAGGATGCTCATTTCTGATTATTTGCCTATGTAACAAAGTGTTAAGCTGTGAGTGAGCTAAAGCACAATTCGTCAGCTTATGGCAGCCAAAAAATAACCTATCAGCAGCACATCTGCCATGGAAAAAGGAGACGCGCTGCAGACAACACACAAACTAAAGTTGCAATTAAAATTAATTAACCACAATTAGAAGTTAGGTGAATTAGTAAAAATCACAAACTTTCTGCTGTTTGCAATTCTTGTGGTAGCTGCCTTCCCCTAAGTTTTATTTAACTTTGAACTCTCTAATTGACTGAATAATTTTGATTCCAGTTTCATATAAGGACTACTTGTTCATATTAACAGTCATATGTTTCCCCATTGTACACATTAACCTATGTAAAAGGGTGTGACATCTGTCCTGGACCACAGACTCAGGATGGCTGTCACGGACAAACTAGGGCTAGCCGCCCACTCAGCAGGATCCCAAGCACCCCAAAACCCTTTAATCCCTGTACAGGGGTCTGGATTTACTACAGAGTCCAGGAGGTCTCTGCGTATGGAAGGCTGCAATCCAGAGAAGGGTGGTCGTCAGGCAGGGTCAAAACCAGGAGGTAAAAAAAAAGGAAAAAAAAATCGTCAGGCAAGAAAGAAGAGTAGTTGGAAATCAGGCTATGGTCAAATCGGAGATGGCAGCGAAGTAGAAAAACAACAGGCAGGATTGTCATCCGAAAACAGGCAGAGGTCAAAATACAGAGATCGGTAGTTCAGCAGGGTGTGAAGTAGAGAACCAGCAGTAGTACTACAAGACTATATATGGTGGTGACCAGCAGGCTCGAGAAGGAATAAGAAGCATGTGGTGTCTTGACATTGGACCTGGCTGAGAGGTGGTAACTTCAGCTGAAAGGCACATGCCACTACAGTCAGCCAGTGGTACTGTAGGTCCTAGTGAAACCCAACTTAGTGGATGGGCAGAGCCTGCGTCCACCAGAGCCAGCACTGCTCATGATGGGAATACGGTGGTGTCTGGTGATCGAAGCAGAAGTCGCAGGAGCAGACTGTGCTGGAGATATGAGTCAATATTTATACACTGCACTCTCACGTATATATGAAGTAGAAAGAACACTTGAACAAAGTTGATTCTTTAGCAAAAAAACGTGGAATTTTATTTATAAAGTGACAAGGGAGGAAGACGTTTCGGCCTAATTACGGGCCTTTCTCACGCCGGGTCACTCCACAGAGGAAAAACAGATTCTCTCAAGAGTATTGTTTTATCTTATGTAGTCTGCAGTTGCAGGGATAAAGATGAAAAGAGGAAATCCACCCAGGGTATATCTGATTGGGAGTCACAGGAGTCAAGCTCTGTTTTGCATATTCATTACATACGGACTGTTCAGATGTGGACACATGTCCTTTGAAATAGATGTAGTGGTATGGGAGATATTCCCTGATAAGTTGCACCTGATAGTTGTAGGAGATGGAAACAGCCATATAGGGTATAGTTTTAGTTATAATATGCTGAGGAGTGCTTCCATCTGTGTATTGCTCACAGGGGGTTTGATAAGTATGGGTGGCATACAAAAAATCCTCTTACTGCCGCCTTCCCAGGTTGTGGCTCAAATGTCGGAGATATGACAAAGGGCTTTAGAAAAGACCATTGATTAGCAGAAACTTTTCATGTAAAAAAATCCTAAAGGCCCCATAGACATAAGATTAATGTCATCCAAAACCCACTGATATTGACAAGTTTGCCAGACAACGTAATGTGTATTGGGGGCTAGCCAACTGATGGTTGGTAGTGATGTACATTGGGCATGTCTGATTTCGGACTTTCAATCATATTGTTCTCATGGAGATAAGAGAACGCAAATGTGCTTGGTCGGATGAACGATCTGTACATGGGAGAGTCTTGTGAGATGGAATGATCATCTGAAGTATAATTCAGTGAATAGCTTATGGGATCCTTGGTTAATATTTAACTAGCTAAGTAGGTTACAAGAAAATATAAAGCTACTGGATCAAATATAAAGGTGCCCAATCATTTTCATTTGTAAAATATTTTCTCTATGTATCCTTGTTACCAAAATTGGTACCAATATGGCTCAGTCCATTCATATGTTTATCTGCCCATCTGTTCTATTGTACAGGAAGCAGAATGCTCTATGGAACGCAGACATTTTACAGAAGATGACACATGGGGATTTGATGGAAGGACGTTCATCTCAGACTTTAACATCAGTTCATTTGTTTTCAGCTTACTGCTGTCAAAACACAACAAAAGGCTAGATTTACAGATTTATGGATGTTAGCATTAATGAATAAATATAGCAAGAGATGTGTTATTGTTCACAGGTTTTCAACATATCTAAGGGGGGTTTCATGCATCTTTTTTAAACTTAATATTATCCTTGCTCTTTTCATTACTTCTCCCTGCTGGTGTCTTACGGCATGCTGTGAATGACCTCCACAGATTGCTCAAGTTTTATGCAGAAAGTACATTGAATCTGAAAGCTTTATTAGATAAGTTTGTTGTTTAGCTACTTCCTGATGTCAGCTACATTAAAAATAAACATCATAAAGCTGAGCTGTGACCTTCAAGTATCCAAAACTAGAAAGCTATTTTTTTTCAATTCAATATATAGCAAGACCTGTTATATAACATAATGGAATTTGAGCTGAAGAAATTGTATTTTAAAAGGAATCCGCCACCAGGACAAATCTTTTTAAAGTGCACCTACTGTTTTTCTAAGAATCAAGCAGCATGAGACAGCAGGGCACTGATTCATTAGTATAGAGCTCTGTCCCTATGTTCCCCCACATAATGCTTGTAAAATATGTGGGATACTTGATGCCGCCATTCAAAGGATGAATCATATACAGCCGTTCAGGACCCCTATTTACCTAAGTGGAAGCCACATGCCGTTCACCCCATGGTGCCAAGCTTTTAAGAAGTATGTATGTAGTAGAAATAGGGTGCTCTGTACTAAAGAAAGTGAGGATAAAAGTCTTAAAAGTATATGTTAAAAGTTTTAATGGTAGTAAATGTGAAATGATTTGTAAGAATCTCATAACTTTATACTAGCAGCTGAATATATGAAGCAGATCTCAGAAGTTTCTAAAAAAGTGACATAGCATACAGGGGCATAACTAATAACATAACTGATTATTGTACGTGTACGTACTATTTATACCCTTTTTCACATGTAAAGCGGCATTTAATAAATGGCACTATAATAAATATATAATAATAACTACAAAAGGTCAGAAGTTTCAATCCCACCTGGTCCCTAGAGCCTAGGGGGCCCCAAAAATCTTTTTGGCCTATATGAAAAGACCAATACTATTAAAGACTTGATATAATGGGAGGCCTCATTAGAACTTTTACTTTGGGGGCCATGAGCTTTAAGTTGCGCCACTGATAGCATATGTAACACAATTTACAGCAACCCTTAGTTTGGAACTTAGTATCCAGAATAAATTCTTTGTCTTCTCTCCGTGCATGCATGTATTGTGATTATTCCACTGCCAAACCACAAATTAAAGCAGTAAAAAAAGGTAAACCAGATACTTTTTTTATATATTGTACCTGTAGCATTGGTGTAGATATGTTTTGTTTATGTCTGTTCATGCAGATCCCCCTTTCTTTTTTGCCTGTCTTGTGCTGCTTCCCTAACGAATTGTATAATTTTTATACTTGCAATTATCTTTTCACTACTACGCTCCAATTCCCTCTATCATATAATTTGCTTATTGGTTGCAGCTTTGCATACCTATTACCTTCTTCTGAATTTTTCTTTGTACATATTTTCTATAAATTTCACAAAATTGTTGCAATATTGCAAACCATGATTCCATAAAATTTTTCTGTTCTTTATTTAAAATATTAAAACATCAGATGAGTCTCTACAGGTATGTTGACACATTGACCACCTTATACTTGGACACATAGCCTGTACCTTTGATCCCTGCCACTGCAGGTTGATCAGTCTCTTGAACCCTGCCACTGCAGGTTGTTCAAATTGTTCTTTAATCTCCCCTGAAGAACTCTTCTCACTTAGAGGTTGTTTGGTTGTGGGGCAGACAGCTCACTTGGGCGCTGCCCTTGTCAGGGCGGAAGCATTGGCACGGGGCACGACAGGGTTTATATTTTACCATCTCCCAATGCTTTACCCTGGTTTATTCCGCTTCTGATCAACCCTGGATTGGTGTGTCCTTTTGTCCCTGGAGAACATCTGGGTGAGACCACTTCAGTTTATAGCCATTTGGCAATTTTACTGCATTTTTGTAATATTGATATATTTTATCTGGATTATTAAAAGTTAAGTTTTAGTCCCTGCTATTACCTTGTATATATTGGACTATTGGGCAATATTCACCTGCTTGCAGGTTACTGCTGTTATATGTTGACACATTAACATTAAGACTAAAGGGCACTTTACACGCTGCGATATCGCTATCGATATCACTAGCGAGCATACTCGCCCCCGTCGGTTGTGTGTCACGGGCAAATCGCTGCCCGTGCCGCACAAAATCGCTTACACCCGTCACACATACTTACCTGCCTAGTGACGTCACTGTTGCCGGCGAACCACCTCCTTTCTAAGGGGGCGGTTCATTCGGCGTCACAGCGGCGTCACTAAGCGGCCACACAATAGAAGCGGAGGGGCAGAGATGAGAGGGACAGACATCCCGTCCATTTCCTTCCTTCCTCATTGCGGTCGGCCGCAGGTACGAGGTTGTTCCTTGTTCCTGCAGTGTCACACATAGCGATGTGTGCTGCCGCAGGAACGACGAACAACATCGTACCTGCAGCAGCAACGATATTTGGGAAATGAATGATGTGTCAACGATCAACGATATGGTGAGTATTTTTGATCGTTAACGGTCGATCATGCGTTTCACACGCAACAATGTCACTAACGAGGCCGAATGTGCGTCACGATTTCCGTGACCCCCAATGACATCTCGTTAGTGATGTCTTTGCTTGTAAAGTGCCCTTAAGACTTATGTACAGGTATGTTGATGTGTTTCGACTCTACATGAGTCTTATTCTTAACGTTAAGACTAAAACTCATGTAGAGCCAAAATGCATCAACATACCTGTACAAACTCATTTGATATTAATATTTGAAATAAAGAAAAGAATAATTTTATGAAATCCTAGTTTGCAATATTGGAACTTTTTTGGGGAAATTATTGGATACACCCAGCCGGTGGGTGACTACAAACCTGGGGAACATGATGGATCACTGCGACATTTCATAGCGAGCGGAACCTTATAACTACTTTCTACATATAGTATATTTTCTATGTAGTAAATACTGCATTTCACGTTACTGATTTTATCCACTTTTCTCTAAATTTGGTTTGGTAGCTTTCCTATACAGTTGTGTAGCCCCTTGTCATAGTTGTTTCTCTATTCATTATTAATGGCACTTTTAATACCCAATTTTAAAAGTTTTTATGTAAAGTCTTTGTTAGTAACAAACAGCCATGCTATAGAATACAATATGCCTAAAAGCATTGATATGAAGGGAGAAACAGTAACTGGCTACTTTGCCATATCACTTTTAAGAACAACCTTTTTTCTCGAAAGGTGAACACATAAGGCTAAGGAGTAAAGCTACATTTTTCTTTACCTCCTACTTTCAATTATAGAATATTTGAAGTTTTTTTTTCCATAATTGACAATTATTAATGATTAACAGAATAGGTGAAAAGTATAAGATTGCTGGTGGCACTACCACTTAAACACATAATTACTAGAATGGGTGTCCTGTGCCCCCTGTTTCTTCTCATTGCGTGGTTGTAGTGAGGAGTAGTTCTATTTGAGCAATGATTGAGATAGTACCCTACTACTCTGTTCAAAGTCCATATAGTTGTATGATGTTCATAGTTCATCACTGCACTTAGCTGTCTCCATCAAGTCCATAGACTATGAATAGAATGGCATCACACATGCTTGATGACACCTCCATTCAAATGTCTCCTTACTGTGGCCATACAGGGTGAAGACGTGGGATCCCATTGATCACACATATGCCACCAATTCTGTAGAGGGGTGAAAATGTCCATTTTGGCAAAATCCTTTCAAATTTTTCATGACCATTTGAATTTCCTTTTTTACACTTGTTTTTTTCCTACCATTCTTTCAAGAGCTTTACAGATTTTTCTGTACACATATTCATTGAGGGATTGATTTATGTGGCTCAATTCATTTAAACATATAATGTATTGAAAAGCAGGAACAAAATTCAAAGGGGTGAAAAATTATAAAAAGAAAAAAGCAGTGTTTTTGCATTGTAGTGGTTAAAAATTTCAGCACTTTATTTTAAAAAAAATATGGTTTGTTCCTTATTTTCTAAGACTCATAAGTTTTCACTTTTTTTTTACTTTTCAAATTATGGAGCTATGTGAGGGTTTGTTTTTTGTGCACAAAGATGTACTTTTTAGTGGTGCGACAGATAACACAATTCTTGTCTTTTAATTATTTAAGGAATATTTAAAATAATAAATCAAACTTTATCAGTCACAACAATTCCAAATTTATATATATATATATATATATATATACTGTATTTATAATACATATAAATATATATATATATATATATATATATATATATATATATATATATATATATAAATATATATATATATATATATATATATGGTGCTTCAAAAAAATGTATACACACACACAAATATATATTATTTTTTATTTTATTTTATTTTTTTAAATTGGAAAAGGAATGATTTGATTTTTTTGTATTTATTTTTGTATTTTAAAACATTTTTTTTTAAATTGTACTTTAGCTTTTAATCTTCTCCAGGGTATGAAAACTTTTTCGTTTGGTTTCTTATATTATATACTGCTGTAATATTACAGTATATAGGGGAATTGGTGTTCGACTATAAAGCTTAGCCAGCAAGAGTGATGGGGGCCTTCACTTCTTCAGTATGGCTCTGGCTGCCCGTCTGTAGGTCTCATCAATCATATCACTGGTGGAGCATAGGTTTAAACGGGTCTGTTCCATGCTAGCAATCAGTATATTTAATGTTGTTATATCATTAAACAGCAGCAATGGGCACTAGTTCCAAATGTTGCTCAAAAAGGCAGATTCCAACTGTATAAGACAGCCAGCATCTGACCAATATGAAAGGGGGTTCAGTATCCTGAGTCCACTCCATTCATTTCACATGGGACTTGTGATGAAAATATACATTACAAATCATTAATGGGTTAAAGAAACACCATTTTTACCACCTTTTTTTTACCACCTTAAATGCTGAACTGCATAAAGAACTTCATGACTATATTAAAACCTGTATGCAAATGTTTATGGAGATTTTCAGAAACACAAATTCTCTACAGTCATCTGTTTCTTGAATAATGCACCTAAACCATTTGGACACATTTTTATATTACATTTGGAATTTCATGTTCTAGCACCTGGATATTACCATATTGCAATGCTGAATTTCAAATCTACTGTATATGGTAAACTACTTTCCAAAATAGAACACTAACGGAAGAATGGAAAGTGTAAAGTGGATATTTGACCTTTAAAGTTTAGAGAGATTGTCTTAAGCATTATAGATCACAATGGAATTACAAAGAAGACACCGGTAATTTGTTGTTAATCAAAGGCTGTCAGACCGGATGTACAGCCGGCTTAGTTGCGCATTCATGCTTTATGTATTTCAATCAGGACGCTGCCATGTGCATTCTGTTTGTTCACCAATTAGGTTCTTCTCCTCTGACTTTGAACTTTTGGGAAGAGGCCTCCAAGAGCTCACAGTATTTGACAAACTAAGTTAAATGGCAATAGTGAATTAATAAAAGTTTTAATATATTATAGACATTGTATAGTGTTTGTGATTGATGGGGTCTGTGTCCTGAGACCCCCACCAATCGGTCAAAGCACCACTCTGAAATCCACAATTTCTGTATGAACTGCACGCACAGAGTGAGGTATAGGTTCAATAGTCAGTCTATGGGTCAGTATATTCACTCTCACCAAGCTTTCTATGTACCCATAGACTTACCACTAAGCCTGTACACAACACCATGCACGCAGCTTATGCAGGAGCTGTGGAATTCAGAGCAGTGTTTTAACACATTGGTTGGAGATTCTCAGGACCTGGAATCCTATCAATCAGAAACACTATGCCTATAATATATACATACTTTTATAAATTGACAGTCACACTTTAACTAATTTTGTGCTTTTCTTGAAGTGTAATTTTCCATGGGATTCATACTAAAAACCTGTTTAAAGGTAGGCAGAATCTTTAGCTACAAGGTACACTGGAAAACTGCACTAGTAAAATGAAGAAAAATAATGAAAAACAACTATAATAAACAATTTTTTACTATACTTTTTTGGGGGGAAAAAACACAAAGAAATAATAATATGTAAATATTTGCTATCCCACAAATCATAAAAAACATACAATACAGTGAACAGATTATTTGGACTGATCAAAAAATGAGGTAAAAAAATTGAGTGATTGTTTTTTTTATCTAAATCCATAATTAAAATATTTGTAAATATTTGTAAATATTTTATTATAACATTTCATGGGACAACACTAAAGATATTGTAAGAGGGTAGACCTACGGTTGTGTGCCCATAGGAAGACATCAATGGTTTAATGCAAGTGTGTCATATAAGCTGTAGTAGTGTAGAGTATGTGGGCTGCGGTACTAACCACAAGAGGTCATTGTCTCCCTGTTCATATGTTTAGAATTCCTCTGTGGGCTAAAAGGCCCAGTGTTAAGGGAGAACAGGGTTTATATTGAGTCAGGCAGGGGGAAGAATGTTAGAGTTCAGGGAAAGAGTTGTTCCTGTGTAGAGATGGTTGTGTGAAAGCAGGGGAGAAAAGATACTTAAAGAAGGCGTGTGAGTAGACCAGGCTCAAGATGGAGAGTTAGGCTGCTTTCACACATCCGGTTTTTGCTGTGCGGCACAATACGGCCATTTGCGGGAAAACCGCATCAGTTTTTCTTTACCGCCAGGTGCAATTTTTCCATTTAGACTTTTATTAGCGCCAGATTGTGCAGCATTGCCTTGCAATCCGTCCGTTTTTTTCCGGATGTGGCATAATTAGCCGATGCGGAGGCCGGATGAAACGTTCAAGTGAACGTTTTTGTCTGCGGCAAAAAAAACGCATCGCGCCGGATCTGGCGCGATGCAGCGCGATTTGCAATGCAAGCCTATTGACGCTGGATGCGGCGTCCTGCGGCAAAAGCCGCATCCGGCCGCCGGATGCGGTTTTTTGAACTGCGCATGCTCAGTATCAAGCCGCATCCGTCAAAAAACGGACGGGTGGCATGGAAAAACTTATGCAACGGATCCGTTTTTTTTCGCCGCATCCGTTGCATAGGTTTTTGAGCCGGATTGTGCCGCACTGCAAAAAACGGATGTGTGAAAGCAGCCTTAGCTTTCCAGAGGTGGCAACATATGAGTCACTAGAGGGGACTCCTATGAGCCCAGCTTGTGAAAAGTGCAGAGACAGTGTTGGCCAACAGAAAGGGGATCTAAGTGAAGAAGGGACACCCAGCTGAAGGACATAGGCATGGGGCAGAAGTACTATGAGTGGCCCATGAAAAGTAGAAAAGCCATGGGTATAGCAGCCACAGTGACATATCTAGATCTGTGTTGCTTTATATCTGTAGGATGCAGATAAATCAGCCATCCCTGTTCTTTCCTGTAGCCTCTATTGGAGAGAATAATATGCCATCTGTAACTTTCACTAAAGAGCTGGGTAATTGTAAAGAGGAAAATGGAGAATGTATAAATTGTTATTTCATGTGAGTGAGTTTACCTGAATATAACAGAATTCTTAAGCCTTGGACTGTTTTCTTTATTACGGGTATGATGGAAGATGTTACTGCAAATTGTGTAATTCCAGAAACATTAAAGGTCAAGGAGTCAGAAGTTCCAAAGCCCCAACTTTACACTTTTACTCAATTAATACAATACTCTGTAGCATGTCAGGGCACAGAAAACACAAGGCTCACCCATGGCTACCACCACAGGCACGTTTAGCATATGACACTTTGACACAATGTAAAGTGGTCAGTGTACAGTTTTATAATAGTGTAAATTTGGTGAGCCCTCTAAATAAGTAAATAACACACAGCCATTAATGTCTAAACCTCTGTCAACAAAAGTGAGTACACTCCTAAGTGAAAATAGCCAATTGTATCAAAGTGTCATATCTTCAGTGTTGTCCCATTAAAAAATATAATAAAATATATTCAAAAATGTGAGGGATGTACTCACTTGTGTGATATACTGTAATACTCAGCCACTTATTTGGCAATATGGCAGTTACACAAAACTATAGCTTACCATGGAAAAAAGAAGACCTTATATAAAGAGAAAATGATGAAGGAATCCCGCATACCATTCCTCATAACATTGTTCAAGACTTTATTGACCATTTGAATGGTTTATAATTTAATGTTGGAGACACATTATATATATATATATATATATATATATATACATACATATCAAAAGTTTGGACATACCTCCTCATTCAAACAGTTTTCTTTATTTTCTTGACTAAAAATTGTAGATTCACATTGAAGGCATCAAAACTATGAATTAAAACATGTGGAATGAAATACTTAAAAAAGTGGGAAACAACTGAAAATATGTCTTATATTCTAGGTTCTTCAAAGTAGCCACCTTTTGCTTTTATTACTACTTTGCACACTCTTGGCATTCTCTTGATGAGCTTCAAGAGGTAGTCACCGGAAATGGTTTTCCAACAGTCTTGAAGGAGTTCCCAGAGATGCTGAGAACTTGTTGGCCCTTTTTCCTTCACTCTGTGGTCCAGCTAACCCCAAACCATCTCGATTGGGTTCAGGTCTGGTGACTGTGGAGACCAGGTCATCTGGCGTAGCACCCCATCGCTCTCCTTCTTAGTCAAATAGCCCTTACACAGCCTGGAGGTGTATTTGGGGTCATTGTCTTGTTGAAAAATAAATGATGGTCCAACTAAATGCAAACCGGATGGAATAGCATGCCGCTGTAAGATGCTGTGGTAGGTATGCTGGTTCTGTATGCCTTCAATTTTGAATAAATCCCCAACAGTGTCAGTAGGAAAGCACCCCCACACCATCACACCTCCTCCTCCATGCTTCCCGGTGGGGACCAGCCATGTAGAGTCCATCCGTTCACTTTTTTTACAAAGACACGGTGGTTGGATCCAAAGATCTCAAATTTGGACTCATCAGACCAAAGCACAGATTTCCACTGGTGTAATGTCCATTCCCTGTGTTCTTTAGCCCAAACAAGTCTCTTCTGCTTGTTGCCTGCCCTTAGCAGTGGTTTCCTAGCAGCTATTTGACCATGAAGGCCTGCTGCACAAAGTATCCTCTTAATAGTTGTTCTAGAGATGAGAAGGTGTGTCCAAACTTTTGATCTGTACTGTATATATATATATATATATATATATATACATATATATATAGGTGAAAGAGGTGCTTTAACTGTATGGCGGTGGGGTAGGGAGGTTCCTCAATTGTAACATGTGTGTGTAATATTTGTTAAATTAACACTTCTTGAATGTGCTTGTATCTAGTTTTTCTGTATAAATATTTTCAGTTTTTGTATTGATATGCCTATGACTAAGGATATATGTTTGAAATGTGTAATGCGGGGCCGGATGCCTGGAATACGCAATTTTAAAGAAATATTTTAATGTGTCAATAAAGTCTTGAAGAATCTTATGTGGAACGGTGTGCAGGATTCCTTCATCCTTTTCTTGCATTGAATTGTGGATGCCAGCCACTTCATCCCAGCACCTGTGGATCCAGATCACTGGAGTGTTGACCCTGCTAAATCTTTTCTATTGACCTATATAGTGAGGTTTAAGTAAAAAATAAGTAAAACGTGTGTTGAAACTGCAAATGAATTAGAAAAAAATATTGTCTTGTCTTATGAATAAATGAATAACAAAAATGTCCTGGTTGTCCTTGCATGTGCATGTTTGTACTATGTGTATGTGTGTGTAATGTGCTAATGCACGTGTTCTGTATTATCATGTACATAGAAAAAAAAATTGGTAAAAAAACTGAGAGTCCTCAGTGTTTGATACCTTTTAATGGCTAACTGAAAAGATAGTAATAATAGCAAGCTTTTTAGACTACTCAGGTCTCTTCATCAGGCTCACTAGAGAAGAGACCTGAGTAGTCTCAAAAGCTTGCTATTATTACCATCTTTTCAGTTAGCCATTAAAAGATATCAACCACTGAGGACCTTCAGTTCGGTTAAACATTTTTTTTTATCTCCACTGGCTAACATGGTACAAAGATATACTTTACAGTCATGGCCAAAAGTTTTGAGAATGCTACAAATATTAATTTTTACAAAATCTACTGCTTAAGTTTTTCTAATGGCAATTTGCATATACTCCAGAATGTCATAAAGAATGATCAGCTTAACAGCAATTACTTGCAAAGTCAATATTGGCTAAGAAAATTAACTTTGACCCCCAAAACACATTTCAACATCATTGCATTCCTGCCTTAAAAGGAGCAGCTAACATTGTTTTAGTGATTGTTCCATTAACACAGGTGTGGGTGTTGATGAGGACAGGGCTGGCGATCAATCAGTCATGATTAAGTAAGAATGACACCACTGGACACTTTAAAAGGAGGCTGGTGCTTGGTATCATTGTTTCTCTTCAGTTAACCATGGTTATCTCTAAAGAAACACGTGCAGCCATCATTGCTCTGCACAAAAATGGCCTAACAGGGAAGAGTATCGCAGCTACAAAGATTGCACCTTGGTCAACAATCTATTGCATCATCAAGAACTTCAAGGAGAGAGCTTCCATTGTTGCCAAAAAGGCTCCAAGGTGCCCAAGAAGGACCAGCAAACGCCAAGACCATATCTTAAAACTGTTTCAGCTGCAGCATCGGACTACCAGCAGTGCCGAGCTAGCTCAACAATGGCAGCAGGCTGGTGTGAGTGCTTCTGCACGCACTGTGAGGCGGAGACTGCTTGAGAGAGGCCTGGTTTCAAGGAGGGCAGCAAAGAAGCCACTTCTCTCCAGAAAAAACATCAGGGACCGACTGATATTCTGCAAAAGGTACAGGGAGTGGACTGCTGAGGACTGGGTTAAAGTCATTTTCTCAGATGAATCCCCTTTTCGATTGTTTGGGACATCTGGAAAACAGCTTATTAGGAGAAGAAGAGGTGAGCGCTACCACCAGTCTTGTCTCATGCCAACTGTTAAGCATCCTGAAACGATTCATGTGTGAGGTTGCTTCTCAGCCAAGGGAATTGGCTCACTCACAGTCTTGCCTAAAAACACAGCCATGAATAAAGAATGGTATCAGAATGTCCTCCAAGAGCAACTTCTCCCAACTGTCCAAGAGCAGTTTGGCACCCAACAATGCCTTTTCCAGCATGATGGAGCACCTTGCCATAAAGCAAAGGTGATCACTAAATGGCTCATGGAACAAAACATAGAGATTTTGGGTCCATGGCCTGGAAACTCCCCAGATCTTAATCCCATTGAGAACTTGTGGGCAATCATCAAGAGATGGGTGGACAAACAAAAAACAACAAATTTTGGCAAAATGCAAGCATTGCTTATGCAAGAATGGACAGCTATCAGTCAGGATTTGATCCAGAAGTTGATTGAGAGCATGCCAGGGAGAATTGCAGAGGTCCTGAAGAAGAAGGGTCAACACTGCAAATATGGACTTGCTGCATTAACTCATTCTAACTGTCAATATAACCTTTTGGTACTCATAATGTGATTGCAATTATATTTCTGTATGTGATGTAAACATCAGACAAACACAAGTAAAAACCAGAGGGCAACAGATCATGTGAAAAAATAATTTTGGTGTCATTCTCAAAACTTTTGGCCATGACTGTACATGTACATATTTAATATTTATTTTTCTAATGTGACAAAGTATCTAAATGTGTATCTAAATGTGTGTGTGTGTATAGGCAGTGTCCACCCTTGCAGTAAATCATTTATTCCTTACCACTTTACCAGTAAAGGCATAAATATGTGAGCTTGAAGGAAAAGTGTGAGTGATAAGATAAGATATATTTGAGAATATTCCTGTACCCTGCCACATTTGTGTGGCAGCTAATATTACTATATGCATCAAGGTGAATGGTGGAGAAAACTAGCCCTGGGATTAATAAACAGATGCCAACTCTATTTTTAGTGCTCCTTGCATGAAGTTGGCCCAGTTTGACTATAGATTAATTTTGTTGCATAGCGTGAATGAACTGGTATACATATTATATTGACATAAACGGACAGATCACATTTTGCAAAAAGTACTAAAAAAGATATGCTGTACACTTTTTTTTCAATGTATTTCTATATATTTTGTCATACTATACATAATAGAATGACTGAATGTGTGCCTTAAACAGTGTGTTATGAAAGCAGCCAAATAATTTCTTTTAAGCAGTTTTCCAGAATTTGGCATAAATGATCTTTCCTAGCCCAAACCTTCACTGCGGTACTTGTACCATTATAGACTTGTACTCGTTCATTCACATGCCTGGGCTGAGCTGCCGTGTAAGCTACAGGAAAATGTATATATTTATGTTTCTGTGCTTAGGGGTCAGGCCTCACAGAACACTTATTGATGGTTTACCCTAGATTGGACGTTCTTTTAATAAGGACTGATACAATATATTGTTCTTTATAGATACGTAATAAAGAAAGCAATAATAGGTCAATTATAACTAACACACAACCTTAATTAGAAAGGTTCCACAAAGCCATTTATACAAATCTGTCTTCAAGTTTACAGACTTTCATCAAATCCATAAATGTCTGATATTGCAGTCTTGTGGTATTCTGTATTGATTAGGGATGAGCGAGTAGTGAAATACTCAGACTCGCTATACTCATAGCGAGTAGATCCTAATTAGAGTTGAGCGATATAGTCGAACGGTTCGCCAACCGGATAATTTAATTATGCATTGAGGGGAGGAGCCGGATATCAGCTGTGAGCCGCGGGCCACACCTCTAAAACCGGAGCAGTTCATGGAATGAGGCTGCATTTCTCTCCCCTCTCTTCTCTCTCTCTCTCTCTCTCTCCTCTCTCTCTTCTCTCTCTCCTTTCTCTCTTTTTCTCTCTCTCTCTTATTCTCTCTTTTTTTACTCTTCTTCTCTCTTTCTCTGTCTTTCTCTCTCTTCTCTCTCTTTCTCTCTCTCTTTTTCTCTCTCTTTCTCTCTCTCTCTCTTCTCTCTCTCTTTCTCTCTCTTTTTATCTCTTTCACTCTCTTTTTCTCTCTTTCTCTCTCTTTCTCCCTCTCTCTCATCTCTCTCTTCTCTCTCTTCTCTCTCTCTTCTCTCCTCCTTTCTCTCTTTCTCTCTCCTCTCTCTCTCTTCTCTCTCCTCTCTCTCTTTTCTCTCTCTTCTCTCTCCCTTCTCTCTCTCCCCCTCTTTCTTCTCTCCTCTCTCTTCTCTCTTCTTCTCTCCTCTTCTCTCTCTCTTCTCTCTCTGCTCTCTCTTCTCTCTACCTTCTCTCCTCTTCTCTCTTCTTCTCTCCGCTTCTCTCTCTCTTCTCTCTCTCTTCTCTCTCTTCTCTCTCTCTCCCTCTCTCCTCTCTCTCCTCACTCTTCTCTCCTCTTCTCTCTTCTCTCTCTTTTCTCCCTCTCTTCTCACTCTTTCTCTCCTCTTCTCTACTCTTCTTTCTATCTTCTTTCTCCTTTCTCTTCTCTCTCTCCTCTTTCTCTTCTCTCCTCTTCTCTCTCCTCTCTCTTCTCTCCTCTCCTCTTCTCTCTCTCTCTCTTCTCTCTTCTCTCCTCTTCTCTCTCTCTCTCCTCTCTCTCTTCTCTCTCTCTCCCTCTCTCTCCTCTCTTCTCTTCTCTCTCCTCTCTCTCTTCTCTCCTCTTCTCTCTTCTGCTCTCCTCTTCTCTCTCTTCTCTCTCCTCTCTCTCTTCTCTCTCTTCTCTCTCTCTTCGCTCTCACTTTTCTCTCCTCTCTCTCTTCTCTCCTCTTCCCTCATCTTCTCTCTCCCTTCTTTCCTCTTCTCTCTCTCCTCTCTTCTCTCTCTCTTCTCTCTCTCTCTCTCTCTCTCTCTCTCTCTTCTCTTTTCTCTCTCTTTTCTCTCTCCCTCTCTCTTCTCTTTTCTCTCTCTTTTCTCTCTCTCTCAGACCTGACGATGATCAGCTGATGTGGTCACCTGACAGTCAGCTGACACTAAAAGTTGAGCGGTGAGGCCGGCTTTTTACCGGCCGGCTAAACTATCAACTGATGCTGTCGGACAGGAGTCTGCACAGAAGTGGGTAGTTTTTTGTTTTTTTTTTTTGCACTGATGCATCAGCTGATTGTATAAAAGCCATTTATACAATCAGCTGCAGTGTCATGTGATTCAGACCCTTGAATCTGACACATCCTCTGATCGCTTTGCCTTTCAGCAAACCGATCAGATGATATTGGATCTAGATTGGATGGCGCGGGACCCTTGACCCAGGATTACTGCGGAGGGGGGTTCCTTATTTCAATAAAGATGAAGTCACTATTTGTGTTGTGTTTTATTTCTAATAAAAATATTTTTCTGTGTTGTGTTTTTTTTATCTGTACTAGAAATTCATGGTGGCCATGTCTAATATGTCTAATATTGGCGTGACACCATGAATTTCGGGCTTAGGGCCAGTTGATAATATACAGCTAGCCCTAACCCCATTATTACCCAGTGAGCCACCCGTCACCAGAGCAGCTGGAAGAGTTGGATACAGCACCAGAGGATGGCACTTCTACGAAAGTGCCATTTTCTGGGGCGGCTGCGGACTGCAATTCGCAGCAGGGGTGCCCAGAAAGCTTGGGCACCCTGCGCTGCGGATTCCAATCCCCATCTGCCTAGTTGTACCTGGCTGGACACAAAAATTGGGCGAAGCCCACGTCACTTTTTTTTATATATATATTTCATGAAATTCATGAAATAATTAAAAAAAAAAAAGGGCTTCCCTATATTTTTGGTTCCCAGCCGGGTACAAATAGGCAGCTGGGGGTTGGGGGCAGCCCGTACCTGCCTGCTGTACCTGGCTAGCATACAAGAACATGGGAAAGCCCATGTAATTTTTCTGGGGTCAAAAAACTTCTGCATACAGTCCTGGATGGAGGATGCTGAGCCTTGCAGGGAAGCCCTTTTTTTAATTCCACGAATTTGATGAAATAATTAGAAAAAAAATGACGTGGGCTTCGCACAATTTTTGTGTTTAGCCAGGTATAACTAGGCAGCTGGAAATTGGAATCCTCAGCGCAGGTTGGCCCGAGCTTTTTGTGACCCTCTGCTGTGAATTTCAGTCCGCAGCTGCCCCAGAAAATGGCGCTTTCATAGAAGCGCCATCATCTGGCGCTGTATCCAACTCTTCCAGCAGCCCTGAAGCCGGGTGGCTTGCTGGGTAATAATGGGTTAATACTAGCTTTGTTTTACTAGCTAGTATTAAACCAGAGATTCTTAATGTCAGGCAAGTTTGACCCGGCCATTAAGAATCTCCAATAAAGGGTTAAAAAAAAAAGACACAACACAGAGAAAAAATACTGTAATAGAAATAAATACACAGACACATTTCAAACTCCATGTTTATTACTCCTTCTCAACCCTCCACAATCCTGGTCTTCTGTCTTTTTTCTCCTTCAACCCATGCAGCTCTGCTACATCAGACAGCAGTACATGGGAGGAAGATGCTGCTGCTCCAGTGCAGTCTAATCACTCAGTGAGTGAGCTGAGGCTGCGGGCTGTAAGCAGTGACGTCACCACTGCCACCGTTACTATAGCAACAGCAATCTCCGATCGCGTGATTCCCGTTGCCGCTATTTACCGGCTGTGGCAGCCAGTCCCTGCATGTGGGCTGACTCTGTAAAGCGCGCCCACATGCAGAAACGTGGAAGCCGACCATGTGCCAGAGCATCTCGCTGGTACACGGAGATGCTGGAACGATGCACTTGACTGGTCACATGCTGTTTTGACATCACAGAAGGTCCTATCATCAGTGCTGGTTACTGGGAGGATGCAGCGATTATCAGAAGGAAAAGTGGCGGGAGACAGAATGCAGGACGTGTCGCGGGGACCTGTAAGTGTAATGGCAATGTTTATTAACTGTATGTGTACATGTATAATGTGTTTTTATGTGTTTGTGTTTGCCTGCCATTGTATTCAATGGGGTTTGAATTATTTCGTCGAATGTTCGATGAACTTGTCCTCCGATCAACGAACCGAACTCTAACTCTAGGGGGTGGCTCATCTCTAATCCTAATACTCGGGTACTTGTTACGAATGGCGAGTCCAATTCAAGTCAATGGGAAATGCGAGTAATTGTCTGCTGTAGCCTACAAAGCGGTCTGGGGGCTGAGTGAAAGGCTGAAATGGATGCATGATTGTTTAAAAGTCAGGTGGTAAAAAGTCGCCGGCTTTTTAAAGCAATCAGCTGATGCACGCTCCACGCCCGGGTCCTTCGCTCTCCGCTCCCTGGTGCTGCACTCCCCACCCGGTCCTAACTTAGGATTGGGTGGGGAGGTGGCAGGGGAACGAAGCAGCGGAGAACGAAGCATCAGACGGGAAAGCCATCGGTGAAGTCTCTCTTCATCTTTCTCTCTGTCTGTCGGCCGGTCAGTCTCTCTGTCGGTCTGTCAGTTGGTCTGTCCCTTTCACCCCCTCTCTCATACTCACTGATCATTGCACGGCGCTGCATGGCTATCACACTGCTCCGGCGACTTCTCTTGCTTTTGAAAATACTGGCAGCTCATTATTCCATTTTGTATTCACTGCTTCCCCCACCCACTGACTCCTATGATTGGTTGCAGTCAGACGCGCCCCCATGCGGCTGTGATTGGTTGCAGTGAGACAGCTGTCACTCAGCATGGGGGCGCATCTGACTGCAACCAATCATAGGCATCGGTGGGCGGGGGAAGCAGTGAATATGAAATGGAATAATGAGCGGCCGGCATTTTCAAAAGCAGGAGAAACCGCCGGAGCAGTGTGACAACCATGCAGCGCCGTGCCGGTGATCAGTGAGTATGAATGAGGGGGTGATAGAGAGAGACCGACCGACAGAGAGAGAGGGAAACTGACTGCCTCGCTCCACCACCTGGTGCTTCCCTCCCCGTTGCCCGGTGCTTTGCTCCCCCACCGCCTCCCTGCCCGATCCTAAGTTCGGAATGCCGTGGGGAGTGCAGCACCAGGGAGCAGGGAGAAAAGCATTGGGCAGCGGAGAGCGCAGCACCAGGGAGCGAAGGACCCGGGCGAGGAGCGTGCCTCAGCTGATTGCTTAAAAAAGTCGGTGACTTTTTACCGTCCGGCTATTAAACAATCATGCATCCATTTCAGCCTTTTAGTCAGCCCCCAGACTGCTTTATAGGTTCCAGCAGACAATTGCTCACATTTCCCATTGACTTACATTGGACTTGCTACTTCTAACGAGTAATTACAAGGATACTCGCAGAATAATGAGTAGCCTGAATACTGTACTACTCGGGGAGTACGGAGTAGTAATGAGTATTCTCGCTAATGCCTAGTACTGATGTATTGCTTCTTCATCTCTACATTATGTAATAATAATAATAATAATAATAATACATTTTATTCATATAGCGCCAAAAATTTCCTCAACATTTTACAATTAAGCAGTGACATGTAAAAGCAATAAAAACAAAAAAAGTAACACATAGTTCACCAGTTATAGGAGGAGTGTGGGCCCTGCTCGCAAGCTTACAATCTATAAGGGAATAGGGGAGGCACAATGGGCTGAAGGTGATTGTTGTGTATGGTCCAGCCACCATTATAATAAATAGGGGGTGGTCCTGTAAGATGGTGGTTGAAGACACCAGATGTGTTCTTAACGATATATATATATATATATATATATATATATATATATATATATATATATATGTGTGTGTAATACAATTTTAAAGTAATATATTATGTAGGAAAGTAATGTAAAGTATATACATAACATGTGGTGTAATGTGTGTATATATAAATAGCCAGCACTAATATATAAATATATATATATATATATATATATATATATATATATATATATATATATATATAATTGCCTTATTCTGTCTGTCTGTCTGTCTATCTCTCTGTCTATCTGTCTGTCTGTCTGTCTGTCATGCTCCAAAATTGTGTCCTTACGGTGACACAAAGCTGATTGGCCGCTGGGCTCGCCATGGCCCCGCCCCCCCACACGGATTGGCCGCTCGCCCAGGCTGCGCCCCCACACGGATTGGCCAGCCGCTCGCCCAGGCTCCGCCCACCCCACAGATTGGCCTCTCGCCCCGGCACCCTGCAGGCATTGGCAATTCGGCCACGCCACGCCCCGCCCCCCTCACGCAATGCACGCTAGCTCTGGCCCCGTCCCCTCTCTCCCCCCGCGCATTCCCCGAACTGATACGGCTGTCACGGAGGTGAGTACTGTACTCCCCCCCCCCCCCTCCCCCTCCACCCCCCCGCGCATTCCCCGAACTGACACGGCTGTCACGGAGGTGAGTACTGTACTCCCCCCCCACCCCCCCCCGGCCCCCGCTCGCACGAGAGTGGTGTGGATACGTTGGTAACCATGCTCGCATGGTTACAAGCGCATCAAGGTCCTGCTGCGGGGGAAGATCCACACGCACACACTTAACAGCACACACACAAACATACACACACATCAGATCACACTCACTCTCACACACACCTCACACACACCTCACATACACCTCACATCGCATCCACACACTCACAGCATCCGGCGATATCGCTTGCTTCTCGGCCTCGATACTGTGCTGTTGTCTGTTGTGACCTTCCAGGACCTGACGGAGGATCACATGGCCAGAGGCATGTGGTATCTCCGGATGTTGTGAATGTCAGCGCGTATGTGCGATATCGTCAGTGTCTGTGTGTGTGAGTGTATGCGATCGGGTGTGTGTGAGTGGATGCGATCGTGTGTGTGTGAGTGGATGCGATCGGGTGTGTGTGAGTGGATGCAATCGGGTGTGTGTGAGTGGATGCGATCGGGTGTGTGTGAGTGGATGCGATCGGGTGTGTGAGTGTCGGCAGAGGAGCACGGCGTGCTGGAGGAGGCTGGGAGCAGAGAGGCTGATCATGGGGAAGGCTGGGAGTGGGAGGCTGATGCTGGGGGAGACTGGGAGGGGAAGGCTGATGCTGAAGGAGGCTGGGAGGGGGAGGCTGGGAGGAAGGAGGCTGGGAGGAGAGAGGCTGATCCTGGGGAAGGCTGGGAAGGGGAGGCTGATGCTGAGGGAGGCTGGAAGGAGAGAGGCTGATGCTGGGGGAGGCTGAAAGGAGAGAGGCTGAGGCTGGGAGGAGAGAGGCTGATGCTGGGGAAGGCTGATGCTGAGGGAGGCTGGGAGGGGAAAGCTGATGCTGGGGAAGGCTGGGAGGACGGAGGCTGGGAGGAGAGAGGCTGATCCTGGGGAAGGCTGGGAGAGGGAGGCTGATGCTGGGGGAGGCTGGAAGGAGAGAGGCTGATGCTGGGGGAGGCTGGAAGAAGAGAGGCTGATGCTGGGGGAGGCTGATGCTGGGGGAGGCTGGGAGGAGAGAGGCTGATGCTGGGGAAGGCTGGGAAGAGAGAGGCTGATGCTGGGGACAGAGAGGAGAGGCTGATGCTGGGATGAGAGAGGCTGATGCTGGGATGAGAGAGGCTGATGCTGGGAGGAGAGAGGCTGATGCTGGGGGAGGCTGGGAGGGGGAGGCTGATGCTGGGGGAGGCTGGGACGAGGGAGGCTGATGCTGGAGGAGGCTGATGCTTGGGGAGGCTGATGCTGGGGGAGGCTGGAAGGAGAGAGGCTGATGCTGGTGGAGGCTGATGCTTGGGGAGGCTGATGCTGGGGGAGACTGGGAGGGGAAGGCTGATGCTGAGGGAGGCTGGGAGGGGGAGGCTGGGAGGAAGGAGGCTGGGAGGAGAGAGGCTGATCCTGGGGAAGGCTGGGAACGGGAGGCTGATGCTGAGGGAGGCTGATGCTTGGGGAGGCTGATGCTGGGGGAGACTGGGAGCGGAAGGCTGATGCTAAGGGAGGCTGGGAGGGGGAGGCTGGGAGGAAGGAGGCTGGGAGGAGACAGGCTGATCCTGGGGAAGGCTGGGAAGGGGAGGCTGATGCTGAGGGAGGCTGGAAGGAGAGAGGCTGATGCTGGGGGAGGCTGGAAGGAGAGAGGCTGAGGCTGGGAGGAGAGAGGCTGATGCTGGGTAAGGCTGATGCTGAGGGAGGCTGGGAGGGGAAAGCTGATGCTGGGGAAGGCTGGGAGGACGGAGGCTGGGAGGAGAGAGGCTGATCCTGGGGAAGGCTGGGAGAGGGAGGCTGATGCTGGAGGAGGCTGGAAGGAGAGAGGCTGATGCTGGCGGAGGCTGATGCTGGGGGAGGCTGGAAGGAGAGAGGCTGATGCTGGTGGAGGCTGATGCTTGGGGAGGCTGGGAGAGGGAGGCTGATGCTGAGGGAGGCTGGGAGGAGGGAGGCTGGGAGAGGTAGGCTGAGAGAAGAGAGGCTGATGCTGGGGGAGGCTGATGCTGGGGGAGGCTGGGAGAGGGAGGCTGATGCCGGGGGAGGGTGGGAGGAGGGAGGCTGGGAGGAGAGAGGCTGATGCTGGGGAAGGCTGGGAGGAGAGAGGCTGATGCTGGGGACAGAGAGGAGAGGCTGATGCTGGGAGGAGAGAGGCTGATGCTAGGATGAGAGAGGCTGATGCTAGGATGAGAGAGGCTGATGCTGGGAGGAGAGAGGCTGATGCTGGGAGGAGAGAGGCTGATGCTGGGGGCAGAGAAGCTGATGCTGGGGGCAGAGAGGCTGATGCTGGTGCAGCATGGGGGATGGAGCACGATGGGGGGGTGCGCAGCATCGGGGATGGAGCATGATGGGGGGGTGCGCAGCATCGGGGATGGAGCACGATGGGGAGTGCGCAGCATAGGGGATGGAGCACGATGGGGAGTGCGGAGTATGGCGGATGGAGCACGTTTGGGAGTGCGCAGCATGGCGGATGGAGCACGTTTGGGAGTGCGCAGCATGGCGGATGGAGCACGTTTGGGAGTGCGCAGCATGGGAGATGGAGCACGATGGGGGGTGCGCAGCATAGGGGATGGAGCACGATGGGGAGTGCGCTGCATGGGGGATGGAGCACGATGGGGAGTGCGCTGCATGGGGGATGGAGCACGATGGGGAGTGCGCTGCATGGGGGATGGAGCACGATGGGGAGTGCGCTGCATGGGGGATGGAGCACGTTTGGGAGTGCGCACCTCCCCCCAACACACACACACACACACGCGCGCGCACTGCACAACACACCACACACCACACACACACACACTGGGAACCACAAACAACTGCCCTACACAGACACCCACACACACAGACAACGCTGCACACACACAACACCCAACACACAAACACCGCGGCACACACAAATATACGCACATACCGCACAACACACACATTGCACAAAACATACCTCCCCCCAAAACACACCACACACACACAAACCGCGCAACACACACACAACGCTACAGACACACAGCGCTCCACAAACAACGCAACACACGCAACACACATACAACACCGCTCTCACCCCCCGTCACACCCAGACAACACCCAGAACATGTACAGCCCCTACACAAACACTTGGTAACTACACACAACAACATCTATATATATATATATATATATATATATATAACAAAAATCATACATGAACTACACAATACGTAAATTCTAGAATACCCGATGCGTAGAATCGGGCCACCTTCTAGTATATATATAATTGCCTTATTCTGTCTGTCTGTCTGTCTGTCTATCTGTCTGTCTAATGGTACAGAAAAAGGAAAAAACGGGTTTTAGCCGCGCTAAAAAACCACTGATGTTGAGTTGATTAAAATTTCTTTTTATTTCAGCATTTCCAACGCGTTTCCGAGACAAAGTCCGTCTCCTTCCTCAGGGAAAAAAGAAATCCTAAAGATGTTGATGAGATAAGTAATAAATAAATAAATGTCAATAATAACAATTAATTAAATTATTAGTATTAAATGGTTGATAAATAAAAAGAAACCCCCCTTTTTCCTTTATAAGAACGATAAAGGAATGATAAACAGCAATATTAAATAAGTAATAAATGTTGGTTTATTTCATCACATTAAACTAGGCAAGTAGTTTTTTATATATTCTTTAAGTCCTTATGCAGTATACATTTTTTATTCAATGCCTCCTTTTTGTAGCGGTTTTTATAAATTATGTGCTGATTTTTTCCATTTTTAATACTTTTTAAAAAAAACATATAGACACAGATTTTTCTTAGCACAAAAAACTACCTTGTACATGCGTACAAGTGTACTTATATTATATGTATATACACTCATCACTCCGCCTTATAGAGCGTCTTTGTTCTATATATACACCCAACACTTTATATATACACCCATCACTCTGTCTGACTTTGTTTTATATATACACTCATCACTCTGTCTTATAGAATATCTTTGTCCACGATCTAACCTCCTTTCACTTCAGCTGGGTGTTAATTGACTTTTGTGCTTAGCGCCGTCTTTGAATTTTCCACGTTCTATCCTCTATTCATCTTAGGAGGCTTATATTTGCTCTGTGCGCTTTGTGCAGCCTTTTGAATTCTCACGGTTTAAATTTTCTTGACCCTGATATTCCTCATACTTGTATTCCTTTCGTTCTTAATCACGATGTCATCTTTCAAATGTATCACAATGTTACCGCAACAATATGAATCATGTCCATATGTTTACACAATTTTCTACATATGTATATTTATCATTGGTCCCTGGTTTCTATAGTGTTTAGTCCCTAACGAAATGGTTTCAGGTTACTGAATAACCATTCATTTTTGTTTCTTACTAATCCTGAAAATATGAATATAGAGTAATAGTGTCATGATCAATCCCCTTGTATATTGGCATTTATCCACAGATTCGCACCCTTCTAATCTTTTTTAGATCTTTTATCAAAATTATGCCCCTAGCTTATAATTTTAAAGTAGATAAAGGAAAAAAAATAGAAATTAAAATAATAATGATAAGAATGAAAATAATAAAAACAAGAACAAACAGCATAAAGAATTTTTTTAATAATTTTTAATAATTTTTTAATTTATTTTCATATCACTACATCCCATATCATATTATACTCTTTAAAATATTAATATACATTTAATATCAATATTAATACTAATTATACCGATATTTCGCATACATAATTTTATATATATATATATGCATATTTTTATATATATATGTATATGGTGTATTCTGGTCTCTATCAAATTCAATGAGATGTACTTAGAGTAATGGTAGGTTCGATTGATTCCCCTGCATATTATCACTAATTCACAGGTTCGCAACCTTTCAATTTCTTTTAAACCCTTCATTCAAATTATGTTTCCAAGCCCATAATTTTAAACTAGTTATAAATAAAGCCACATATAGATCATTTTATTATTATTATTTTTTAGTTTTATTCAACTGGTATTTCGCAATGTTATATGTGCTTTTTATAATGTCCGACATATCAAAATGTGTTTTTTCATTGTGTGTTCTCCACGTGTCTATGAGTCATGAGCTTGGTGGGTGATTGACGTCATAGCTGTCAACGTGGCAGTTTGTATCCTCTTTTAAAGCATTGGTTTGCAGACAGCTGCTTGATTTCTTTTTTCCCTGAGGAAGGAGACGGACTTTGTCTCGGAAACGCGTTGGAAATGCTGAAATAAAAAGAAATTTTAATATAAAAAAAAAAAAAAAAAAAAAAAAAAGGATTTCTTTTTTCCCTGAGGAAGGAGACGGACTTTGTCTCGGAAACGCGTTGGAAATGCTGAAATAAAAAGAAATTTTAATCAACTCAACATCAGTGGTTTTTTAGCGCGGCTAAAACCCGTTTTTTCCTTTTTCTGTACCATTATATTGCTTTGTACGGGGCCGCTGCTTAATACCACGTTGACATTTAAATGCGATTCAAGGGGTTGTGACTGGCACAACCGAAATAGGTGAGTGTTTCCCTACTTTACATTTAACCAGAGTTATATCGGGTAAGACCCTATCTGCGCCTTTCTCTCTCCCCCCACCTTTAGCACCTATCTGTCTGTCTGTCTTGCTCCAAAATTGTGTCCTTACGGTGACACAAAGCTGATTGGCCGCTGGGCTCGCCATGGCCCCGCCCCCCCACACGGATTGGCCGGCCGCTCGCCCAGGCTCCGCCCCCCCACAGATTGGCCTCTCGCCCCGGCACCCTGCAGGCATTGGCAACTCGGCCACGCCCCGCCCCCTCACGCAATGCACGCTAGCTCTGGCCCCACCCCCCCACGCATTCCCCGAACCGACACGGTCACGGAGCCACGACTACCAGGTGAGTACTGTACCCCTGGGAGCCCACATCAGCGTATGCCGCCAAACCAGCCGACACATACCCTCGCATTGCTGGGGCTGGCCAGCGTATGCTGGTGTGGGCTCCCGTGCGAGCGGGGGACGAGATACGCTGGTAACCATGGTAGCATAGTTACCAGCGCATCAAGGTCCTGCAGCGGCGGAACATACACACACGCACACACATAACAGCACACACACACACACACACATCAGATCACACTCACTCTCACACACACCTCACACACACATCACATCGCATCCACATACTCACAACATCCTGGGATATCGCTTGCTTCTCAGCGGTGATACTGTGCTGTGAGCTTCCAGGACCTGCCGGAGGATCACATGGCCAGAAGCATGTGGTATCTCCGGATGTTGTGAGTATAAGCGCGTATGTGCAATATCGTCAATGTGTGTGTGTGTGAGTGTATGCGATCGGGTGTGTGTGAGTGTATGCAATCGGGTGTGTGTGAGTGTATGCGATCGGGTGTGTGTGAGTGTATGCGATCGGGTGTGTGTGAGTGTATGCGATCGGGTGTGTGTGGGTGTGTGTGAGTGTATGCGATCGGATCTGTGAGTGTCGGCAGAGGAGCACGGCGTGCTGGAGGAGGCTGGGAGGAGAGAGGCTGATCCTGGGGAAGGCTGGGATGGGGAGGCTGAGAGAAGAGAGGCTGATGCTGGGGGAGGCTGAGGCTGGGGTAGGCTGGGAGGAGAGAGGCTGATGCTGGGGACCGAAAAGGCTGATGCTGGGAGGAGAGAGGCTGATGCTGGGGGAGGCTGAAGCTGGGGTAGGCTGGGAGGAGAGAGGCTGATGCTGGGAGGAGAGAGGCTGATGCTGGGAGGAGAGAGGCTGATGCTGGGGGAGGCTGAGGCTGGGGTAGGCTGGGAGGAGAGAGGCTGATGCTGGGAAGAGAGAGGCTGATGCTGGGAGGAGAGAGGCTTATGCTGGGGGAGGCTGATGCTGGGGGAGGCTGAGGCTGGGGTAGGCTGGGAGGAGAGAGGCTGATGCTGGGGACAGAAAAGGCTGATGCTGGGAGGAGAGAGGCTGATGCTGGGAGGAGAGAGGCTGATGCTGGGAGGAGAGAGGCTGATGCTGGGGGAGGCTGAGGCTGGGGTAGGCTGGGAGGAGAGAGGCTGATGCTGAAAGGAGAGAGGCTGATGCTGGGAGAAGAGAGGCTGATGCTAGGGACAGAAAAAGCTGATGCTGGGAGGAAAGAGGCTGATGCTGGGGACAGAAAAGGCTGATGCTGGGGGAGGCTGATGCTGGGGGAGGCTGAGGCTGGGGTAGGCTGGGAGGAGAGAGGCTGATGCTGGGGACAAAAAAGGCTGATGCTGGGAGGAGAGAGGATGATGCTGGGAGGAAAGAGGCTGATGCTGGGAGGAGAGAGGCTGATGCTGGGGGAGGCTGAGGCTGGGGTAGGCTGAGAGGAGAGAGGCTGATGCTGGGAGGAGAGAGGCTGATGCTGGGAGGAGAGAGGCTGATGCTGGGGACAGAAAAGGCTGATGCTGGGAGGAGAGAGGCTGATGCTGGGATGAGAGAGGTTGATGCTGGGGACAGAGAGGCTGATGCTGGGGACAGAGAGGCTGATGCTGGGAGGAGAGAGGCTGATGCTGCGGGTAGAGAGGCTGATGCTGGGAGAAGAGAGGCTGATGCTGTGGGCAGAGAGGCTGATGCTGCGGGTAGAGAGGCTGATGCCGGTGCAGCATGGGAAATGGAGCACGATGGGGGGTGCGCAGCATGGGGGATGGAGCACGTTTGGGAGTGCGCAGCATGGCGGATGGAGCACGTTTGGGAGTGCGCAGCATGGCGGATGGAGCACGTTTGGGAGTGCGCAGCATGGCGGATGGACCACTTTTGGGAGTGCGCAGCATGGCGGATGGAGCACGTTTGGGAGTGCGCAGCATGGCGGATGGAGCACGTTTGGGAGTGCGCAGCATGGGAGATGGAGCACGATGGGGGGTGCGCAGCATAGAGGATGGAGCACGATGGGGAGTGCGGAGTATGGTGGATGGAGCACGTTTGGGAGTGCGCCGCATGGCGGATGGACCACGTTTGGGAGTGCGCAGCATGGCGGATGGAGCACGTTTGGGAGTGCGCAGCATGGCGGATGGAGCACGTTTGGGAGTGCGCAGCATGGGAGATGGAGCACGATGGGGGATGCGCAGCATAGGGGATGGAGCACGATGGGGAGTGCGCTGCATGGGGGATGGAGCACGATGGGGAGTGCGGAGTATGGCGGATGGAGCACGTTTGGGAGTGCGCAGCATGGCGGATGGAGCACGTTTGGGAGTGCGCAGAATGGTGGATGGAGCACGTTTGGGAGTGCGCAGCATGGTGGATGGAGCACGTTTGGGAGTGCACAGCATGGGAGATGGAGCACGATGGGGGGTGCGCAGCATAGGGGATGGAGCACGATGGGGAGTGCGCTGCATGGGGGATGGAGCACGATGGGGAGTGCGCTGCATTGGGGATGGAGCACGATGGGAAGTGCACTCCTCCCCCCAACACACACACACGCGCGCACACTGCACAACACACCACACACACACACTGGGAACCACAAACAACTGCCCTACACAGACACCCACACACACAGACAACGCTGCACACACACAACACCCAACACACAAACACCGCGGCACACACAAATATACGCACATACCGCACAACACACACATTGCACAAAACATACCTCCCCCCAAAACACACCACACACACACAAACCGCGCAACACACACACAACGCTACAGACACACAGCGCTCCACAAACAACGCAACACACGCAACACACATACAACATCGCTCTCACCCCCCGTCACACCCAGACAACACCCAGAACATGTACAGCGCCCTACACAAACACTTGGTAACTACACACAACAACATCTATATATATATATATATATATATAACAAAAATCATACATGAACTACACAATACGTAAATTCTAGAATACCCGATACCTTCTAGTATATATATATATATATATATATATATATATATAGATATAATATATAGTAGTGCTGTTAGAGATAAAAGGTTATATCAAAGGATGTTGGTACAATAGGTTTCCCAGCAACCAGCTGCAAGTGACATTTGGCAGTTTTAATTAGCCCATGAGTAGGAGCTAGTGCTGAGGGAGAGAGATATTTTAGATTTCAGTTGAGGAACAATCAGAGTTGAGTGCGGATGTACAGGTTTGTTTGGTCATTTTGGTTGCATTCTTTGGGTAACTCATGGTGGCTGCAAAGTTGAGACTGAACAAGAGTAATAAGAGAAAAGGTATGGATGCACGGGGGTTGGTTGTAACCAAGGAGGAATACTAGTAGAAAATCAAGGACTAGTTGAAGGCTGTACTACCCTTTGTGGGTAGGATCTGGAGTTTTATGCGAGATGAGTATGCAGTTCTGTACGGTAGATCCAAGTGTCATTACTTCCAGAGGCTAGGAGGATGTGGAACCACATGGGGAATAGCATGACTCTCAAGGACAGCTCCGTTATGCTAGGCTGAGCAGGAGGACTTGGAATATCCACAATAAAAACAGCTGAGGTGAACAAGGGGGAGATTTGTCTGTTGGTGTTTCAAACTAATGAAATGTACTACAAGATGTGTGGCCACTACTTCATGTGTAAAATGGCCATCCAGAGACTGTATAGTAAAGAACTGTTGTTTAATAACAACTATCAACCTCTCTCTCTTTTTCCTCCATGATTCATTCTTGACCTAACCAAAACAACAGCGAGAAGTGGACTCCTGAAAGGTATGAGCAGCAACGTATATATCTACACCCCCATCCAGGACCACAATGCTTTTCCTATGAAGTGGGGCCTGGGGGCCTACTGGAGGGAATTCCTTATCTGCAACTACCGCCCCATATGTCTTCTTTACAATCCGGTCGTCAGCCAGGATTTGTCAAGTGCCGTTATCGTGTGCATGGAGGATGAAGGGAAAGATGAATACAAGGGAGCAGGTTATGATTACCATTTAGAAGGAGGCAACATTGGAGACTTATGTTAGTGAGTTGAGATAACAGGACTGTTTAAAGACATATGATTTTATAGCATGCTGAAAGACATGAGGATTAGATATTAGTCAAATCATTTGGGGTAGGACATTCCAAAATACTAGCGCAGAACAAGAGACATCTTCGAGACATAAGTGTGAGGTTCAGATTATAGAGGATGTGAGTCTGAGATTAGTTACAGAATGGAGAGCATGGGTAGGGTGATAAACAAATGAGAGAAGAGATGTAGACCTCCATACACAATACATGAAAGTTGGGCGATTTCAATTTAGATGTGTATGGGGCTATCCCGAGACTACCCTGATAGATGAAATCAGAATTTCAGTGGCTGATATTTTAGTTTTCAGCAAACATAAGTCACTGCAATGTCAGGCTCCACTTTCTCCTCTCTCCATCCATTGAAAACAAAGATATTCTAGGTCAAGCATTCCGGTGGAGGAGTTGGGAGAGATATCTGTCTACCACAAATTAAAGTGTGACTGACAGATATCTGATGGAAATGGCTAGCTTTAAAAAGAAAAAGCACAATGTTCTAAGATTTACCTGTAGGATCAGATTACCTTTACATTTTTTTGTGGAGACTGTAACAATGGAAGCACATAGTGTGTAACTGAAAATGAACTGATTATACAAATCATTGGGATATTTTAGTCAAGGCCATATACAAACTAGCTTTTTGCTATTTCAACTTGCTTTCTTTGCTTTGTGCAGTGTCTATGAATCTTCTTTTGTTATATGGAAATCATCAAGATGCAGATAAGCAAGCTAGATTTGTTTGGCAGGACAATAATTCAACAGGTATTGTCTCATTGCAGGACTGTTCTTTGGTTTATTACCACTTTAATACCTTTGCATTGGTGCTCAGTAACACATGAATCACAGGTTGTCAAATATATAATATAATATAAAATAGAGCTCTGATTATGCAGGTACATACTTATTACACAGTAAGGCCCCTTTCACACGTCAGTGATTCTGGTACGTTTGTGCTTGTTTTAAAACGTACCAGAATCACTGACATACGCAGACTCATTATAATGAATGGGTCTGCTCACACGTCAGTGATTTTTCACTGCACATGTCTCCGTGCGGAGTACCCGCGTGTGCGTGATTGCCGCACGGAGACATGTCCATTTTTTTCTGGCATCACTGATGTCCCACGGACCACGCAGTGGTGTGGTCCGTGAAACACGTGCCAGAAAAAAACATACTTTTAAAATAAAAATCATTTTTACTCACCCGGCGTCCAGCGATGTCCTCGGCAGCCCGTGCAGCTTGCTGCTTCTGAGCCGGCTCATTATTGTCGCGCATATTCATTATGCGCGACACAGCCGACCCGGAAGCAGCTGCTGCGGGGGTCACCGCCGGCCGGATGCTGCACCGTGGGAGCGATCAGCACCATGGAGAGCGGGAGCGCGCACAGGTGAGTTGTTTTCTAAGTGCAATCACGGGTCACGGAGAACGGAGCCCAGATTGCACTTAGACAACCCACGTGTGCTGTGAATCACGGCACACGCAGGGACATGTTTTTTTTTTCACGCCAGTGAAAAACGTCACTGTTTTTCACTGACGTGTGAAACGGGCCTTATATAGTATGGTTCAAAAAAACATACTTAGATCACGTTCAACCAAGAGATAGATGAGGTTATAGATAATGTGATAGATATAGATATAGAAAACTAGTATAGGTAAACTTTATAATTTAGTCACTTCATATTGATCTACAGGAAGATAAAGTCAAAATCCATGAATTAATCTGCCTTAAAAAGTTGTGATCAGTTTTACATTAAGCCGCGTGTTACAAAGCTCTTTGTTATGGGCCATTTATATACTTGTTGATGTTACTCAAGCTATCTATCTATCTATCTATCTATCTATCTATCTATCTATCTATATATAGTGGTGTGAAAAAGTGCTTTCTTATTCTTTTGCATGTTTGTCACACTTAGATGTTTCAGATCCCCAAATTTTAATAGTAGACAAAGATAACACAAATAAAAACAACATGCAGTTTATAAATGTAGGGATTTATTTTTAATGGAAAAAGAAATCCAAACATAAAGGGTCCTTTGTGAAAAAGTGATTGACTCCCCACCCCCTTAAAACATAAGTTGACTGTGGTTTATCCCATCTTTGGGAAGCTGAGTTCAATTTCCCTAGCCACACACCTGTTCTCAATCACTTAAATACGAGCTGCCTGACAAAGTGAAGTAGACCAAAAGATCCTCAAAAGCTAGATATCATGCCATGATCCCAATACATTTTGGAACAAATAAGAAAGACAGTAATTGAGATATATCAATCTGGAAAATGTTATAAAGATACTTAGGGACTCCAGCAAACTACAATGAGAGGCATTATCCACAAATGGCGAAAACCTAGAACAGAGGTGAACTTTCTCAGGAGTGGCCGGCTGACCAAAATTACCCCAAGACCACAGCAGCAACTCATCCAAGAAATTAGAAAAGACCACGCAACAAAAGACAAAAAAACTCCAGGCCTCACTTGCCTCAGTTAAGGTTTGTGTTCATGACGCCACCATAAGAAATAGACAGAGCAAAAATGGCCTGCATGGCAGAGTTCAAAGACAAAAACCACTGCTGAGCAAAAAGAACACAAAGGCTCATCTCAGTCTTGCCAGAATACATATTGGGAAAAAACTGTGGAGGAAGAAAGCGCAAAATAGGGTCTTATCTGGTGGACAAGAGATTAAAATGTAAAGAGACAGGTACTCACCTGTTTCCGTTGTGACAGGCACAACTCCTCTGCGAGCATTTAGGCAGAAAGTGCATATGGTGGTCAGCTGCAGCCCCGATGGGAAAGTAGATCACAAGATGTATGAGAAAAACGGGTTTGATGCTGCGCTAAAAACCACAACTCCAGGGGATTTGATGAAATCCTTTTCTTTATTTGCACGGGTCAACGCGTTTCGAAGGCACAGCCGCCTTCTTCATCAGGACAATATAAAGCAAAAAAGAACAGCATAACACATGTTGCTGCACACAGTGAGATATATAGTAATGAACAAGCAACAGGAAAGACGTCAGAAGACCAGTGACTAATCGCCACGTGGAGTTCTCAGAGTAGAGAAAAAAAAAAGAGAACTCTGAGAACTCCACGTGGCGATTAGTCACTGGTCTTCTGACGTCTTTCCTGTTGCTTGTTCATTACTATATATCTCACTGTGTGCAGCAACATGTGTTATGCTGTTCTTTTTTGCTTTATATTGTCCTGATGAAGAAGGCGGCTGTGCCTTCGAAACGCGTTGACCCGTGCAAATAAAGAAAAGGATTTCATCAAATCCCCTGGAGTTGTGGTTTTTAGCGCAGCATCAAACCCGTTTTTCTCATACATCTTGTGATCAGAATACATATTGAGGATCCCTCAGACTTTTGGGAGAATACTCTGTGGACTGATGAGACAAAAGTTTAACTTTTTTCAAGGTGTATGTACCATTACATCTGACATGGAAGTAATACCACATTTCAGAAAAGGAACATCGTACCAACTATAAAATATGGTGGTGGTATTGTGATAGTCTAAGCCTGTTTTGCTGCTTCAGGACCAGGAAGATTTGTTGTGATAAATGGAACTATGCATTCTGCTATCTACCAAAAACTCCTGAAGGAGAATGTCCGCCATATGTTCATGACCTCAAGCTTAAGCGCACTTAGATTATGCAGTAGGACAATGATCCAAAACAAAACAGCAAGTTCACCTCTGAATGGCTTAGGAAAAACATAATTAACATTTTTGAGTGGCCTAGTCAAAGTCCTGACTTTAATTCTATTGAGATGAACTTAAAAAGGCAGTTCATGCTCGGAAACACTTCAATGTGGCTATGTTACAGCAATTCTACAAAGATGAGTGAGCCAAAATCCCTCAAGAGTGTTGTAAAAAGCCTATTGCCAGTTATCACAAATGTTTGATTGCAGTTGTTGCTAAGGGTGACCCAACCAGTTATTTGGTTTAGGAGTCAATCCCTTTTTCACACAGCATCCTGTAGCTTTGAATTTTTTCTCCCTTAATAATAAAGATTTTCATTTATAAACTGCATTTTGTATTTACCTTTGTTATCTTTGTCTAATATTTAAAATTATTTGTTGATCTGAACCATTTAAGTGTGACAAACATGCAAAAGTATAAAAAATCAGGAAAGGAGCAAACCCTTTTCACACCACAATATATATAATCTAATAACATGAATCTGATAAAAGTAATAATAATTAATACATCAATGAAAATGAATAAATGAAGGTCAGACATTGTTTTTCAAACATGCTTCCACAGAATTTTTTAAAAGATTAAACTCATGAAACAGGCCTGGACAGAAATTATGGTAATCCTGAAAATAATGTGACAAAAGGGACATGTTAAACCAAGTTGTGTCCGCTAATGAATATCACAGGTGTCTACAATCTTGTAATCTGTTAGTAGGCCTGTATATAGGGCTACAGATACTCACTGTGTTGTTTGGTGACACGGTGTGTACCACACTCAACATGGAACAGAGGAAGCAAAGGAAAAAGTTGTCACAGCAGATTAGAAAGAAAATTATAGACAAGCATATTAAAAGTAAAGGTTATAAGACCATCTCCAAGCAGCTTGATGTTCATGCGACTGCAGTTGCACATATTATTCAGAAATTTAAGATCCATGGGACTGTAGCCAACCTCTGTGGACGTGGCCGCAGCGGAAAATTGATGACAAATCAAAGCGACAGATAATACAAATGGTAACAAAATAGCCCAGAAAACTCTAAAGAGATTAAAGGTGAACTCCAAGCTCAAGGGACATCAGTGTCAGATCGCACCATCCGCTGTTGTTTGAACCAAAGTAGAACTTCATGGGAGACAACCAAGGGGGACAGCATTGTTGAAAAAAAACATTAAAAAGCCAGACTGGAATTTGACAAGCTACATGTTGACAAACCATAAAGCTTCTGGGAGAATGTCCAGTGGACAGATGAGACAAAAATTGAACTTTTTGGCAAGGCACATCAGCTCTATATTCACAGACGGAAAAATGAAGCATATCAAGAAAAGAACACTGTCCCTACTGTGAAACATGGAGGAGGCTCTGTTATGTTCTGGGGCTGCTTTGCAGCATCTGGCACAGGGTGTCTTGAATCTGTGCAGGGTACAATGAAATCTCAAGACTATCAAGGGATTCTAGAGAGAAATGTGCTGCCCAGTGTCAGAAAGCTTGGTCTCAGTCACAGGTCATGGATCTTGCCACAGGATAATAACCCAAAACACACAGCTGAAAACACCCAAGATTGGCTAAAAAGGAATATATTGGACTATTCTGAAGTGGCATTCTATGAGCCCTGATCTAAATCCTATTGAGCATCTTTGGAAAAAGCTGAATCATGTCGTCTGGAAAAGGCAACCTTCAAACACAAGACAACTGGAGCAGTTTGCTCTTGAGGAGTGGGCCAAAATACCTGTCGAGAGGTGCAGAAGTCTCGTTGACAGTTACAGGAATAATTTGATTGCAGTGATTGCCTCAAAAGGTTGTGCAACCAAATATTAAGTTAAAGGACCATCATTTCTGCCCAGGCCTATTTCATGAGTTTTATTTTGTTAAATTCTGTGGAAGCATGGTTGAAAAGTAATGTGTGACTTTCATTTGTTCATTTTCATAGATTTATTATTACTCTTGTCAGATTCAAGTTACTTCTGTGACTATTGTGGGTTTTTCTTTCATTAAACGAGGGGTACCAACAATTTTGACCGTGTGTGTGTGTATATACAGTTAGGTCCAGAAATATTTGGACAGTGACACAATTTTCACGAGTTGGGCTCTGCATGCCACCACATTGGATTTGAAATGAATTCTCTACAACAGAATTCAAGTGCTGATTGTAACGTTTAATTTGAAGGTTTGAACAAAAATATCTGATAGAAATTGTAGGAATTGTACACATTTCTTTACAAACACTCCACATTTTAGGAGGTCAAAAGTAATTGGACAAATAAACCAAACCCAAACAAAATATTTTTTTTTTTCAATATTTTGCTGCGAATCCTATGGAGGCAATCACTGCCTTAAGTCTGGAACCCATGGACATCACCAAACGCTGGGTTTCCTCCTTCTTAATGCTTTGCCAGGCCTTTACAGCCGCAGCCTTCAGGTCTTGCTTGTTTGTGGGTCTTTCCGTCTTAAGTCTGGATTTGAGCAAGTGAAATGCATGCTCAATTGGGTTAAGATCTGGTGATTGACTTGGCTATTGCAGAATGTTCCACTTTTTTGCACTCATGAACTCCTGGGTAGCTTTGGCTGTATGCTTGGGGTCATTGTCCATCTGTACTATGAAGCGCCGTCCGATCAACTTTGCGGCATTTGGCTGAATCTGGGCTGAAAGTATATCCCGGTACACTTCAGAATTCATCCGGCTACTCTTGTCTGCTGTTATGTCATCAATAAACACAAGTGACCCAGTGCCATTGAAAGCCATGCATGCCCATGCCATCACGTTGCCTCCACCATGTTTTACAGAGGATGTGGTGTGCCTTGGATCATGTGCCATTCCCTTTCTTCTCCAAACTTTTTTCTTCCCATCATTCTGGTACAGGTTGATCTTTGTCTCATCTGTCCATAGAATACTTCTCCAGAACTGAGCTGGCTTCATGAGGTGTTTTTCAGCAAATTTAACTCTGGCCTGTCTATTTTTGGAATTGATGAATGGTTTGCATCTAGATGTGAACCCTTTGTATTTACTTTCATGGAGTCTTCTCTTTACTGTTGACTTAGAGACAGATACACCTACTTCACTGAGAGTGTTCTGGACTTCAGTTGATGTTGTGAACGGGTTCTTCTTCACCAAAGAAAGTATGCGGCGATCATCCACCACTGTTGTCATCCGTGGACGCCCAGGCCTTTTTGAGTTCCCAAGCTCACCAGTCAATTCCTTTTTTCTCAGAATGTACCCAACTGTTGATTTTGCTACTCCAAGCATGTCTGCTATCTCTCTGATGGATTTTTTCTTTTTTTTCAGCCTCAGGATGTTCTGCTTCACCTCATTTGAGAGTTCCTTAGACCGCATGTTTTCTGGTCACAGCAACAGCTTTCAAATGCAAAACCACACACCTGTATTTAACCCCAGACCTTTTAACTACTTCATTGATTACAGGTTAACGAGGGAGACGCCTTCAGAGTTAATTGCAGCCCTTAGAGCCCCTTGTCCAATTACTGTTGGTCCCTTGAAAAAGAGGAGGCTCTGCATTACAGAGCTATGATTCCTAAACCCTTTCTCCGATTTGGATGTGAAAACTCTCATATTGCAGCTGGGAGTGTGCACTTTCAGCCCATATTATATATATAATTGTATTTCTGAACATGTTTTTGTAAACAGCTAAAATAACAAAACTTGTGTCACTGTCCAAATATTTCTGGACCTAACTGTATATACATATGTATATACAGACACACGGTCAAAATTGTTATATAATATACATATATATATATATATATATATATATATATATATAATTTTTGTAGTTTTTTTTAATATACTCCATCTTTACATTTAAACAACAGTGTTATTACAATGTAATTCAACAATTGCAGCTGTGTATTCCAAAATGTATGTATACTTAAATGACAACCAACAATGCTTCCTATATGTGAAATGTCAGACTACAACCATTCTGATTTAACACTTACGGTCACCAGGAGCCACAGCAGGTCTTCTTTTCAATTCCTCCAGTAATAAGCTTACTGTATTCCACTCCTTATTCAGATCTTCTACCTTTTTCTGTTGAAAATACACTTTCTGTTAGTTGTAAAATATATGATTCAATTAAACCTATTAATTTAATGGATGTATGAAATGGTTTTGAAGATAGACATGACTGACTGTAAATGTATATATATTCACTTGCTATTTAAATGTACCAATTTATATGCAAGATTATATGTCATGCACTAACCACTGTAAGTTAGCAGAGTAAATAAGAGTTTACCCTAAAATGGAATTTTTATAACAATTTTGATTAATTTACATTTTTTTTATTCTAGCAACCAAAGTAAACAGAATAACAGGCCTACTTGAAATATTTCTGCTTGCAAGCTTTAAAAGGTGTGTATGCTCAGGATTGCCTCTTGAAATCTCTAGGTCCTGATGAAGAATCAGTTACAGTGCTCCTACCGACTATCTACTATTTACAATACTGATGTCTTCAAGTTGAAGGAGGTCAGTGTTATCCCTTCAATGATAAGGCACAGGTTAAATAGGTATTCTCATGTCAATAAATTGCTTTAGTTAGTTAGACAGTATTAATATAAGCAATGTTGCAACTGATGGGCTTTTTCTATCCATTGTCATAATCCTGCTGTTAGAGCTTTTATCTTACATATTGTACAGCTTGTTTCCAAGAAACATGACCACCACAGCCTACTCAAGCATGCTGAGTAGTTACATGCCAATCTAAGAAGTTAACTCCTAACATACCTGTCAGCTCTCTCCAGCCAGTGGATTTCTATGCAGCAATTCACTGCCCACCTACCCAGACCTTTTCTTTCAACTACTTAGCTGTAATAAGCCCTGTAAATTTACCAGCTTCTTGTGCCCACTAATGGCAACTTACAGGGAACTTCTCCTAATCATTGGATTTCAATGATCTTAGCTGTGTGCTTTGTCAAATTCATGCTATCTCTAATTGCAAATATAGTGATACCAGTGAGGACTTTTATCAAACACTGACAGATCATTAATGTATAGTGGTAAGCGCTTGCTTCATAACTGTCATACATGAAGGAGTGACTCCCCCTCAAACAACCAGGAAGTAATGACACTGCATAGATCTGAGCTGCTCAAGAGACATTTTGAGAATACCCTTTAAACCTTAAATATTCTGGCTACTAGACTCACACCTCTGTGCTTATTTTCCTACTCTAAATCATACTATATAGACAATAATAATTAAATAATTATTCCATTAGATTATGTAAGCTACATGTTCTTATGAAGAACGTCTTAACAGTTTAGTACAAGAATGTATAGAGTTTTACAAATCTGAGCTCAAGTTGACCATCAAGATGTTAAAGTGAGATTATGGGGCACCAGTTAAATATAGCAATAAAAAAGCTGCAGATTAAAATGTTTATTAAATCCCTGATAAAAAAAATGTAACACTGGCATAATTTTTTTTACAGCAATATAAGATGGCCAATAGTGTGTGAAATGTAATTTACTTACTGTCTGAAGATCACTATTTAGTGCCTGTCTGTTGTGATTATATCCCAGCTCAGCTCCGACTACGTGGAACTGTTGTTCAGGCAGCGTGACTGGCAATACAACATTCTTCACTACATATCCCTTCATTTCTCTCAAGTACTTGTTTTTGTGATACTGTGCAGTGTTTGTGAGACACCAACTATGCTTAAAACAATTAAGCTCTACAAGTTGATTTATTGCTTTGATTTCCATTACTTGATAACATGGCATACACAGTCAATTATGGTACCAGTGAACGTCTACATCTGGATTTGGCATTTCAACAAATTTTACTTTGTCTAGATATATTTCTTAGTGGTAGAGGAGGCTTTGCATCTCCATTCCCAGGCACCAGAAAAAAAGATCCATGTAGTTTCTGTGATTTTTTTTTTTGTCAAATTAGCCTCCTACTTATTTAGGAGAACTTCCCATTGAAAAATTGGCACATTATGCCAATTAATTGCTGCTAATGGTCATGTGATTTAGGAACATACCAAAAGGCACATCTATGGTAGAAATACAGTACGTGTCATCCCAGAATTTCAGTAGCAGAGAAAGTAGGGAATTGGTATATGTAAAATTTGCTATTTGCTTATGGCTTGTAAACATACCTAAACACAATGCCAAAAAATTTCACCATTCCTTCTGTGTGTCTTGGATGCAATAGCTGATCATTTTTTAAAGCCATAGTACTCTTAAGGGGGTGTTAAACCCAGCGATATCGCTAGCGATATCGCTGGTGAAAGCACCCGCCCCCGTCGTTTGTGCGTCACGGGCAAATCGCTGCCCGTGGCGCACAATATTGCTGTAGCCGGCAAACCACCTCCTTTCTAAGGGGGCGGTTCATGCAGCGTCACAATGGCGTCACTAAGCGGCCGCCCAATAGAAGCGGAGGGGCGGAGATGAGCGGGACGTAACATCCCGCCCACCTCCTTCCTTCCGCATTTCCGCCGGCCGCAGGTAAGCTGCAGTTCGTCGTTCCCAGGGTGTCACACATAGCGATGTGTGCTGCCTCGGGAACGACGAACAACCTGCGAGATCAACGATCAATGATTTTTTGAAAAGGAACGACGTGTCAACGATGGACGATAAGGTGAGTATTTTCCATTGTTAACGGTCGTTCCTTGCTGTCACACGCAACGACATCGCTAACAATGCCGGATGTGCATCATGGAATCCGTGACCCCGACGATATATCGTTAGATACGTCGTTGCGTGCAACGGGGCCTTTAGTGTATGTAAACTTTTGATATTGCAAAAAGTAATAAAAATTTCTTAAAACATTTTCTCTCTCACATTATACTGGCATTTGGCAAATATAAATCATTTTGGTAATTCTAATTGACCTAATTATTCTGGTTTCATGTCAGATAGTAAGAAAACAAGCATATGCATCTTTTCAGATAGTGTATGTAAACTTCTAAACTTGAGCAATGGATACCAAAAGCCATGGATACTTAATATCATTGTGTGTGGAAACATTGTACAGTGTTTACCACATGAATTAACCTCCTGATACCCTGCTTTCCTCCTCATAGCCATATAAAGTTACTGCCAGATTTACAATACGGTCCAACGGGAGCTGCATAGCAGGTACAAGAGTAACATAATACCTAATTTGCAGTTAGCAATAGTTGTAGCCAAACTGTGTGATAGAATTCAGTGCATGCTGATAAGCAAAAAATGTACTCAAATAAAAAGGAAATATTTAATTTTACATAGAACTACAGTTATCCCCAAACTAAGATTCATGTGCACAGATGTGGAACAAAACCTGTTAGAACACAGCCTTTCATTAAAGTGTAAGCAGTAATGCTCTGTTTTTATACCCATTAGGAGCCTCCATCGGGGGTTCCATCTGTTATGTTTGCATTCTACAATCTGCAATGCTATTCTTGCTGTCAAAACGACCAAACCCCAATGAAACTCCACAAGAATACATCTAAGTCTGTCAGTAACCATTTTAATCAGTCAGAGATGGATTCATGACAGTGTCATGCCTACCATATAAACAAAGTTGATATGCTAGTAGGAACTGAACAAAAAAAGCAATAAGTAACAGTCTTTGAATAAAATATTGCATTGTATTAATTTCTCTATTACTTAATTTCCCACCAAAAACTGGAAAAAGATGATTTGCCTAATACTTCATGCAAACTGTTTACAACTACGTATGCCTTTAGCTATTATGGAAATACGGAAGTGCAAAATAACATAAATTTGTGCTTGAAACTGTTAATCAATGCATATTGAGTTGAGACTTTTATGTTTTATTTTATCATGGAAGATCCTTTACGACTCCTCCTGTACGTCTTGGACACAACAGGTGACCATTTGCTGCACTGTAAGTTCTGGATGTGCTGAGCTGTAAGTATGCTGATTGACAGCTCAGTTGTCCAGTCTGGTGCATGGGTGTACTGAGATTTTGATCTTTTCAGTGACAGCTCAGACATCCAGTCTGAGTCTGGAGGGTTCTGGGTTTTCCAGGTGTGCCCCATTTGGTCTGATTGCCCAGCTTTTTAGCTGAGCAGTCAGTCTCAGAACACTGCTAGTCTTATATTTCTGTTTAGTGGCGTTTGTTGGCCTCAGTTGTGTGCTCTTTAGATTAATGTTTTGATTCCAGACCTCTGACTTTGTTTGACCATCCTTTTGCCTTGTCCCTTTACTTATCTGCTACTCTCCAAGTATTCTAATTCTGAACAGTGACTTGCTTATGCCTCTTCCTATCCCCTTTTATCTTGACATGATCTCTTGATTAGAGTTGAGCGCGGTTCGCGGTTCGAGGTTCTCCAGTTCTAGGCTCGAGTGATTTTGGGGCCTGTTCTAGATCGAACTAGAACTCGAGCTTTTTGCAAAAGCTCGATAGTTCTAGAAACGTTCGAGAACGGTTCTAGCAGCAAAAAAACAGCTAATTCCTAGCTGGCTTTCCGCTGTAATAGTGTAAGTCACTCTGTGACTCACACTATTATGACATTTCAGTGTATAGTGTGCGGGAACAGCGCATTCAGATCACTGCTGTTTGTATAATGGCGATCGCCATTTTTTTTTTTTTTTCCTTGTTTTCCTTTCCTAAGCGCGCGCGTCTTGTGGGGCGGGCCAGCATGTCAGCCAATCCCAGACACACACACAGCTAAGTGGACTTTTAGCAAGAGAAGCAATGGCATGTGTGATAGGATGTCCATGTCACATGTCCCTGCATTATAAAAACGAGTATCTGCCCGTCCGGACGCCATTATCTCTTCTGCGTCCTTGGTGTCAGACATCACTGGCGCAGCTCCGTCCTTTGTACTATCACCGATACTGCTGTATGCGCTCCATACACAGTGCTAGATAGCTTAGGGAGAGCACTTTCTATCAGTTCTTTTAAGGGCTCGTACCGGCAGGGTCAGAGCCATAGGTGACAGGTCCTGAAAACAGAGACAGCGTCTGTGTAGCCAAGGTCAGGGATTTCGTCAGGGATCCTAAATGTGGCTATTGGACTTTTGTGTAGTCACACTAGTGGAAAGATATTTGCAGCACGTCTGCCTGCATTGCACACTCAAACTCTTTTTAACTAAGCCATTATACTAGCAAACAGTCAGTGTACCTAGTGGCATCCTAAACGTTGCTATTGGACTTTTGTGTAGTCACACTAGTGGAAAGATATTTGCAGCACGTCTGCCTGCATTGCACACTCAAACTCTTTGTAACTAAGCCATTATACTAGCAAACAGTCAGTGTACCTAGTGGCATCCTAAACGTGGCTATTGTACATTTGTCTAGTCACACTAGTGGAAAGATATTTGCAGCACGTCTGCCTGCATTGCACACTCAAACTCTTTTTAACTAAGCCATTATACTAGCAAACAGTCAGTGTACCTAGTGGCATCCTAAACGTGGCTATTGTACTTTTGTCTAGTCACACTGGTGGAAAGATATTTGCAGCACGTCTGCCTGCATTGCACACTCAAACTCTTTTTAACTAAGCCATTATACTAGCAAACAGTCAGTGTACCTAGTGGCATCCTAAACGTGGCTATTGGACTTTTGTGTAGTCACACTAGTGGAAAGATATTTGCAGCACGTCTTCCTGCATTGCACACTCAAACTCTTTTTAACTAAGCCATTATACTAGCAAACAGTCAGTGTACCTAGTGGCATCCTAAACGTGGCTATTGTACTTTTGTCTAGTCACACAAGTGGAAAGATATTTGCAGCACGTCTGCCTGCATTGCACACTCAAACTCTTTTTAACTAAGCCATTATACTAGCAAACAGTCAGTGTACCTAGTGGCATCCTAAACGTGGCTATTGTACTTTTGTGTAGTCACACTAGTGGAAAGATATTTGCAGCACGTCTGCCTGCATTGCACACTCAAACTCTTTTTAACTAAGCCATTATACTAGCAAACAGTCAGTGTACCTAGTGGCATCCTAAACGTGGCTATTGGACTTTTGTGTAGTCACACTAGTGGAAAGATATTTGCAGCACGTCTGCCTGCATTGCACACTCAAACTCTTTTTAACTAAGCCATTATACTAGCAAACAGTCAGTGTACCTAGTGGCATCCTAAACGTGGCTATTGTACTTTTGTCTAGTCACACTAGTGGAAAGATATTTGCAGCACGTCTGCCTGCATTGCACACTCAAACTCTCTTTAACTAAGCCATTATACTGACAAACAGTCAGTGTACCTAGTGGCATCCTAAACGTGGCTATTGTACTTTTGTGTAGTCACACTAGTGGAAAGATATTTGCAGCACGTCTGCCTGCATTGCACACTCAAACTCTTTTTAACTAAGCCATTATACTAGCAAACAGTCAGTGTACCTAGTGGCATCCTAAACGTGGCTATTGGACTTTTGTGTAGTCACACTAGTGGAAAGATATTTGCAGCACGTCTGCCTGCATTGCACACTCAAACTCTTTTTAACTAAGCCATTTTACTAGCAAACAGTCAGTGTACCTAGTGGCATCCTAAACGTGGCTATTGTACTTTTGTCTAGTCACACTAGTGGAAAGATATTTGCAGCACGTCTGCCTGCATTGCACACTCAAACTCTCTTTAACTAAGCCATTATACTAGCAAACAGTCAGTGTACCTAGTGGCATCCTAAACGTGGCTATTGTACTTTTGTCTAGTCACACTAGTGGAAAGATATTTGCAGCACCTCTGCCTGCATTGCACACTCAAACTCATTGTTACTAAGCCATTATACTAGCAAACACTGAGTGAACTTAGTGTCATCCTAAACGTGGCTTTTGGACTTCGGTATAGTACCACTAGTGCACAGATATTTGCGGCACCTCTGCCTGCATTGCACACTCAAACTCTTTTTAACTAAGCCATTATACTAGCAAACAGTCAGTGTACCTAGTGGCATCCTAAACGTGGCTATTGGACTTTTGTGTAGTCACACTAGTGGAAAGATATTTGCAGCACGTCTGCCTGCATTGCACACTCAAACTCTTTTTAACTAAGCCATTATACTAGCAAACAGTCAGTGTACCTAGTGGCATCCTAAACGTGGCTATTGGACTTTTGTGTAGTCACACTAGTGGAAAGATATTTGCAGCACATCTGCCTGCATTGCACACTCAAACTCTCTTTAACTAAGCCATTATACTAGCAAACAGTCAGTGTACCTAGTGGCATCCTAAACGTGGCTATTGTACTTTTGTCTAGTCACACTAGTGGAAAGATATTTGCAGCACGTCTGCCTGCATTGCACACTCAAACTCTTTTTAACTAAGCCATTATACTAGCAAACAGTCAGTGTACCTAGTGGCATCCTAAACGTGGCTATTGTACTTTTGTGTAGTCACACTAGTGGAAAGATATTTGCAGCACGTCTGCCTGCATTGCACACTCAAACTCTTTTTAACTAAGCCATTATGCTAGCAAACAGTCAGTGTACCTAGTGGCATCCTAAACGTGGCTATTGTACTTTTGTCTAGTCACACTAGTGGAAAGATATTTGCAGCACGTCTGCCTGCATTGCACACTCAAACTCTTTTTAACTAAGCCATTATACTAGCAAACAGTCAGTGTACCTAGTTGCATCCTAAACATGGCTATTGTACTTTTGTGTAGTCACACTAGTGGAAAGATATTTGCAGCACGTCTGCCTGCATTGCACACTCAAACTCTTTTTAACTAAGCCATTATACTAGCAAACACTGAGTGAACTTAGTGTTATCCTAAACGTGGCTATTGGACTTCTGTATAGTCCCACTACTGCACAGATATTTGCAGCACCTCTGCCTGCATTGCACACTCAAACTCTTTTTAACTAAGCCATTATACTAGCAAACAGTCAGTGTACCTAGTGGCATCCTAAACGTGGCTATTGGACTTTTGTGTAGTCACAGTAGTGGAAAGATATTTGCAGCACGTCTGCCTGCATTGCACACTCAAACTCTTTTTAACTAAGCCATTATACTAGCAAACAGTCATTGTACCTAGTGGCATCCTAAACGTGGCTATTGGACTTCTGTATAGTCCCACTAGTGCAAAGATATTTGCAGCACCTCTGCCTGCATTGCACACTCAAACTCATTGTTACTAAGCCATTATACTAGCAAACACTGAGTGAACTTAGTGTCATCCTAAAAGTGGCTTTTGGACTTCGGTATAGTCCCACTAGTGCACAGATATTTGCGGCACCTCTGCCTGCATTGCACACTCAAACTCTTTTTAACTAAGCCATTATACTAGCAAACAGTCAGTGTACCTAGTGGCATCCTAAACATGGCTCTTGGACTTTTGTGTAGTCACACTAGTGGAAAGATATTTGCAGTACATCTGCCTGCATTGCACACTCAAACTCTTTTTAACTAAGCCATTATACTAGCAAACAGTCAGTGTACCTAGTGGCATCCTAAACGTGGCTATTGTACTTTTGTGTAGTCACACTAGTGGAAAGATATTTGCAGCACGTCTGCCTGCATTGCACACTCAAACTCTATTTAACTAAGCCATTATACTAGCAAACAGTCAGTGTACCTAGTGGCATCCTAAACGTGGCTATTGGACTTTTGTGTAGTCACACTATTGGAAAGATATTTGCAGCACGTCTGCCTGCATTGCACACTCAAACTCTTTTTAACTAAGCCATTATACTAGCAAACAGTCAGTGTACCAAGTGGCATCCTAAACGTGGCTATTGGACGTTTGTGTAGTCACACTAGTGGAAAGATATTTGCAGCACGTCTGCCTGCATGGCACACTCAAACTCTTTTTAACTAAGCCGTTATACTAGCAAACAGTCAGTTTACCTAGTGGCATCCTAAACGTGGCTATTGTACTTTTGTGTAGTCACACTAGTGGAAAGATATTTGCAGCACGTCTGCCTGCATTGCATACTCAAACTCTATTTAACTAAGCCATTATACTAGCAAACAGTCAGTGTACCTAGTGGCATCCTAAACGTGGCTATTAAACTTTTGTGTAGTCACACTAGTGGAAAGATATTTGCAGCACGTCTGCCTGCATTGCACACTCAAACTCTTTGTAACTAAGCCATTATACTAGCAAACAGTCAGTGTACCTAGTGGCATCCTAAACGTGGCTATTGTACTTTTGTCTAGTCACACTAGTGGAAAGATATTTGCAGCACGTCTGCCTGCATTGCACACTCAAACTCTTTTTAACTAAGCCATTATACTAGCAAACAGTCAGTTTACCTAGTGGCATCCTAAACGTGGCTATTGTACTTTTGTCTAGTCACACTGGTGGAAAGATATTTGCAGCACGTCTGCCTGCATTGCACACTCAAACTCTTTTTAACTAAGCCATTATACTAGCAAACAGTCAGTGTACCTAGTGGCATCCTAAACGTGGCTATTGGACTTTTGTGTAGTCACACTAGTGGAAAGATATTTGCAGCACGTCTGCCTGCATTGCACACTCAAACTCTTTTTAACTAAGCCATTATACTAGCAAACAGTCAGTGTACCTAGTGGCATCCTAAACGTGGCTATTGTACTTTTGTCTAGTCACACTAGTGGAAAGATATTTGCAGCACGTCTGCCTGCATTGCACACTCAAACTCTTTTTAACTAAGCCATTATACTAGCAAACAGTCAGTGTACCTAGTGGCATCCTAAACGTGGCTATTGTACTTTTGTGTAGTCACACTAGTGGAAAGATATTTGCAGCACGTCTGCCTGCATTGCACACTCAAACTCTTTTTAACTAAGCCATTATACTAGCAAACAGTCAGTGTACCTAGTGGCATCCTAAACGTGGCTATTGGACTTTTGTGTAGTCACACTAGTGGAAAGATATTTGCAGCACGTCTGCCTGCATTGCACACTCAAACTCTTTTTAACTAAGCCATTATACTAGCAAACAGTCAGTGTACCTAGTGGCATCCTAAACGTGGCTATTGTACTTTTGTCTAGTCACACTAGTGGAAAGATATTTGCAGCACGTCTGCCTGCATTGCACACTCAAACTCTCTTTAACTAAGCCATTATACTGACAAACAGTCATTGTACCTAGTGGCATCCTAAACGTGGCTATTGTACTTTTGTCTAGTCACACTAGTGGAAAGATATTTGCAGCACGTCTGCCTGCATTGCACACTCAAGCTCTTTTTAACTAAGCCATTATACTAGCAAACAGTCAGTGTACCTAGTGGCATCCTAAACGTGGCTATTGGACTTTTGTGTAGTCACACTAGTGGAAAGATATTTGCAGCACGTCTGCCTGCATTGCACACTCAAACTCTTTTTAACTAAGCCATTATACTAGCAAACAGTCAGTGTACCTAGTGGCATCCTAAACGTGGCTATTGTACTTTTGTCTAGTCACACTAGTGGAAAGATATTTGCAGCACGTCTGCCTGCATTGCACACTCAAACTCTTTTTAACTAAGCCATTATACTAGCAAACAGTCAGTGTACCTAGCGGCATCCTAAACGTGGCTATTGGACTTTTGTGTAGTCACACTAGTGGAAAGATATTTGCAGCACGTCTGCCTGCATTGCACACTCAAACTCTTTTTAACTAAGCCATTATACTAGCAAACAGTGAGTGTACCTAGTGGCATCCTAAACGTGGCTATTGGACTTCTGTATAGTCCCACTAGTGCAAAGATATTTGCAGCACCTCTGCCTGCATTGCACACTTAAACTCATTGTTACTAAGCCATTAGACTAGCAAACACTGAGTGAACTTAGTGTTATCCTAAACGTGGCTATTGGACTTCTGTATAGTCCCACTAGTGCACAGATATTTGCAGCACC